>NC_029774.3:123408959-123438875 GCF_000817695.3 Arachis duranensis
TATATATATATATATATTATGAGTTCGGTGTTATGTGTTCCCATTGCCCATTGAAAGAAGACTGAACTGCATGCATGAGCTAGCATGACGTTGACTTCCATTTATGAGGTTGGCAAATGGCAGTGAGGGATTTGCCATGACCTGCATGCTCAGTTCATTGCTTATTTATTTATTATTATTAAAACTTTCACTATTAATTGTGTTTATAAAATGGTATGAACATGGTATTTAAATTCAATATTTTTTCTTTTCATTTTTTCCGCTTTCTCTTCTGCTCCTATGTATGTAACTTTCTCTGTGAGAATAGAAGGCAAGGGTTGATTCACACTGTATAGCAAATAATTAAAATACAACAATGCTAGAGAACCAACTTTATATAAGCCAAGAATCAACCAACTGGTAACCGGATGTTGCTACTAATAGACACACGGATGTTTCTTTTTCTTATAAATTAGATGGTTTTGGATATAATTTCTATGTTTCATGTGTTACGCATTAATAAAACATAATTAATTATATGGAATCAACTAATGAATGATCAAAGCATCTGTTTCGTGATTCTCTCCTAACACTAACGTGATCAACAATAATTTAACAAACAAATTAAATTATAAATTAATAAAACTAATTATAATTAATTATGTTGTTCCATTCTTAGCTGATTATTAGTTGGTTCCATATACTTTTCCATTAAAATATCATTGATTAGTAAGCATGAATAATAATATCAATTTTTCAGTGCGAAATAAATTAAAGACTTGAATGATGGTAGGTCGACAAATCCATCATCATGAAATATGCACCACAATCTCATGACCAAAAAATTCAGCTCATTATGTAACCAACTTAATTAAAAGTTCAATTGATCCAAGCTATAGCCATAAATATATAGTATATAATCCTCATCATAAAGTTGGAAAGCGTTTCATTCTTCATTTGGCAAGATTGCTAACATGCATTTCAGGCATTTGAACGAATAATCAAGTTGTCACGCAATTACGAGAGCATTACGGGACCAAGATCCGTATAGCACAAAGGTTAGGTAGTTGTAATTTATTATCCCGAGGCCTAGCTACTTATTACAGCTTCTGAAATACCTCACTGTCACATATACATATGTCATTTATATTATCTGCATCATTTATATATAGATGAAGAATGATACCTACAATTGACAAGCGATAATAATAGGGGTGAGCATGGGTAGTGAATATTAAATTATTTGTCTAAATTTTAATCAAATCAATTAAATTGGTTATGGAATTAACGGGTATTTGGGTCTAATTCAAATCAAACCAATGACATTTGTTAGTGATTAGTTCGGATATTAGTTTTGGAGGTGCCGAATCTGAACCAATCCGTAAATTCGATTATATATTAAATAAATAAATATATATGATTTTTAGTGAGATTATTCACTATTAATATGTTTGAATTTTAATGAGTTTAATTTTTAATATATGTAGTGTTTAACATGTTTAGATTATTTATATTAATGTTACATGTTTATTGTACTTATTGAATTTTTAAGATAAAAAATTGGTTTTTTTTATGGATTTCAAAGTCATTAAATACTCAATTACTCAAACCGAATCAATCCGTTTTTAATCGGTTTGATTTGATTCGGATACATACACACAAAAAATGCAGATCCAAACAAAACTGAACCAATTATATTTTGATTAATTCGGTTCTAATTTCACCTTAAACTCGAACCAAACCGATCCGTACTCACCCCTAATAATAATACGTGTAACATAAAATCGTATGTAGTTATTAGTGCATTTAAAAATCGATGAGTTGAAGGTTTATTTACAAGCCATACATGTGTGTCTATCTGCATCAGTGATTGAGCTTTCTAGTGTGACCTACCAGCGTCTATACCAAACAGTAGGCAATGTGGGGACATTACTCAACAAGAAGGCAACAAAAAAGAACCAATCCCAAATGAAACATGCAATATGCGCAACAATAATATTTGGACGATAATATATATTAAAGAGAAAAAAAAAGCTAAAATTTATTTTATTTAATATTTAATAATTATTATATAATTAATAAATATTAAATATGACATATTTTGATTGTTTTTGGTTATTATAAATATTATATTATACAAAATAATTTTAGATATTATCTCCCTGACATTGCAAGAAATTGAGAAAACAGAAAATGTAACATTATTGTAAGAAAGTATTATCTCGTTTTAAAAATAAAGGTTGCTTTATTTATATAATGTGATACGCTAATTAAAATTTTTTTGCCACCAAAAAATGAATTTTTTTAAATATATTAATTTCTTAATGTATCACTGAAAATAATTATTTTATTATTCTTGACAGTTTTTTTATTTTGCAGAGTTTTTTTTCTGTCTTTGATCTAATGTTATTATAAAATTACTTTTCTACAAAACTTGCTTATTTTAATATCCGCTTCATTGAACGTTGAACATTAATTCCAATCTTATATTTAGGGGGAAAGGAAAAGAAAGAAAACAACAACCAACTATTATAAAGAAAATAATAATTTAAACTATGTCATAAAATTATTTTTTAAAAAAAATTAAACTAATAAAAAAAGACAATACTCAATTGAAGTTGATCTGCAGTAAAAAAAAATTAGTCAAAATAAAAAAGACAGATGAAATCTCTATCAAAACAAGATTAATAAAAAAAAAAACCGGCAAATCATAAACTGTTAAAGTGACATTATATAAGGACAAAAATCTTGCATAATAAATTTTTTGTAGGTGATATTAAATTACTTGTTTCATATTTTTGTGGTGTATCTGTACTGTTTTGCTTAGGTTTGACCGCTAATAAGAATTTTAATGATCTTTTTAGTATTGGTGTTTTGCACTGATTGCTTGTCTTTTTTTGTTTCAGTTGTGTGAATTTCTGTTTATCGTATTTCTTGTATAAGTATTTTTTTCTTTTTATTTTTTTTAGATTCAACAATAATTAAATTCTAGATTTTTTAAATATAAAAATTTTGATATCATATCATAAAATTATTTCTTTTCAAAACTTAAATTGATAAAAAGATAAAAAGATATCTCATAAATATTATATCTCTATACCAATAATATACAGATGGATATTCTTAATAGTGTGTTGGATTATGTTATATGTCGTATTTGATTCAAATTAGGGGAATATCCTGTAAAGATATATAAAACGTATTTTTAGAAAGATATTTATGTGTTGTATTATTATTGAATGTATTAATAAATTGATTATTTTTTAATTTTTTAACAAATTAGAATAAAACCGATTCTTTTATAACAATAATAATAAATCTAATTTTTTCTTTTAGGAATTTAATTGTATTTTTAAATTTTTAGGTATTTAATAAATATCTGTAAAATAAAAATTTAGGGATATATTTGTTTTTTTATTATAAAAAAATTAAAGATATTCGATTTAAATTGTGTAATTCGATCAGATCAAATTGGGTCTAGTAATTATAATGCCGACAATTAAATTTATTATTGTTGCTATAATAAATCGATTTTATTCTGGTTTATTAAAAAATAAATTATTAATCGATTTAATAAAAATATCCAATAATAATATGACACATGTAAACGTCTTAAAAAAATATATTTTTAATATCTTTATTAAAGTGATATCTTTCAAATTATCGTCCCTTATATGGTACTCGTAAGTGCTTATATATATAACTGTTACATACAAAATTTTCAAATCATATGATTAAATAACATACATATTTCGTAGGTTCGAGAGTACCCTTTTAGGATTTTGTATTGCACCCTGCTAGGATTTTGTATGTTACCACGCGTTTATTCAAAATTATATCTCGATTTTACCAAAGTAAGAGTATTCCTAACGAATCTAGAAAGGAGTACAAGGAGAGATAAGATTGGTATGGAGAATATGGAGGAGATTGTGTGTTTGGCGGAAGATGATATCAGGATTAGCGGATTGTTCAAGGAGTTTAGTTGGAAGGTTGATGGCGGATAGAAGCTTTAGTATGGAAATGATAGAGGCAGCATTTTTTGCAATTTGGAATCAACCATAGGGATTCTGCTTGAAATACCATGGTGAAAATATTTATCAATTCTTCTTCGCTAAAGAAGCTGATGTGATAAGGGTGGAAAAGGATTCCTCATGGCTCTTTAAGCAATATGTAATTCATGTGAGGCGATGGAATGCAGAGATGAATGTTGAAGAGGCGAATTACTCATTAATACCTACCTGGATCCAATTATGGGGTATGCCAGACCATTGCAAAACGAAGGAGGCTGCCTGCAAAATTGGAAAAAGATTAGGTGAGGTGCTGGAAGTAGAGACTTACCTGATGAGAAGTAAGGAGGATCAGATCATGAAGGTGAGGATTAATTTGAATGTTACCCACACGCTGAAATATGAACGCTTAGGGATATATTGTAGTTTCTATGGATTTATTGGCCATGATTCCAGAAATTGCAGTAAACTCTTGAAAATTTCTACTGATCTGAATCAAAAGGAGGAAAGGTGGAGTACTCAACTAAGGGCAGAGTTCACAGGGTGGAAGCTGGAGGATAATAAGGAGAATGTGATCCCAAACATAAGTAGAAGAGGAAGAGGAGGAGATCAGTTAACCAAAAAGCCAACCCCTATTAGTCTAATCAAAAGCTTTTCCAAATTATCCTGTAATGACGTCAATACAAAAACCATAATCCACATTAAGCCTAACACAGAAAATCAAAATTCTCCCGCACTAGACCTACACATTCATACCCCAAACCAAATATTACACATTTCTCTGTCTCAAAATAGTAGTAAGGAACATGACTCTGCAGGAGCCGAGGAGGTAATGGGGGAGTCACTTTATATGGAGGAAATAGGCACATTCCAGCCGGGTAGTAAATTTGGTAAAGACTCTAGAAGCTTAAAGAGGCAGAAGATTAAGTATTTAGCACGACAAAACAATGAAGCTGGAAACATCAAGATGGTTACAGGGATGAAACGTAATGCAGAGACTATGGAGGAGGTGGAGGAAGGTAAGATTGAGAAAGAAGGATCAGTAGAGAGAAATGTTGACTAGGGTGAGGGTGCCAACCCATCAAAGGCACCCATGGGGCTATGAAGTTGATAATGTGGAACTGTCGGGGTTTGAAAAAATTTCTGACAGTTCACAACATCAAAGGGATGCAAAGCTCCCATTCTCCCGAGGTGGTGTTCTTATGTGAGACAAAAAACCAATCCTCGCTAATTGAAAGACAGCTAAAAAGTGTGGGTCTCATGGAGGTATGTTGTGTTAATCCTAATGGCACGACAGGAGGCTTGGCTCTGGCATGGAGGGAAGGAGTGAAGGTGAAGGTGAATAGCAGTGCAGAATTTTATATATCCTTCTCAATTGAAGATCAAGAGAGAAAAATCACATGGGAGATGTTAGGGGTTCACCTCCACAGTACTGACCAGCTGAGAGATACTCAATATGAGGCCTTCCTGGAGATTGTTAGACAGCTCGGAGAAAGATATATTGTCATTGGTGATTTTAATGCCATATTATCATCAGATGAAAATGAGGGAGGAAGGGAGAAATCATTTCAATCCATTCAGAAGTTTCAAAACTTTATGAATCATGGATGCCTGGTGGATATGGGGTATCTAGGGGAGAAATTTACATGGTAGAATCGGAGTTGTCAAGAGAGAGTAATCAGAGAAAGACTAGATAGAGCTTTTTTGTCTCTAAAATTGAGGGAAGAATATCCGTGGGCTACACTCACACACTTAGATGATATTGGTTCAGACCATCGTCCTCTGCTATTAAACTCAAATTCAGCAACCATCAAAGTAAAAGGAGGTTCAAATTTCAAGAGAGATAGTGTGGGGAGGAGATGACAGATTCAATAGTTAAGGAGGTGTGGCAAACAAGCTTCTCTGGCTCACCAATGTTCCAATTGTTTCAGAAACTAAAGCGCTGTAGATCTGAAATAGTTAAATGGCAAGCTTCGGGGGTAGGAAATTCTAGAAAAGAAATGGAGAAGATTGCGACTAAACTATCGGCGTTGAAGGAAGATCCCAGCTCTGCTAATAAAATAGAGATCTTACAGCTGGAGGAAGAGTTGAGTAATGCATGTGTTATGGAGGAAAGGTTCTGGATGGAGAAGGCTAGAATTGATTGGCTTAAATGGGGAGATCAAAACACAAAACTTTTTCACTCCAAGAGTCAAGTTAGAAACAGGAGAAATAAGATATGGAGGTTAGAGGATGAGAATGGAGAGTGGTGTACTACTCCAGAAACAATTGGGGCGAGAGCGCAAAGATACTTTGAAGAGTTATTTACAACAGGGAATCCTCGAGATCCTTCCCATGTGCTGGCTGAGTTGAGAAAGAAGGTCTCCTCTGAGACTAATCGGCACCTTACTAAACCAATTAGTGAAGGAGAAATTAAGAGGGCAGTTTTTTCTATTAACCCGAGGGCTGCCCCGGGAGATGATGGATTCACGGCAAAATTTTTTCAATTTTATTGGAGAATCATCGGAGGGGATGTATACAGGGCAGTTAAGAGCTTCTTTGGGGGAGGAAGAATACTAAAGAGCTTCAACCATACTCAAATTTGTCTAACTCCAAAGACTCCAAATGCAAAAAATATGTCGCAGATCCGACCCATCAGCCTAAGCACCGTATTTTATAAAATTATTTTCAAGGTACTTGTTCATCGCTTGCAGCCTCTTATGAATAAAATAATTAGTGACAATCAGAGTGCATTTATTAAAGGAAGACTTATTAGTGATAATATTCTTGTGGCTCATGAATGCATACATTTCTTAAAGAATAAATCATTTGGGGGCACTGATCTAGCTCTAAAGGTGGATATGAGCAAAGCCTATGATCGAGTGAAATGGAGTTTTGTGTGGTTCGTAATGAAAAAAAATAGTTTTTGTCAGAGGTGGATAGAATGGGTAAAGGAATGTGTCACTACTATTTCTTATTCTGTTATTGTGAAAATTTCTCCCATCGGTTTCTTTAAACTAAGTAGAGGGCTCCGGCAAGGAGATCTCCTCTCACCCTACCTTTTTCTATTATGCGCAGAAGGTCTATCATTTCTGCTCCACAAAGGAGAACAGAATAACCTATTTCAGGGGCTTCGGTTGAACAGTAGATGTCCGTCCATCAACCACCTTTTATTCGCTGATGACTCTTTATTATTATGTAAAGCAACTCCACATAATTGCGCTAAGTTGATTAATGTTATTCAACAGTATGGCTCCCTAAGCGGTCAGATTATCAATTTCAGTAAGTCTGCAGTATTTTTCAGTAAGAATACACCTCATGCTATTAAGGAAGAAATTGCTACTTTTCTTAGAGTCCCTAATATTGGTGCACAAGACAAATATTTGGGACTCCAATCTATTGTTAACAGATCTAAAAGTCAGACATTTGCTTATGTAAAGGATAAGGTGTCGAAAAAGCTACAAGGTTGGAAGCGTCAACTATTGTCAGCAAGTGGAAGAGAAATCTTAATCAAAGTTGTGAGGTGTGCTATACCTATCTATACTCTAAGTTGTTTCAAACTGCCCGAATCACTATTAGATGATATTCACAAAATGATTATGCAATTTTGATGGGGTCAAAAACAGAATGAAAAAAACTCCAATGAATCAGCTGGAATACAATGAGCAGAATTAAAGAGGAAGGCGGTATGGGGTTTAAAGATCTCAAAGCGTTTAATCTGGTGATGCTGGCAAAACAGGGATGGAGACTAATGACTAAACCAAATTCTCTGTTTTATAAAGTCTTCAAAAGCAAATATTTTAGACTTACCTCTTTTTTAGGAGCGAAACCAGGCCTGAGACCATCTTGGGCTTGGCAGAGCTTATTGGAAGGCAGAAAAATACTGAAACAGGGTACCAAATGGAAAGTCACGACACAGGGTATAGTAAAATTCAAAGAAGAACCATGGTTTGGTAACTTACCTCCCTTTCGTGTACAGAAAGAGGACTGCAGTGATGGAAATCTGATCTGGCTAAGACAACTATTCAATGAGATAGGGGGTTGGAATACACAGCTCATTCATAGTAAGTTCAGTCCCAACATAGCACAACAAATCTGCCAAATAGACATTGAAGAAGGTGAAGATTCAGTCAGATGGATAAAGCATGATTCTGTTCAGTACAATGTTAGAACGGGATATGAAGTAGCTTACAAGTTTTTTCATAAGCCTATGGAAGATCTTCATGTCAGATTTTAAAGTAGACAATTATGGAGGAGCATCTGGGAGGTTCGATGCCAACCAAAAATCAAGACATTTCTATGGAAATTTGCTCACGAAAGGCTAGCAGTTAAGACAAATCTTCATAAGAGGATACTCCAGATCCCCAATTTACGCCCGCGATGTTCTTCACTGCTAGAAACGCACCTCCATGCTCTGATTTTCTGTCCGGGAGTTGTGCAAGTCTGGAATCAATCACCAGTAACAAGTGTGATTCTCAGAGATCCGTCTATGGAACCATGGGAGTGGTGGTGTCAGTTGATGGAAGCGGTGAGAAGAAGAGACTCAAAAGAAAAAATCAGTCAAGTAAGTTACCTTCTATGGCAGATCTGGTTGTCCAGAAATGCTCTCATTTTTGAAAATTGCAGAATTGAGGTTGGAAAAATTCTGTCCCAAACTCTGATATTTGCGGAAGAATTTGGGCGACTTGGGAGGCATAACAACTGAAACTAAAGAGGAGAGAATAACTTGTTCTTTTTGTTTTAATCCTTACCGCTTTAGCTTGGTATTATTATTTTTGGGAGTTTCCCAAATTTTTATTATTGTATATGCTTATCCATATTTGTGTGGGTATTGTAATTGAATTATTTAATTGCAATAAAAGTATTATCTTTAAAAAAAAATAACATACATATTTTGTTTTGGATGACGCTTAAATATACACATTAACGATATCTATATATTTGTATGTGAGAAAAATAAAATATAGCCTTCAAATTAATGCAGAAAAAAGGAAATACATGGAGGGAATCTGAGTCACGGCCTGTTTTCTTCTATCTATTATCGCTATCAGCCTATGACCTGATTCCCAACAACTTAAGCTATAAGCGAAGGGGAAATTGGCTACCATATAGATTATACGGTGAATCATATTTGAGTATAAACCATATGAAAAAAGAGTTTTTTATTTTTAATATTGGGCCTATGTTAGTGTTATCCACTGAAATGGCCAAAAATACGTATTTAACGCCGTTGTGGGAATACAGGAAAACATCGTTGCGTTTTCTCAGCGACGTCAGTTTCATTCTTCAACAAAACGTCGGCGACGTTTTGTGTATGCATGGTTAACACGTGGGAGAAAATATCTCATTCTCACCGGCGTGAAGATTTTTAACCCTTTCTCTTTCCCATTTCTTCATTTTCTCTTTAGTTCTACCACAAAACGTCTCCTTCCATCCTTATCAACCTTACCCCACCAAAAATAAAAAAACCCACAAAACAAAACAGCAGCTTCCATATTGGGGACTATTTACCACAACTAAACCAAAGCCTTCCATTCAGGTAAATGATTTAGTGATTGCTTTTTTTTTTTTTTGAACTGAAACTATGAACAAAATTTTTTTGAACTATAGACTGAGACTTTATAATTTTTTTAGGTTATTTTACTATTAATTAATAGTAAGTTAATTAATTATTAGTACTTAGTAGTAGTATTATCGGCGTTAGTATAGCATTATAGGTGTTAGTTAGTGTTAGGATTAGTTTTAGTAAATTAATTATTGTTAGTTAGTGACTTAGTTACTGTTAGGCTGTTAGCGTTAATTTAGGTTATTGTTATTTAAAATTTGAAATAGCTGTTTTAAAAAACAGAATCATCTAAGAAATTTTTTTACTTTATAATTGATTTATAATTTTGTTAATTTAAAAAACAGAATTAAAAAAGAATTAGTTAATAATTTTCAGAATTTTTTTAAACTTACGTAAAATATTAGTTTCAGTAATTATTAATTTATATTTTAGTTTTGGTTAAAATATTTAATTAATTCTGAATTATTATAAAAAAGTATTTAAAGTAGAATAATTTAAAAATTATTTTAATTTTTTTAATTTACATAAAACATTAGTTTCAGTTATTATTAATTCATGCTTTTAGTGATGTTAGTTTAGTTTAGTTTTGGTTGAAATATTCTTTAGTTAAATTTGAATTATTATTAGAAAATAGAATTAATTATATAGTTATGTTACTTTTATTACTATTAATTTTGGAATGTGTTTTTAATAAAAAAATAGAATTATTAAAGATATATTAATAATAAATTTTCATATATTTCAAATATATTTTAAAAAAATAATTTAATTATTTAAATATGTCCTTTCTAATCCAGAGTTTAAAAAAGAGGAAGATGGGAAAACGTGACATCATACGTGCTGAAGATCATATTGTAAAATATCTTCGACATTCTGTATATGTAAGTAATTTTTATGTTTACTGTAGTAGTTAATAATTAGTAGTTTATTTAGTAATAATCAATTATTAGAATATGTAGTGATTTAGTAAGTGTTGAATATAATAGTAGTCATGAACTGGTTATAGTAATTTACTATTAATGATTAAATTTTATTTTCAGGGTTCAAGAAATTTGCACATAAGACACTTACACCAAATAGACTCATATGATAACAGAGTGGAAGAACAACTGAAGGCGAGCGGGTTCTATTATGTTTCTCAAATTGGGAGGATCGTGTCTCATAGGCCGACTGTAGACGCACTGGTTGAAAGGTGGCGTCCGGAAACGCACACGTTTCATCTTCCATATGGTGAGTGCACGATCACTTTGGAGGACGTCGCAATGATTCTTGGACTCCGAACTGATGGTTTGCCAATGACTGGATCAACTGATCATAGTACAAGTGGGTTAGAAAACGAGTGCTTGGCCCAATTTGGTGTTGTTCCTGGGCCGAACGACCACAAAGGAAGTGGAATCAAGCTGGCATGGTTCCGCACCCTAAAGCGGCGCCAACATTTGACTGATCAAGTAAGTAAGGAAATTTATGTGAAATGTCACATAATGTGTCTATTTGGTACGACGTTATTTAGTGACAAGTCTGGAATCTCTGTGCACTGGAAGTATTTGCCGTTGCTTCGTGACTTTTCTCAAATTCATAAGTTTAGTTGGGGTTCTGCTTGCCTTGCGCACATGTATCGATCATTATGTCGGGCATCGAGATATGATTGCAAGGACATGGATGGTCCTTTGGCGTTGCTCCTTGTGTGGGCCTGGATACGAATGCCGACAATAGGGCCTCTGCCGGTGGATACCAGCTTTCCACTCGCTCGCAGGTAATATTTAACTAAGTTGTCGATTTTGGTTTTTTTTCTGTATTAGTTAGTTTCTAATTTGAACATGATATGGCAGGTGGAATGATTATCAACCAACCACTGAGCACTATAAAAATTGGACAACCTCTGACGTCAGGAGAAGGTTGGATGATCTTCCTCTGGATGGGGTAAGTGTTTTATTGCAAAGACCTTTCATTATGTTGAATTAAATTGGTTATTGGTGCACTTATACCTCTGCTATTTGATCTGTTTTTTCAGTTTGTGTGGGATGCATACAGTCCTAATCGGGTTGCGCCTTAAAAGTTATTCCATTTGACATTAACAACTGTGCAAATCTTTGGAGTGCAACTGTACCTTTAATATGTTTTGAGGCTGTGGAGTGGCATCCGACTGACAGGATTAGAAGACAGTTTGGCTTTCATCAAGACCCCCCAGTCGAAGCTATGAAACTTGGAGCGTCCCATAACATAGTGCTAACAGGTCCAAAGAATAAGAACTGGGGCATAGAACATGCAGTATGGATCTCACAATGGTTAAATAGTTATATGTGTGTCTTAACAGGTGAACATGTGGACAACTATCAACCATCTGACCAGTACATGGACTGGTATATTGGTAAATTTGGTGATCACTTGCGGGTATCCGAGCTTGCTGAGCATGAGGAAGAAGGTCAACAAGAGCAACCACATCAGCAAGAACAACAAACTCAGCAAGAACAACCACCTCAACAACAAGGACCACCATACCCATACCTACCATATCAACAGCCATATCCATACCCACCACAACATCCACACCCACAGTACCTACAGGAATATGCAAACCCTTTCACCCAACCTTTCATACAACCACCATACTCACAACCATATCCACATTATCCACCCCCACCATACACACAAGAATATACACAACCTTTCACCCATCCACCATATGGTCAGCCATTTACCATTTGTGAGGCATACAGGCCGACACAGGTACCGCAAGGTTCATTGACACAGTTACTAGGCGCAGTGGCACAGGATGAGGATCAATATAGACACATTATTGATTGGGTACAGGGTCCTGAGTCATCTCAGTGGGTTAATGATTTATACTCTATCCAAGACCCTATACAGGTGCCAGTGGCTGACGTTATTTCCGGACGATTGTCTTTGGATGCAAGGCATCAACCGCGGGCCTATTCTGAGCATTCTAGGGCAAGAACTTCTATTGATTCAGTTAGGAGTGTCCACAGAGGCATTGCATGTCGCCAAAGTCCGGCACGAATTTTTATGTCTGAGGGTGACGAGGCGAAGAATGAGGATGCAGTTGATGAGACTCCTGGAGGTGAGGATATGGTTGATGAGACTCTTGCAGATGAGGATGAGGTTGATCAACCTGGTACAGGTGATGATGTTATGGATGACGATTCTGGTTCAGGTAATTTAATTGTTATTGTTGACTAGAATTGTATTTATCATTGATCTATATCAATATATGTGTTGGTTTGTATTGAGCATGACTATATTTGTGTTATCCTACAGATGTCCAAGGTCAAAGTAAAGGTTACAACCTTAGGATTGATCCGGCCCGTAAGAGTCGATCTAGATGGAGCCCGTCATTGATCAAGAAGAGGGTAAAAAAGGGATGCTCTAAGGTGGCCGAAACCGTTAAGAAAAGTATATTTAAATGAGTTAGCTCGGTTGTTTATGGTTTAGGGTCAGGGAATGTAATTTTATGTTATTGTTTTAATTATGTACCCATTGTGTTGTTTTAGTTAATTCTCTAGTCAAAGCAAACTTGTAATATAACTTACGCAAAGTAAGTGTCACATGACTCAATACAAACATAAGGCTAGATAAAGTGTTGGATGCACCACAAATGACAAACTATAATTGAATATAATACTACAGATAATGACAAAAATCACTAAGATCCCAAACTACAACTGAATAATCATACTAACTAAGATGCTGGAAACAACTAAGGTCACAGACTACGAGTTTGGAGCCGATCCACTAGCACTGGTTTCACCACGGCGCGGGCATCTGCTTCGACTATGACCCTCACCGCCACAAAGCCTACAACGCCTAGGACCACGTAGATCACGAATATCCATCTCATTCAAGAAGCGAGTTTTCTTAGGACGACCTTTGGCCACTCGCTTGAGGTGGGGATTGGGTACGAGTCTTGGTCCTTGATGCACAGGCCATGTTGTTGGGTTTCCTAGTGGCCTGAATCGGGTCTTGTATACCTTTCGGATCTCACCCATCGTATAAACCTCGTGCACATACTGTTTCCAATCCAGGTGCTGGTTTGCACAGCAGGCAAATACATGGCGACATGGAATTCGATCCACCTGAAACTCACCACAACCACAATGCTGAAGGCGCAAGTTTACTGCAAACTCCAACCCACTTGGCATCTCGCGCACTTCAAATACCTCGTTCTGCCTATCAAATAGGTTAACTTGAATGTTCCCCACTGAGCGCTGATTTGACAGAATTTTCTGAGTTGCATATTCAGAGAATAGTTGTCCTGCATTTATACGAGCCTCAGCCTCAGCTCTCTTCCTTGTGAACAATGCATTTAGCCTGTAAAAAGTTGCCTTAACAAGGGCTGTGACCGGAAGATTGCGTGCCCCTTTCAATACTCCATTAATGCACTCCACTAGGTTAGTTGTCATATGGCCTCAACGATGTCCACCATCATACGCCAAGGCATACTGCTGTCGAGGGATCCGGTCTAACCACTGCTTGTAAGCCTCCCCCCGCTCACATAATCTCTGGTAACGCGTATCAAATTCACGCATTGTTCTAGAATAGCCAATGTTGACAATTAGCCTCTGCAGGTGTGGTGCCTTGAAACTCCTCAAAAAGTTGGATGCTATATGTCGGATGCAAAACATATGAATAGCTCTCGGATATTCCCATGCTCCATAACACCATCCCGATTAACTACATGTGTTCGCAAATGGCTAAGAAAAAAGTGCCAGGCATCGGCAGTCTCACCTTCGACTATGGCAAAGGCAAGCGGCACGATATTTCCACTTCGCAAATGGCTAAGAAAAAAGTGCCAGGCATCGGCAGTCTCACCTTCGACTATGGCAAATGCAAGCGGCACGATATTTCCATTGCCATATTGTGATACTGCAACTAAAAGAGCTCCTTTATACTTTCCATAGAAATGTGTGCCGTCAATCTGAACCACTGGCTTGCAACTTCTGAATGCTTTAATGCATGGGTAGAAAGCCCAGAAGACTCGTGTCAGAATCCGGAGATCTTCAACTAACTCATCCCCTCGATAGCCATATGCAGTTTCATACTCAACAGCTGCTGATGGTTCTTTTGCAACCATTGCTTCAAACCATGTGGGCAAAGCTTCATATGAAGATTCCCACCCACCAAATATTTTTTCCACTGCCTTTTGCTTGGCCAACCATGCTTTGCGATAACTTATCGTGTAGTTGAACTTCGATTGTACTTCAGCAATGACAGATTTTACCTTTATGGACAGGTCAGCCTCAACTAATGGCTTTATTGTTCTGCAATTGTTTTAGAGTCCAGTTTAGCATGATCCTGAAATATGGTACTTCTGGTGCACGTGTGACTACCATTGTACCTCCTTATCACCCAACAATACTGTCTTTTCATAAGACTAACTCTGATAAGCCAATCACAACTTATTCCATACTGTACACATTTAGCATAGAATGTTGTTGGTTCTGATTCATATACCCTATAATCAACTCCTCTTCGAATGGTATACTCTTTAACTGATGCAGTAACAGCCTCTCTAGAGTTAAATTCCATTCCAACAGCAAATTCACCGGTAGCTACAACAGCTGGGGCTGTACCAATAATAAAACAAAAATAAATCTAAATAATATTCTATTATTATTAATAATAATGAGAACAATAAATAGTAATAACAATCTAAAAATTAAAAATAATACTAACATAAAAGCAAAACAAATAATAATATTACTAATATTAAAAAAGTAAATAACAACAACAACAACAAAATTACCTGTATTGACGTATTCAGGAAATTCTGGTGCATGCATGGCATCAAGATTCAAAGCATGCATAAAAGATGGCACTCCATATGGATGTTGTCCAGTTAGTGCATTTGCAACATCAGCCACATCTCTTTCAACCATTATCTCATCTTCCTCTACATCTTCAGTTGGACCAACAACTTCATAATTACTTTCAAATTCTTCATCGCTTTCAGTATTATAACTCACCCAGTCTATGTTAGGTTCTGGAAAGTCAACATCATCGATTTCTTCGAACTCAACATACAACTCAATAAGTGAGGTCTGTGCTCTAGTTTGATGATAGGTAAAAAACATTCTTTGCATACTATCTTCATCAGTCACATGCATTATTTGAAATTGGCCAAAACCACCAAATACTAGCACAGGCTGCCTATACAGAATATTTATGACTCTTTTTTGCACTTGATGATCTACACTTTGAGAAAGTATACTCTTAAGTCCTTCATATGTTATTGACAGAGGAACAACAATAACACATGGATTCTCACATAAAAAACTCACACCTTCATGTGTATGAGATAAAATCTGGCCATTATAATATATTTTTAAACTAATATAACCCTCCATTTCATACACTCATCACACTCACTCAAATTTTTTTCACTCTCAAACTGAGCACATTTTGTAGAACAAAGCTCTCATTACTTCACTTAAACTTTACTCTCATACTCCATTTTTGCGTTTTAACACAATCCAGAACTTCTTTTATAGTTACTTTTATATTTTTTTATTTCCTCTAGCACAAAACGTCACTGACGTTTTCACAAAACGTTACTAACGTTTTTACTTTTTTACAATACGTCAACAACGTTTTCACCAAAAATTAATTTAAAAATATATATTCTAACAAAACGTCACTGACGTTTTCATTTAAAAAAAATTAATATACAACACGTCGTTGACGTTTTGCTTAAAATAAAATTAAAAAAAAAGTTTACACATTACGTCGCTGGCGTTTTCTTCCTACAAAATTTTAAAAGAAATTTAATCAAGTCGTTGATGCCGTTTTGCCTAGTTTATTATAAAAGAAAAATTACTCTGCCACAAAACGTCTTCAACGTTTTGTTTCTTTCAAAAATTTAAAGCAGGCCCATAGTAGAGTAATACACATTGCTCTCCAAATATCATTGGATAACACACGTTGGTTTCTAATATACAAATAACTGAGCCTATGAAAAACATTATAATTAATAAAAGAACAACATATATTATTTTAGTCTTCTTCAAAACATATACTTTTATAAAATTACTATTTATAAAAAGAAATGGCATTTTAATTTAACCTTCTAAATAAAATTCAATTTGAAAAATACACAATTTTTTTTTATAGTGATAAAAAAATTGTAAATTTAATCTAAATTTTTATTGAAATATTTAAAAATTAATTGTTTAAAAAACAAATACAAAAATCAAGAAAAAAATCAATTTCAAACGCATTTTAAATTTATTTTTGTATTGTTTGTCATTCATGTTAAAAAATAATTGTTAAAAAAATAAATTTTATATTGGAGGATAGAAAGATATCAACTTTTTAAGTGGGCTTAAAACAATTGCAAAATTTGATATTTTAGAATCTCTTCCAAATATGTCTTTTTTATATTTTGTAAAATTAAGATAATTTTTGAAGGCTCAAAATATTATTTTTTATTGTTTAATCTTAATATAAAAAAAACACTCAAAAAAGTTTAACCAGTAAGATAAAAAAAAAAACCACGTAAAAAAATAAAAAATATCAGAACGTGATAAATAATAGACCAAACATTAATATTTCCAACTATTATCAATTTATCATTCAAAAATTAGATTTCCAAAGAGGTACACTCAAACGCATGCATGCAACCTTTCACTGTCCTTTTCATAGTCTCAACAAATTAAATGTCGAGGGACGAAGGCCTATATTGAATTGATGAAACATTATTATTTGATCAAATACTATTATTATATCCAAATTCAAAAGGGTCTTAATCAAATCTTGACCAGACCCATAAGTTTCTGACAAATAAAACTTCAGCGCATATATATAACAATCAATGCTTTCATACTTAATTACAGTAGGGTTAAGTATCTATTTTTTTCCCTCAAAATTTATGGCTAAAATTAAAATGTTACTAATATTTCTTTGCCAAGAAGGTTATGGGATTAAGATTTTTTATATATATATATATTTTTAAAAGAAGATCAAGTTCAACACATTTAGTGAAACATACAAGAAAATATAAAAATAAAATTTTGTAATTTTTATATTATTTTTGCATAACCATTAATAACATGAATTATGTTTTGTACCACTGCTAGAACAACAAAACGACCTAGCTAGTAACACAATTTACCATTTTTGTTGTTTTGTTCTGGAAAATAACCTCATTTCTACACAATCAGATATTTCATATAACTGAGAAGAATTTCACTAACCATGTTTTTTGCATGTTTTTTCTCAAATTCATCGTTCTCCAACTCTGAAAATGTTCTTTTATGAAACTTGGGATGCTCCAAACACGACCCACGTGACTTATCCATGTGCACCACACCTGCCAAGTATACTCACACGTAACAACCAAATGTTGTACAACTTCAATTTTCTTACTACACATAACATAGACGTTATCACTTCGTTCAATGATGTCCAATCTGCTCAAGCGATCCTTTGTATTAACTCGGCCTACAAGCACAAACCAAGTAAACAATTTTACCCGAGGTGGAACAATTCCTTTTCACATTTCATTTGTGAACTTATAGCTAAGGATATCATTCGACAATGTCTGTACCTGCAAAATCTGTACAAATGAGTTAGTAGTATAAACGCTTTTTTTTTATCAAATTTCCACACCACTCTATCTTGTGCGCCTACTATCAATCTCACAGCTTGCAAGATATCAAGCATTTGGTTCAAACTGTCAGTCTCTCATCGGCAGAATTTTCTCCTCCAGTAGAAGTTCCAAACCCACTCTATCCCATCCCAAAATCCACAGTCCCCAATCACGGATCCTTTATTATCTGAAATTAAGTAGAGTCTTGGAAAGGAGTCTTTCACCTTTTTCGACTGTAGTCACGTATCTTCGCAAAATCTGGTTAATCTACCATCTCTTACTTTCATAGCCAACCCGTCAATCATCTTTTGTCTGACGTGTTACTCTTTGATTTGCAAGTGACATATATCTATCCACGGACCTCCTTTTGCTGGTATAGCTTGAGTAGACAATAACTGTCCAGGGTTCAGATTATTGCAGGAGCACACTACTTCTTCCATAGAGTATCTCTCACACCTAGTCCTCCTAGTTTCTTTGGTGCCTGTATCATCTCCCATTTTACAAGAGCCAGTCCAGGTCGTCCATCGTCCTTCTCCCAAAAGAATCTTCTTTGCAATAAAATTATTTTTTTGGCCACCGCAACTGGCATTTTATACAAACTCAAATAGTAAGTAAAAAACTATTAATCACATATTTGATGAGAACAAACTTTTTTGCTTTACTGAGCACATTTGCTTTTCACAAACTTAGTTTCTCCTCCACCTTATCTATTACTAGCTTCTATGTTTTTACTAGCCTTGAGTTTGCTCCTAGATTAATTCCCAGATACTTCACTGGTAGATTCGCCGCCTGACATCCTAATAATCTGCACATCTGACCAACCCACTCCTGACTGCAATTTACCGGTATCAAATTAGACTTGTTGAAGTTAATGCTCAACCCAGACATGACTTCAAAATACCTCAAGAGTCTCTTGTAATTTCTCATTGTCTCATCCTCTGGTGGGCAGAAAAATATAGTGTCATTAGCAAACTAAAGGTGGGATAACTCTATATTGTCCCTACCAACTAAGAGAGGAGATATTCTCCTATATTTTACCAGCTCCCCGATCATCCTGTTCAGCACATCTACAAACGAAGACGAATAAAAAAGGTGATAACATGTCACCTTGTCGAAACCCTCTTTCCATCTTGAACGGTTTTGATGGTGCCCTATTAACCATTATAGATATAGAAGATGATCTAATGCACTCTATAATCCATGTCCTCCACATCTTCTACCGAACCCCATCTTTTCTAGCACAATATCAACAACATTCTATTTGACTCTATCATAGGCTTTTTGGAAGTCCAATTTGATGATAGTTGATGCCTTCTTCTTCAGTTTTAGCCACTGTACAATTTCACATGCTATTAACGCTCCATCATATATTCTCCTACCATTGACAAATGCACTCTGTGATTTCCCAACTAACCCTGGCATTACGCTCTTCATTCTTCTTGTCAACACTTTTGATATAACCTTATAAACACATCCAACCATACTGATCGGTCTAAGATCCTTTATCTCCTTCGCGCCCATAAACTTCGGAGCCAGCGCTACCCAAGTAACATTGGAGTCTACTGGTAGCTTCGCCGTCTCAAAGAAGCTCATCACAGCTTTAGTGAATTTTACTCCAATCTTCTCCCAGCATCTTTTTATAAAATTCACGTTATATCCATTATTACCCGAAGCCTTAGATGATTCGCAGTCTCATACTGTCTCTTTTACTTCCTCCTCCATCGGTAACACCTTTAGTGCTTGAGCTTCCTCCATCTCCAAGCGATTAACTAAACCATCTTGAAAACTGATATTTGGCGACTCGTTTTGGCGGTATAGGTTCCTGTAGAAATCTCTAATTGCAACCTTAATTCTTGCATGGTTCCTTACCAATCTTCTATTAATTACTAAAGACTCAATCTGGTTATTCCTTCTTCTTACTGATGCAATATTGTGAAAGTATCTGGTATTCCTGTCTATTTTCTTGGCATGCCGAGACCTAGACATTTACTTCCAGTGTATATCTTGTCTCTCATACCATACCTCACAACATTTTATCAGTGCCTTTCTTCTTACTTCTACTGTACCATCATATACTCCGTTACTAACCATATCATCCATTTTTTTGTGCCATCTACCCAGTGATTTTGCCAGCGCCTTCAGTTTATCCAGGAACTGTACATTGCCCAATCCCCTCGATTATACCTTCATCATCTTTAGGAAGCCTTTATGCGTGAACCACACGTCTAAACTGCGAAACGGTCTTGGTTCCTGAGCTATTCTTCTATCTTTCACTATCAAAGGACAATGATCTGATAGACCTCTTGGACCTCCTCTTAGACGAGTATCTGGGTACGCATCTAACCATTCCAAGCTAACTAGGCTTCTATCAATATGACTGCAGGACTGACCTCTAAACCATGTATACTTGTGATCATTGATTGCCAAATCCACCAACTCCATGTCATTAATCCATGCTCTGAAGTCTTCAGCAGAAGCTGATAAGTTGGTCACCCCTTTTCTTTCCTCTATATGTACAATCTTATTGAAATCTCCCATGTAACAAAAAGGGGTTTGACACAATCCTGTAATATAGCTTAATTCCTCTCACATTAAGAGTTTTTCGTCTTTCACATGCGCTCCATACACCAGACAAATTGCACAGTAAAAATTATCTTTGGTCATCGCTCTTTCTACATATAACCACATATCTCCTTTATAGCAATTCATCAATTTAAATACTGATTCATCCCAAATTAACAGCAGACCTCCGAAAGTTCCAACAAAATTAACACACTTCCAACAAAATTAACACACTTCCAACTAGCTCTATCATGACCCCATATTCTAGCTACTTCGTATTTATTCACCACTTTTTTTTTCTTTTCTATCAACCCCAACATATCTAATCTAAATTTATTTTTAAAATTTTTTTAATCATGTTCAGTTTTGCAACACCTCCCAACCCCCTAACATTCTAAGAGTTTAAAATCATTTATAAATTTTATTACACATTTGTTTACGGCATTTTGGACAACTTATTCTAATTTTCTCTTTTTGTTTCGACTGTTTTCGCTTTAAAATTGTGACCTCATTTTGTTTCTAGAGAATTTCCATAATGTTCTTTCAATCACTGTACGGTATTGTTCATGATTTGGCTCCAATTTCCAAGTCTCTTTATTCTCTGTCATTTCTTCTTTTCAACTCCAAATTTGCTTTCTTCTGCACATTATTGAATCTTGGTGCATATTCACCTCTGTACCAAACTCTTTTACTACTTGATCTTCAGGGTGTTTTTTTTTGAAATTTATGTATTCTTTTATTCGGATTTTGATTGTGACTCTTTGTTGGATGGAAGAGTTTAGATAAAAAGAGTTGAGGATAATAAATGAGCTGATGATGACGGTGGTAATAATAGAAAGAGAAAATTGTGCATTGTGGTGGTAGTATTGCTCATGGAGATGAGCACATGACAATGGAGGGGTGGTGGTGAAAAGAGAGGTGTAATAATGGTGGTAATAATAATGATGATGAACAGATTATAATAACGGTTGTTAGCGGATAAAAGATGATATTTTATTAAAAGTAAAATTGTCTCAAATTAATATTTTAAAATAATTTTTAATTTTGAAGACAAAATTAATAAAAGAATTTAAAAATTATTTTAATTTTGATCCCAAACTTAATTTAAAGATAAAAAAATTACTTAACTCTTTAATTACACTTGCATATAAATTAGTTAGTTAAGTGATAAATGATGATGTTAACAACGTTAAAATAAGTATTAGGCCATGTCAGTAGATAGCTACACTCCAAAGTGATGTTTGTTAAGGGATACTTTGGAAAATTAGTACTATTTAGTATTTATCAACTATTTGTCGCTTTTTGCGTGCATTGCATGTTAGCGTGCACCACCACAAACACAAGGTCCTACCAACATAGGATATATAATTATTTCTCGTCAAAAAATTTGTATGATACTATTTTTTAGTGATAGAAAGAATCAACATAAATTGTTATATGACTTATATTTTAAGTTGATATTTTTTCAAATAAATTTTTTTAATATATTTGATTTTTACGTAGATATTTTTTTGTTTTATACTTTTTTGAGGTAAGGTGATGTAAGTGCATGTTTGGGTGCCATTATTTTGTTAAAAAAAGATCTTTTTTCAATGAAAAAAGATCTTTTTTTATTTTTTAACGTGTTTGGCAAATTTCTAGTAGTAAAAGTAAAAGCACTAGTAAAATCAAAAAAAGATCTTTTTTGAGAAGCTGTAATTTATATCTTTTTTTAAAAGATCTTTTTTCCTTAAAGAAAAAGATGTTTTTCATGTAATAAATAAACAAAAAAGTACTTTTATATTGTTATACCCAAACATAATTGATAGATAAAAAGACTTTTTTACATGAGATATCCAAACATAAAATTACTTTTACTTCTCTATAAGATCTTTTAAAAAAAGATAACTCGAAAAAAGATCTTTTTTTAGAAGTTCACCCAAACAAGCCCTAAGTCAATAACTTCACGTAAAGGTAAAGCATCAAAATTTTATGCCGCCATCATTTGCTCCTAGTTGGATTTTGAATTACTAATGTAATTTAGTCACAAAAAAAGTAATTAAGTTGTTACAAAAAAATTAATGATATTTTAACAACAATAATTATAGTAAATTTAATTTTATATTTACGTTCTCTCTCTTTTGAGCAGAGAGTACCAGTTGTGCAATGATTACTTGATTAGTCATTGCTCGTAGTGGATACAATTTTAAAAAAAATGTTTAGATAAAAGAAAACCAGAAACAATCAATATGAAGAAAATAACTAATAGTGGATCTGTGACCTAATTGATGTGAATGATGTGAAGCCAAAATAGATATGTGTGTTGGTAACTATTAATGTGTTTTGGAAAAAAATTTTAAAAAGTAGAAAATGCACTATATTTTTTTAAGAAGTCACCCATTATTAGAGATGATAAACGAATTAACAGGTTTTGAATTTTTATTTTTCTTTACAAACTTACCAAAAAAATTGATTAACTTGATTAACATACCCTTTTGAATATGAATCACCATTATTGCTATGGAATATAATAAATAAAGAATTAAAATACGTGCAACACTCCATGCTTAATAAAAAATATTTTAAAAATGAGCCACGTGTATCACTCAAAATTACTTTGACAAACTTTTAAATATATTAATTTTTGTAATATATAGCTCAAATGACATAATCTTCTCATATTTACTTAGAGGTTATGAGTTCGAATCTTTCTATCTTTAGTATAAAAAAACTAAAATTTAAAAACAAATTAATTAATTAAAAAATTATTAGTCACCAAAAATAAAATATAAAATAAAAATGACACTATTATAAGATGTTTTTCATTCAAAAAATTTGAATTCAATATCATTAAGAGGCTGAAACTCATTAATCCTCTTAATTCATATCACATTTATCATCACTATACAGAAATTGAATAAATAAATTATATTAATAATTACATTACAAAAATATTTAAAAAATAATAAAAAATTAGTTAAAAACATGCCAAAATTATCGTATTTTACATCTCTTAATTATTATTAGAATTTAATTGAATAATATTAAATATTAAGTTATATATATTTAATATTAAGTTTAATTATTTTGTTTGTTCCTATAATTTTACAAAATTTTCAATTAGGTATCTATATTTTTTTTCTTTTAATTGGTTCTTATACCATTTTTTTTTAGTTAGGTCTCTTTACTGGCCTTAATTTTTTAGGAATTCAACTAAAAAAAATTGGTGCAAAAATCCAAATAAAAAGAAAAAAAATGTAGGGACTGAATTAAAAAAATTGGTACAATCATTCAATTAATAAAAAAAAGTACAAGAATCTAATTAAAAATTTTGCGAAATCAATAGAGTAATTAAACTTAAATATTATATATTAAACTTATAAATATTAAATTAAAAAATTAATTTGTTGTTATTATCTTTTGAATATTACTGTTATATTAATATATACGTATTAATTTTCTGAGCTAAGAAAATATCTGTGTGGCCAAAACAAAAAAGAAAAGGAAAAGGAAAAAGGACGATAAAAGGTGAAGACAAATGCAACCACAGAACACAATATCCCCACTGCTTGGTTTCATTGCTTTTTTCCATTTTCAAACCATTATTATGTGATATGTATGGCACGATCATCAATAATTTCATATATATACAGAGAATGGTCCTTTACGTGTTTCTAATGATTTCTGCAACATTTTTGTTTTTGCCCGAGAATGATTTCTGAACCACACAACTAACTCCGCTAAGACGATTGATTTTTCTCATCCATTATTGATTTTATATTGTCTCTTTAAATTTCAGAAAACTAATGAAATTATATTAATATATAATATGTAATATTGAATATTGCTTATAATATGTAATTAATAGTCTTTCTTAAAAATTTAATTATTAAGTAATCGTATAATTCATGTAGGATAAGCCATGTTTTGTTAAACTTGAAATTTAACTCTGTAGAATATGATTAATCATAAATATAATTATATCAGTGTCAATTATTAGTGTACATACACAGTTCAACTGTATCATTTTATTTGTACTTTCTGTTCGTTTTGCCATCTATATATAAAGACAAAGTTTCTAATTATTAATTCAAATTGTTTTTGTTTTGATCGTAGTTGCAAATATTGTTTACTTATATATTTTTTAGGAATGTTATCAGGTGTATCGGGAATACCGGTATTCCAATTGTTTTAACTGTTGATCTAAATTATAAAATATATATATATATAATATATATTAATTAAAATCAACGATTAAAACAACTAGAACACCGATATTTTTAGGGACACCTGATAACTTTCTTATTTTTTATAATAGATAATTGAAGGTTTTTAAGTGGTGTTTGTGGTTCCAATAAACATCCAAGAGAGATAGAATGCAGTGGTGGTCGCCTGGGTTGGTGACAGGGATGGCAGTATTTTTGGAAGGAAAAATGAACGAATTATTTTTGTCTATTTTTTTTCCTCTGTCAATAAGAATAACAAAAAGAACGCTTTTTAATTTCAATATTGTACCGTTGCTGGTGTATTCAACGGATATGGGGGTGGGTGGTGTTAAACCTGCTTGTGGTGTCAGGGGGATGGGACTTGGACCCTCCAAGTTCAGGCCGCAAAACGCACCGTCCGAGTCCTGTGCATTCGGAAGAAGATGGTGAGGGACTCGGACCCTCCGAGACGGCTGCTTCACGGACCGTCCGAGTTTGGTGGGAGTTTTCGCACGGTCCGAGTCCATTGCTGCTATGGACACGCGGCGCTTCCCCGTTGAGTCCCTACTCGGTGGGCAACGTTTGAAAGAAGAAAACCTGCTCTCCTACCATCCGAATCCCCACTTCACTCCCACCAACCTTTCTCCCTCAAAGCCTTCTTCTTCATGTCTCTGTCTCTGAACTTTGCATGGTGGTGGAGGACCAACATTAATGGGGAAAAAATCAAAAATTAAAGATGTTGATCGATCTGAACTTCATATTATTCACTATCTCAGTGATCCTGATTATGTAAGTATTTTTTGAATTTTTTTTTAGTTTTTTTATTTTTTATAGTTATAATTATTAAAATATAAAATTTCAATATTATGGTTGTTGTTAGATACATACACAGTTGAAGAATAGAATGATTATGACTAATTTATTTATTAGTATTAGTTAGATTATTTTAAAATATTTTGAACAGATTAATAATTGTATTTATGATGATTAAAATTTTTTATATGATTATATTGTTCTTAGACATGCATTTGAAGAACATAAATGGAATGAGTATGACTTAGTTTTCATTGTTTGTTAGATTTCTTTAAAATTATTTTACAGATTAATAATTATATAAATCATGATTAGAAAATTTGTTATGATTATGTAGTTGTTAGAGATATGTAGTTGAAGAATATAAATAGAATGGTTATGACTAATTTTTGAATATTTGTTAGGTTCTATTTAAATATTTTTTTACAGATTATGAATTATATATATCATGATAAGAAAATTTGTTATGGTTATGTTATGTTGTTGTTGTTCTTTAGTTTTGTGTTTTTGGGCTGTAGTAGTAAGTAGAACATAATGTAAATTTTTAATAAATTTATTTAATTGTAGTGTAATTATTATTTGTAAGCCAATGGCATTTGAATGTGTTTTTAAGAAATTAAGTGTAACTGTTATCGATTTTGGTTAGATGTTATTATTATTGTGGTAAAGTGTTAATGCTGAGTTGATTAGAAAGGTTTTTTTAATTAAGCCATGTTAGATATTTCTTTATGGGAAAATTTAAATAATTTTAAATGTAGTAATTATTATTAGCAAGTTAATTATTAGCGTTGTTAGAATATGAATGATGGCATATACAGATTTATTAATATTTTGTATTGCAGGGGAAAAATTTTTAAGAAAAGAGTAATTAATTAATGTTCGATATTATTGTGGATGTTGTAAATATTGTTGAGATTTATGATTAGGAATATATGTATTTGTAAAGAGTTTCATTAGCAGTTATGAATACTTTTGAGGATTAACTGGTTAAATTTAGAAGTTACGAGAATTAGTTGTATAAGGATTCAGTCAATAAATTTATGATGGTAAGTTAGCAATTCTTAATAATTTGATTAGTAATTTGTTATGTTTTTTTGTAGAAATCAAGAATGTTGACATGTAACCATCCACTTCCTCCGGATCGGTACAACGAAAGGGTGGAGGATCATCTGCGAATTACCGGGTTCTATCATGCATCTCAGATTGGGATAGTGCAGTGTCAGAAAGCATTGGTAAATGCTCTAATTGAACGTTGGCACCCAGAGACACATACGTTCCACCTTCCCATTGGTGAATGTGCTGTGACACTTGAAGATGTAGCTATGATTCTTGGTCTTCCCACAGATGGTCTTCCGGTCACAGGGATGACAATGAGCAGTTATGAAGCGTTGGAGGCGGAGTGTTTGCTTCAATTTGGAGTTGCACCGCGTATGTCTGACTGTAGATCTAGTTGCATAAAACTTACCTGGCTGCGTGATTTAAAAGAAAATTTACAGTTGATTGATGATATCAGTATACAGAGGTATGTGAGGTGCCATATTATGTTGTTGATCGGGACGATCTTGTTTGGGGATAAGTCTGGGGCAGGAGTGCATTGGAAATTTCTACCCTTGCTACGTGATTTTGGTAGTATTGGTCAGTATAGTTGGGGAGCGGCATGCCTGGCACATCTCTACAGGGCATTATGCCGGGCATCCCGTTTTAACTGCAAGGAAATAGATGGTCCACTAACACTTCTACTCTGTTGGGCTTGGATCAGGATGCCGTACCTATCGCCGCTACCTAGGGAACCTCGAAGTTTTCCACTAGCAAACAGGTAATAATTTGTTAGTTATGTACCCGTATGTTGATATTTATGATTCATTTAATGGTAGCTGAGGTAATTGAATATATCATCATAGGTGGCGGAACTGGGAGCGTGGTGACCGACGATTTAGATACTTGAAGTTAGCTCACTTTAGGAAGTCATTTGATGAACTTCAGGAAGGGCAGGTATGTTTTAAAAATAGTATTATTAGTTTTATGTTTAGGGTCTGAGACATAATTATACAGCATTGTCTTTGTAATTGGCTTTGTGGACTGTTATGTTGAGGTTCCTTTATTTTTTCCAGTTTGTTTGGGTTGCTTATGCCGTGGATCGGGTGGATCCGAACATCATTCCTCCTGAAATCTACATGCAGTCGGTGGTTTGGAGTGCTACAGTTCCGTTGGTATCATTTGAATGTGTCGAGTGGCATGCAACCGATAGATTTAGGCGACAGTTTGGTTTGGTTCAGGGAATACCAAGTCAGGAGCGGAATCTAGAGAAGGCGCATGGAGAAACCCTGAAGGGTCCCAAGAATCTTAACTGGGCCACGGAAGCGAGTCATTCAAAATGGGTGATGCATTGGTCAAACAGGTATAACTACATTCTATCTGAGCTTCCGATGCCTTCACATGATCTACTAGATAGTTACATGCATTGGTACCGATCAAAATATGGGGACCACTTGAACTTGTCAAATCTTGTGGGTCAAGATAATGAAGAAGGTGATCAGGATATGGAGGAAGGTGATCAGGATTTGGATGAGGATAATCAGGATACCGATGAGGGTAGTCAGGATATGGATGCTGACAATCAAGTAGAAGAGCCACTTTCGCCGCATATATTACCTCCAACACCGATTCCACAAGAACAACCTCAGTCCTCAAGCCATTATGTACCTCAGACACAGTTCCCCCCATCAGTTCCAATCAGTCAACAATATTGGGGTACCTCACAATTTCAAACTGGAGAAGGAGGTTCCTTTAGCCAGTTGCTTGGGTTGATGTCTGCAGATCCTGGACTACCACAATATGGCCAACAGCCTGACCTCATGGCTGGTAGGTATTCATTGGATGCGAGGTATCCGGGCCATACATCATCGGTTGCTTCTGGGGGGTTTGTGTCGGTTGACTCTAGTAGGAGTGATGACGGACGCAGAGCTTTTTTTAGTCAGAATCCTAACCGTGTATCCATGGGACTCATTGAAGAAGATGCTAATGCACTCGAGAGGGAGACAGATGCGTATCTAGTAGATGACCCGGATGACGAGGAGGATCAAGATGACGATGAAATAGAGGAGTTTGACGAGGATGAAGAATCTCGTAATGATGGTATTATGTTTTGTATTCTACTTTACATGTTGCATTACTTTTTTATTTTTTGTTCATAACTGGCATCTATTTTTTACCTTTACTAAATCTTATGTGGTTTATGTCTTGCTGTGATTACCTGCTGCGCATAATTTAATTATTTTTTATAATTTCTATACAGGTCATGCACGCACTCCGGATGAAACCTCCAAAGGTTACAATCTGAGGATTGATCCACCACGTTGCAGTGCTAGTCGCTACACTCCATCTGTGCTAGTCACCACAGTCACATCGAAGGGCGCGTAGATCGACTGCAAACTCCAATCCGCTTGGCATCTCACGCACCTCGAAGACTTCATTCTGCCGGTCAAAGCAACTGACCTGTATGTTTCCTGATGCAAGTTGGTTTGCATGCAACTTCGAGGTCACGACTTCGGAGAACACATGGCCAGCATTAATCCGCGCTTCTGCCTCTGCTCTTTTTCTGGTGAAGAGCTCGTTTAGCCTGTAGAATGTTGCCTTGACAAGAGCAGTAATAGGAAGATTGCGTGCACCCTTCAACACTGAATTGATGCATTCCACTAGATTCGTTGTCATGTGACCCCATCGGTATCCACCATCAAACGCCAATGCGTACTGTTCGCGAGGAATTCGGTTTAACCAGTTGGTATACGCTTCCCCTCGTTCCCGTAATCGCTGGTAACGCACTTCATACTCCCGCACCGTCCTGGAATATCCTAGAGGATAGCAAAAAAAAATTAAAATAAAAATTATAAAAGTCGAAAACAAATATTAATATTTAACAACTGTAAATAAGTTACTTAAATTAAGTAAATTATTACCAATGTTGACGACCAATTTTTGGAGGTAAGGTGCCTTGAATTTCTGCAGAAAATTCGACTCTATATGCCTGATGCAGAACATATGAAAAGCTCTAGGAGGTGACCAGGCTCCGTTACTCCGTTCCACAGCTGCATTGATGGATTCATGTCGGTCGGATATCAGTCCCACACCATCTCGAGTGACAACATGTTGACGTAAGTTACTAAGGAAAAAGTGCCACGCATCAGAAGTCTCTCCCTCGACAATAGCAAACGCAATTGGGACGAT
>NC_029774.3:123439093-123445337 GCF_000817695.3 Arachis duranensis
CCTGCTGATCAGACTAACCCTGATAAGCCAATCACACCCTGACCCATACTGTGTACACTTGGCATAAAATGTCAAAGGCTCAGACTCATACACCCGGTAATCTACGCTTCGTCGTATGGTATACTCTTTTATTGCCTTAATAACAGCTTCCCGGGAACTAAACTCCATCCCAACAGCAAATTCACCATCTGCGACAAAAGGAACTTCTACCAGGACACCAAGCATGGGAAAAATTTCAATAAATACATATATATTTCAAAACCATACTAAATCAATATTAACTGCATCAAGTATGACATAAATCCGACCCTAACGTAAATAATAATAAAATATTAAATTCTATGTTCTATATTCGTTTAAAATAACGTTATATGTTTCAAACATTACTGAACACATATGTTGACTTTTATTTTTTTAAATTCCTACTATTTTTTAATTTTTTTTTACATAGGATCAGCTCAACATTCATACTATTTTTTAATTTTTTTTTTACATAGGATCAGCTCAACCGGTTCAATGTCTAACACATACATGACATCAACGCATGCGTAAATAATGGGTAATAAATAATAATTCATTCATAAATAATTCAACAAATAAATAAAAAAGACAACTATTTTTTATTAACGTACCTGCAGTCATATATTCCGGAAACTCCGGAACATGCATGGCTTCCAAGTCCAGAACTCGCATGAATGAAGGCTCCCCAAACGGCATATCGTTTGCGAGTGCATCTGCCACCTCTGTCACATCTGGATCCATATTTCCCTCACCATGAACTTCATCTCCATCTGCACCAACACATTCGTAGTTGCTTTCGAACTCTTCTTCACTGTCACTATTATAATCTTCCCGTAGAATGTTTCGGTCTGCCTCAGATTGTTCAAACTCAACATACAACTCGATATACGAGATCTGGGCCCGGTTTTCAATATACATTGAAAACATCTCCTGCATGCTCGCTTCGTCCGTCACATATCTTGTTTGAAATTGGACAAACCCACCAAATACCGGTACGGGATATCTGTATAGAACACAGGATATTTTTTTTGCCCTCTCAGAATCAATCTTTTCACAGATTAAACCTTTCAGTTCTTCAAAGGAAATGATAAAAGGAATAACAACATCTATTGGATTTTCACAAATAAATTTTACCCCTTCAGATGTTTCTAATAAAATTTGACCAAAATAATACACCTTTATTAGTACTCTATCACTCATTTCTCCTACTCACAAAAAAAAAACATAACACTAACTACCCACTTCTTTGATTTTGAACAACCATGAAATATAACCCAGAAGAACGAAACAGAGGAGGAAGCGGCGCATAGAAAGGAGAAGAAGAGGGATAACCTAACACTAACTCGTTGCACTTTTATATAGACTCTATTCTCAACTCGGACCGTCCGACTTGGTTAACTTCATTCAAAAATATATTCAAGAACCAAATCGGACCATGCGTTTTCGTGAACCGGTTCGACCATCCCTAGCCAAAACGGACAGTCCGACTCCATCAACTACACGCAAATCGGACCGTGCGTCTTCTCTTCCCCCAGCCATCTCGCAGGGTCCGATTCCTCTGCAACTACACACTTTCCCTCCCCACCACAAATCGGACCGTCCGTCTCCCACTTTTACAACTTAAAACACAGAACTCGGACCGTCCGAGTACCCCTCCCTAAAGCTGCCAAAACTCTGCCCCACATACATGTCTAACCCACCTTAACTCCATATCCATGCCAAACACACATACATGCTCCATATCGAAAAAATTGAGCCCAAAAAGAACAATAAGAAAAAACAAAAAAGATGTCTAAAACTTTTTTTTAAATGCTTTTGAGTAATTTAAATTTGACATATATAATCGATTGAATTATATTATTTTTGTTAAAATTAAGTCAAATAAATTAATTTGATAAAAAAATAGCGAATCAAATTTTGAACTTGTCTAAATTAATATTATTTTTTATAAAAAATGACTACAATACTCTTATTATAAAAATAACTAAAATAATCCTATTATATACATATTAATTTTGAAAATTCTAAATTATAGCTTTTTACTCATCTATCATCGTAGGGTTAAGATTTAGAATTTTCAAAATTAATGTATATATAATAGGGGTATTTTAGCCATTTTCTATAATAAAAATATTGTAATTATTTTTATAAAAAAATAATATTAATTTAAACTGGTTTAAAATTTGATTTACCATTTTTTTATCAAATTAATTTGTCTGGTATAATTTTAATAAAAATAACACAGTTTAATCGATTATATGTATTAAATTTTAATTACTAAAAAACATCTTTAAAAAATGTTTTAGATGTCTGAGTGGCTCTTAAAAAAAAATTAAAAGAAGAGAGAAAAAAAAAGAAAAATGCACGTTATAGATAAAAAAAATATATATACTTTTTAAAAAAAATTCTTTAGACACATTTAATTGAAAATTTATCAAAAAAAGAATGACGATATTCATTTCTTGGTATATAAAATAAGATTTTTTTATCATCAAGCATCATTATCAAAACAAGCATAGCCATTAAATTTAAGTTTAATTAACTTCCACTTCAATAATTACTTTTGAAATTTTTAAAATCAAATATCGATAAAAAGTATAATTAATGAATAATTTTTATCAGTATATATATATATATGGACAAGTTATAAAATGTTTAATTTCGTTTTCATTTGTTGAGGAATAATGATGCATGGACTAGTTCGTTGGTGGTTGTTGACAACTAGAAGTGAATATAGGAGTCGTTTATTAACTTGAAAATTAAACACGTCAACTTCTTCCAGCAATCTTCCTGCGTTCAGTTTTCTCAGTGTACTATATATACATTCACATTGATAGATATAGATGATATTTTCAGTGTATTTATTACAAGTTTATTTTGTTTCCATTGAATGAGGAAACAGATGCATATATTACGCGGGTTGTTGAAAATTGTTGTCACTTGCTTAACATATTTACACATACTACTATAGACTAATAATGTCTTTCATATATAAATCTATTTCTGGTCAATCTTCATTTACTATATAATTATGATTATTTAGAATATTTTGCTAAATGCTAATTTGCTACGGTACGTACGTAGGGGTAGAAATGAACTCGACCGCGCGTTTTGGCTTACACGAATTTAATTTGGTGAATCTATCTAATCTCCTCTAAAATAATATGTAAGTTACCCTTCATTATATGTCACATTATAATTGGTCCTTATCTTAACCATAGTTAGGTTATTTTATAATTTATTATTCTTAAAATATCAAAACTCCACTCCCGTTAATTGAAGCACATTCCACTCATCTATTTTTTTGTTCGTGACAAGAAGCACCAATGTCATCGCCATCTACTGCCTTCCCACACAACCTCTATTTCTTTAGTGCATCATCCCTTAGTCACGTCGTTGAATTCCGTCGCCCATAACTTGTCCTTTCTAATATAGCCAGCGCTTCTTTTTGCCATGTATCACTGCTTATCCACATAATTAATGGTTAATTTTAGTTATTAAATTTTTTTATTAAAAAAATATATCTTTATTTAACTACGTGACGGAACATATATTTATATGTAAAATATAATATAATAAAATAAATCTATTCAAAGTATTTAAAAGTATAATTAAAATTATGAACATACAAATATAATAATAAAATTTGTACTCCAAACAAATAAACATATTTTTTTATCATACATATATTATTTAAAAAATAAATATATTATTAAAATTAATAACAGAAATTTAAAAGAATAAAATTTAACTTGACTTGTTCTAATGACAAAAATTTAGATTTTAGATGCATGACTGTCTATTGATTAATGCTGTTAGTCGACCATTGTATTTCTCATGGTATTAGGTCTGGCCAACTTAATACTAATGATTTATGTATATGGGAATACTAACGAGTTGTCATGGACAAAATAGAAGTACTAGATAACGTGAATTTCGGGGGTTTGAGAACGTTAAAGGTTACGAAGACAGCTCAATTTCAAAGTATAACATTTATTCGTGCTACATGAACTCGTGCCATCTCTTCTTTCATTATGTTCATTGGAATTCTTGCCATGGATATTTTCAAAATGAATCTGATTTTTTTTCTGACTAAATCTTGTTGTCTCCATGTACCTTTATTTGTTTGTAGACCTAATTGCCTACCTGACATCTTCCAAACATTATTTTTTTCTGATTTTAATTATACTTTTAAATACTCTAACTAGAATTATTATATTATATTTTACATATGAATATATATTCTATCGTGTAATTAAATAAAGATTTATTTTAATAAAAAAATTTAATAACCAAACTAAACATTACTTAGGTATGTATTTCATATTTATCTCTTAAATATTTATACAATTTATTTTTTAAACTGTTATATTGGTCTCTTCTCTAATATAATATAAAAAATAATTTTTCATAAAAATAATTTGTTTAATTATTAATTAAATAATAAAGTACTAATAAATTAAAAATTAAAAAAATACAAATACTATAAAAAATACGGTAAAAAAGTTGAATTTTATCATTTTAAATTTCTGTTATTAATTTTATAATATATTTATTTTTAAATAATATATGTATGATAAAAAAATATGTTTATTTTTTTGGAGTACAAATTTTATTATTATATTTGTACGTTCATGATTTTAATTATACTTTTAAATACTTTGAATAGATTTATTTTATTATATTATATTTTACATATAAATATATGTTCCATCACGTAACTAAATAAAGATATGTTTTTTTAATAAAAAAATTTAATAATCAAATTAACAATTAATTATGTGGGTAAGCAGTGATTCACCTATGTGGGTAAGCAGTGATTCACACCAAAAAGAGACACTGGCTATACTATACTGGGAAGAGAGGTTGTGTGGGAGGGCATGGCGACGACGTTAGCGCTTCTTGTCACGAACGCGACGGTGCTTGGAAGGACCAAATCTAGGTGATGAAGTGATAAACAAAGAATGGAGGAGTGGAATGTGTTTCAATTAACGGGAGTGGAGCTTTGATATTTTAAGAATAATAAATTATAAAATAATCCAACTATGGTTAAGATAAGGAACAATTACAATATGACACATAATAAAGGATAACTTACATGTTATTTTAGAGGGAGTTTGGTAGCATTCACCATTAATTTATATTGTAAATAATTGAATATGTAGTCTAAATTTAAGTTTATTATTTTTATAGGTTTCCTTTATACTTGAATATAGTTTGTTTGAAAGTCCAATAAATTTACGAGTTTAATTAATTTTATAAATTATAATTTAAAATAATAAACATAAAAGATTTTTGGGTAATATATTATTTTGAATCTTTAATGTTGGAATAAAATTTTAATTTGATTTCTAATATTTTAAATGTTCTATTTCAGTTTCAAAAAATTTCAAATAGATTTAATATTGTCATACGTTAAATTTGACTCGAATAATTAATAAAAAAGTTTTTACATTAGTGATTACTACCAGTGAATTGATTTTACTTATATACTAATCAAACGTTATATTAATTTTTAAATATGTTAATTTTTCATGTCAAATTTAACAGTGAAACAACATTGAAATTTTTAAAATTTTTTATAACTAAAATAAAACGTTTGAAACATTATGAATTAAATTAGAATTTGACCCAACCATTAAGGATCAAAATAATATTTTATCCAAAATTTAAATTGATATTAAATGTATTTTTAAATTTATAATTCATAATTTATAAAGTATAATTAATTTATATACCAATTATTAATCACATATATTATAATAATATTTATAACCAAATTATAGTCCACAAACATAAACTTTATTTCAAAAAGGAAAAAAAGGAAGCTATAGTCTTATATTTAGTCTTGACTACTCTTGATATTTTTTTTGGTTTATTATACATGAGTAGTTAAAAGTCCAATTTAAAAGTAATATATATTTTTACAAAAGTAATATTTTAGCAAGTCAATCCAACAAATTTTATAAATTTTTAAAACATGTATCCTAATTTTTTTTTAACCATTAGATTTTATAAAAGATTTAAATCTTACACGTTTAATAAAATAAGCCGAGTTGAGTCAAATTAACACTCCATCTAATAGCTCAATTCACTTCTACTTCTATGTATGTTAAGGTATTTGTTAAAATAAAAAATGAATTGAAAATTAAAGAATTTATAGATAAAATAAATTTATATATTTAATCATTATTGGAAGTTTCAAATCCTATAGTTTTAATAA
>NC_029774.3:123446185-123465016 GCF_000817695.3 Arachis duranensis
GGTCAGTTATTTTAATTTATTAAATTTTGACTAGTATATAACTAACAAAAAAAATGAGTAATTTATATTATTAGATAAAATCTCACATTATTAAAAATATTATTAATAATTATTTGATAGCTATAAATCATAAAAATTATTGTCTCTTAATACTCTTCTTTCAATAATTCGACAGAATGACGTATTTAATTTCAATAATTTAAAAGTTATTAGATAATTTTTTGTTGAATGTAAAAGTTCAACATATTTTATTTCTATTTTATAATAAGTAAAATTTATATTTTAGTATCCTACAAAAGTTGTTGAAAAGGAATTATTCATATAAAAAATGGGTGGTAGCTAGCTCGTCTCTTGACTTTATACTTATTCTTCAGTCCCTTTATAATATAGGAAGAGGTTCTGATAATTTAATCCTATCTAGTACTTTTCATAATTTAATCCGTTATATTTCTTGCAACTAGGTGTTAATACCCTCATCATCGTTGACCTGTCAAGGAAATTAAATACTACTAATTATGATTTATGGCTATGAAATTCATAATTAATATACAATTTTTACAGTTTTCTTTTTTTTATTACTTTAATAATGTAGTTGGAAAATTTTGAGCTGGTCAATATATTAGTAGACTGACTACCAAAAGAAATATAGTAGTAGACTAGTGGTATATCAATTAGCCGAATGCTGCATTTTTTTATTATTATTATTATTATTGGATATTTATTAATTTTTTGTTTCTGACGATATTTTTTTATTGGACAAGTTAAAGATTAATTTATCATAAAATTAAATTCTATTTAAAGGTTTAACATTAATTAATAAATTATTCTATATATAATATAAAATTTAAATCTCAATACTTACTAATAGACAAATAATTTAACTATTCAACTAATCTAAGTTAGTAGGATATTTATTAATTAATATCTCACTGGTTGTCAAATTAAACTTTATCCTAGTGTATATACTACTTGATGAGAAATTTTCTTATATGTTCAGGCAGAAAATGAGTTATTCCTTCCAAAATTTTCGTATTATCATTTTAATTTCTTTGTATGACCTATCTCTAGGAATGGCAACGGGTCTTTATGGGAGTGGGGACATGTCCTCCACCCCCGCCCCCGCCTCCAATATCTGTCGTCGTCTCCGTCCCGTCCCCACGGGGTAGCGGAGACTCCATATCCGCGAATTTTTGTAAAAAATAATAAAAAATACAAAAAATAGAAAAAATAGAAAAAATAAAGATAATCCTCAATTGTCATTATAAACATAATTTTTATTATCTTTAAAGATTTAAATAGCAATAACCAACAAACATAAACATCTAAACATATCTATAAAACAACCAAATATTCAATAAACAACTAAACATATCTATAAACAACCAAACAAAGTTCATCACATTGTAAAAATATAATTCTAAATCCGTCTTTCATCCATAGTGATGGTAGATTTCGATTTACTTGAATCCTACATAAAAAAGAAAACAATTTAAATTAAAAACATATAATAACTCAACAAATGTTTCAAAATCAAAACAAAAACTCCATAATCAGATTCAGCATAATCAATCAGCATAATCATAAACACAAATACTTCAAAATCAAAATAAAACAAAGAAAATAAAATTTAAAAAAAACTAGGAAAATTTCATAATCAGAATTAACATAATCATAAACATAAATACTTCAAAATCAAAATAAAAATTTCATAATCAAAATCAGCATAATTATAAACATAAATACTTCAAAATCAAAATAATCAAAAAAAATTTCATAAATAGAATCTGCATAATCATAAACACAATGCTTCAAAATCAGAATAAAACTTTCATAATCAGAATCAGCCCCAGCATAATCATAAACACAAATTCTTCAAAATCAAAATAATAAAAAAAATTTCATAAACAGAATCTACATAATCTTAAACACAATGCTTCAAAATCAGAATAAAACTTTCATAATCAGAATCAGTCCCAGCATAATTATAAACACAAATTCTTCAAAATCAAAATAATAAAAAAATTTCATAAATAAAATCTGCATAATCATAAACACAATGCTTCAAAATCAGAATAAAAATTTCATAATCAGAATCATCATAATCATAAACACAAATGCTTCAACATAAAATAAACAAGAAAAATTTCATAATCCGAATCAAACAAATGCTTCAAAATAAACAATGAAAATCAGAGTTCTGTGACTTACCCGAGGAGAAGAGGCAATGGCCGGCGAAGAGGCGATGACCGGCGAAGGCGCGACGACCTATGAAGAGGCGACGAACTACGAAGCCGCGATGACCGACGAACTTGCGACAACAGGAAGACTCGACGACGACAAAAATGACGGACTCCGTGTTGGCTATTGCAGTGTGCGTGACGGTGACGGGTGACTTGACTGCGTGAGAGACTGAGAGGTGGCGGTGAGGGACTAAGGTGTGGGAAGTAGCAATGAAGGACTAAGGGGTTAAGAGGTGGCGATTGGCGGTGGTGATGGTGAGACCGTGCTGTTCAGCCGCCGTTCACGTGTCTGAGAGGACAGGGGCCAGGGGGAGGTTTGAGATTAAGGGACTTCATCCCCCGGCGGGTAAATACCCGCGGATACCCGCCCCGCTGGGGATTTTTGCCATTCCGTTATCCCCCCTCCCCTCCTTTTCTTTTTTTGTATGTCTCATATTTTAGAAAAATAAAAAATTTAAAACTTAAAAGGCATGTGGAGTACAAACTTAATTCCTCTTAAGTAAAATGGAAGAAATTACTATCTAGTAAATATATTCATTTTCTAGTAAAATTTATTCCTCTTATATTTTATTACGTCCAATGTCTCTTTAAATATAAATATAAATTATATAGTCAACGAAACATATTTAAAACCAAAGCACTAATAGAATTTCTCAACGAGTCTCATAATTAATTTTACTTAACAAAATATGGGACAGATTAAAATAGTAAAATTTTTTTAACCAGAAATTATTCAAGCAATCATCAATACTTCTATTTGTGAAGGTGACGATAAATTAATCTGGATGCGGACCAACAACGATAGATATTTTGTAGTATCAGGTTACCAAGTGGTTTTTTTCTTTTATCATCTTTCAGCGGAGTTCCTCCCTGATCGATGTAAGTAGCAATAGCTTTGGATGAATATATGAAAGATGAAAAGTCAACTTCAAACAAATAAATTTATCTAAAAGATGGCTCATGAAGACTTATCAGTCAACCAAAAGCTACATTCTAGAATAGTTTTTCTAGCCCAATTTGTGCTCGCTGCCAAACGGAAGAAGAATCTGTTGGTCATTACATTTTTTACTATCCAAACTCAGTAGAAGCATGAACATTCGTAGAGCTTAAAGTTCCTACACAACAAATAGAACCATGGAAGCGATGGTTAGAGTTCATATAAGTAACCAGACATATAAATTACAACTATTCAAACGATATAGAGTTGACAGCGAATTTGTGCTAACAGATTTAAAAAATTAAAAATGAATTGGTTTTCGATAAAGAATGGAGGACGTCTTGAATGTGTGTTGAAGTGGCTCGTCGATCTATGCAGGATAAAAAAGTTGAACCCGGCATGGTGGTCTTTGAGAGAGAGAAGATGACAGAACTTCTACTGTGAAATTAGAAAAGTTATTTACTCATTTAATGTAATTCAATTACATTTAAATATAGTCTTTGTTAGATCTTTTCCAAATTTACTCCTGTGTGTAATCTCTAGTAGACCGTTCTTTTCATTTCATTAAAATTCTTCCTTTGATAAAAAAAAAACATATTTAAAATCCACATATAATTGTATTAAACATGAGTTTTATTTCAAAAAAAAAAAAAACTACTTACTAAGATGTTTAACATATATAATATATGTGTTCATATTTTGGTCTATTACTCACATCCAAAATAAACAAAATTCAATCAATTGACATTAGCCGAATCGACACTTATTCAATTTTATAGAGGTTCGCGCAATAACATTGTGTAAACTCTACTTGCCAAAATCAGTAATTAATTACTAGAATCTTTTTTAATCATCTGATAAGGAGATCTCAATAATTTTTTTAACAAAAAGGAACGGTTATCCACCGTCAAAGATAGAACTACTCTAAAAAGTGGTTATTGACTCTATATTCTATAAAATACTATGACACCCTTAAATATACTACGAACCCAATTTATTAAAAAACTGTTTAAAATTCTTACTAACTTAAGTATTGGAGTTTTTTATAAGTATCACCCCACCTCCTAACGAAAAACTTAGACGACGGCTCCTTGATATAAGTAGATATCGAATACTGTCTTAAAAAAAATCTGAATCTCACATTTAAGTTTAAAGCAATCCAATTTTAAGTAGAAATAATATGATATATATTTTTTAGAAAAAAAATTTGATAAAAAAACCTGAATAATTTTCCTTAAGATATGTACTTTTTGCCCTAATAACATCAATTGCTTTTACATAAATTTATAAAAGAAAAAGTATACGTTACTAAGAGAGAGTCTGCCAACTATTACCAACACGTGATAAATTAGGATTAAACCATGATTAATTTAGATGTGGCTTTATTTAGTAGATGGACTTCATGTCCAACCCAACTCAAGTTGACAGATTTTGGCAGATAAAAAGTTGGTAACGTAGCACTACTATTTATAAAATTTGAACAAAGTTGCATTTATTTATTTATTTTTCTGATTGTCGCCTCCAAGGTTTCACCTTGCATGCTTTTCCAACAAGCAATAGAAATATGTAATATGGATTTTTTTTTTAATAGAAATATGAATTGATATTTTGTTAATCTTTCCACTATACATAAATATGATTGGATGGATATAATATAGGATAAAGAAGCATATTTAAGAATGAGTTGCAATGCTTTTAATAAAAATTCGTGAACTCTGGTTGTGGCAATTGATAGGAACATGTATACATATATAAAGAGCAGACCTCGTGGTGGTTGGAGCCGTTACTATCAGTATAGTTTTCCCTCTCTTTAGGCGATAAATATGAATTTATTCAACAAAATATCAGAAGATACAAATTAAAATCATCAAATCAAGCAATTTATTTTCTTTATTTTTATTTTTATGGGTCAGTTATGTCGTAGAGACTATAACACACACAAATCCGTTAAAAGCATAGATATTTTTTTTCTTAACTATAATAAGTAGTTAAGGGAAATAGGAATAAAATTAATTATGAATTTGTAATACCATATTTGATTTGAGTAATGTTAATTTAAAATATTTTATTTAACTTAATATTTATCATATGTATAACTTTATGTATATATGTAACTTACATAGTTATACATTTATTATATTTAATATTATAGATTTATTTTAGAATTAATTAACGAATACAAACAACAGCAAAGAAAAATGTTATAACTACTTTTGCCCTCTAAACTTTCGCTCCGAATATTTTTGTTTGATTTATTAGGACTTAAATTTACGCGTAATTTTTTTATATAAATTTTATGTTATCTTTAATAAAAGCCCTTTTTATATAATAATTAATAAATAGGTAAAGTATACTTTTTGTTCTTAAATTTTTGTAAAAATTTTAAAAATATTCTTAAATTTTATTTTATTTTAATTTTGTTTCAAAAATTTTCGATTTGTATCAAATATACTCTCGATGGCTAAATTTTTAAAAAATTTAAGACCAATCTAACAATAATGTATAAAAATTATGTTTGATTTGCTTGTGTTGAGGGTTGTTCTTATGAAATTGTTGTTGAATTAGTTTTAAATTTTTTGAAAAATTAGTCGTCAAAAAATATATTTGATATAAATAAAAAAATTTTTAGGATAAAATTAAAACAAAATAAAAATTAGAGATATTTTAAAAATTTTTATCAAATTTCAGAAATAAAAAATATACTTTACCCTTAATAAATTTAAGGCTAAACACTTTAACTCATACTTAAATTAAGAGTAAATGTCCTTTTTATGTTTGACCATTTGTTTAAAATATAAAGTAGTCTTATACAATTTAAAATTTTTTAATTAATTTTTAATTATTTAAATAATTAATTTAACAACTAATTAATTTAAATAATTTTTGTAAGTAAATAATAACCGATTAATATATTAAAACAGCTTAGATCCATTACTTAAATAATTCACAACTAGAAAATAGATAAATACAGACAGATTTATAGATAAATTTAGTCTTTATTATAGATAGATTTTTGGTTACCGACGAAATTATCGACGGATTTTGTCCCTCTATTAAATCTCCGTCGGAAATTATTTACCGACGGATTTTTTTTCCGTCGGAAAATTACCGACGGATTTTCCCTCTATAAATTCTCTCTCCATTTTCTGAAGGTGACAAAATTACAGACGGATTTTCCGTCTGTAATTACAGATAGATTTTCAGACGGATTTTTCGACAGATTTTCCTTCTGTAATTTAAACTTTGGAAAATCATAATTACAGACAGAAAATCCGTCTGTAAGGTAAAATAGAATTTTTTTACTTTTTTTAATTACAAAATAAACTTGTTTTCATACAAAATAAATATAAATTTAATACAAATTTTTATCTAATTTATATTCGAATATTTATAATATTTCAAAAAATAAACAAATTCATCGTATTATCAAACTAAAAGAAAAGTACTATAAACAAGCAAGTCAATATAATTCAAAATATAAACAAAATGTATCGATTATCAACTATAATTCCCAGTATATTGTTTAACGATGCTAAAACTATCAGGTATAGTCTTCAGTGTCATCTTCATCCTCATCATCATCATAGTCCTCATCCGAAGACATTGATATATTTGTATAAATTTATTAAAAAATAATATTTTCAAAATAAAAATGATAATATTCATGTGTAATCCCCTCTTGTCACACTGGAAACTGCAGAAATTGATATTTGATGGATCCTCAAATTGATATTTGAAAGACACAAAAATCATGAAACCATATAAGCACACATAAACACACTTAAGCATGATCAAAATGAACAGCAAAACCCAGCTAGTCATTTTATGATTCACTCAGTAATAAACATACATATACTCCAAATTCAACACTGGAAAAAAAAGAGCTATTCACAACATTATGGTGAAATGGGCAGAGCTAATTAAAGAAAATGTGTGACACTTGAGATTAAATTAATGAAACAGGACATGGCTGGACTTAATAATAAAATTAACAGATCCTCCATTTTTTCATTGCCAATTAATTATTCTTTCACACTGTAAGTAACTACTTCAAACCAGTATCAGTCACACTGTTGTAACTTGTAATGATAATTAATATTATGAACTTTTGATCAATTATTTAAATATTTTTCATTAAAGAGAATATAAAATCATTCAAGCCAAGCAAGCCTTTTCATTATAATGATAATATTTGAAAGCCGACTTGCATGCAACAGGAAACAACTTATTAAGAGCATGCTGAGGAAAAACCCAGAACATAGAGCATGCTGAGATTCATCTGATCGAGGGAAATGGACACTTACAGCCGAGGAATCTTCCAAGTGAGGGAGAGCTAACAGCTTCAACAAGTGCAGAAGACAACCTCGAGAACCGGATGGTTGATCTTACAAGCTATATAGTGGAATCTTCTACTAGTATTAGTGGCTCAAAAGATGGATCAACAACATCAGAATCATCAACCTCGAGAGAGTAACGAGCAAAAGAAGCATCAGCTGAAAAATACAAAATACGAACGAATAGAAAAGTTAGGGTTTGCGATCTACCAGTTGCGCGAAGGGAATCTGACAAAGAAACGCTGATCTGGAACGAAAAGAAGCTCGGAATCCGACGGCAACGGATCTTCTACGGTGGTGGTGGAGGCTGTGTCTGTGTAGGGACTGCGGTGGCTGCGCCGCTGAGTGGCTGCGAGGCTGTGGGGGTTGCGGGGAGCTGTGAGGGCTGATGCGGGGGCTGCATGGCTGCAGTGGCGCTAGAGACTGCGGTGGCTGTGGGCGGCGGGGTGCAGGGCGAAGTGAATGGCGAGTGAATGGAGTGAATGGTGTGAATGGCGAGTGAATGGGTTAATCTTCAACTAGGGTTTTCAATATTTCCGATGGATTTCATTTAAATTACAGACGAATTTTTCGTCTGTAATAATTTAATAAAACGCGCGTTTTGTCTACTTAATTACAGACGGAAAATCTGTCTGTAACCATTCCGCGAAAAAAAATAATTTTTTCGACGGAATTATAGACGGATTCTCTTTTCTGTTTGTAATTTATGCTAATCTATTTTTTTTGTTTTCCAACAAAAAAATTCCTCTGAAATTCTGTCTGTATTTCAGTGGGATAAAATTCGTCAAAAATATCTGTCTGTAATAACTAGTTTTCTAGTAGTGATTAAAAATCAAATAAAAAATTTTAAATAGTAAAAAATTATTTTATCCTTCAAATAAATAATAAAGAATCTAAAATGACATTTATTTTTTAAAATAACCATTTCATTCGTAATATCTTTAATGAAAAAATCTATAAACTAAATATATATTGATTAAAAAAATGCTATTTATCATTTAAAATTTAATTTTTGTCCACCATTAAATTTAATAATATATTATTTTAAATTTTTAATTAATTATATTTTTATTTTAAAAAATTTATTATTATTTAATTAATTTAAATATCTGCTTTTACGGTACCGATTGTTTAAAGAAATTTAAAAAATATTTATTTTTTATTTTCTCTCTCTTCTAATGTACCACCATCATGCCACATGTATGAGTATCTCTTGAACTCTTTTTCTTTTAATACATCCAAAATAATAATAATGTTCATTAATTAACTCTTTCTCTTTCAACACATCCAAAATGATAATAATGCTCTATTAATTATTTCATCAACACATCCAAAATTCATATCCATACGATTTGTTTACAATTTCAAATTTATAAGATTATACATCTAAAATTATAAGATTACACAATTAAAATCATAAAATTGCACACCAAATAATTAATAGACAGCAAAAATTACCAATAAAAATGAACAAATACTCAACACTTGCAAGAACAATAATACTCTCATATCTAATTTCTGAAAAATTAAAAATGACACGACAAAAACACAAACACATCCAATATTAACATAAATAACATCACATTCAAAATTAGATCATTACGCATCCAATTACACTAATACTCTAAACCCGAACTCATCAGAATAGTAACAATTAGGGTTTAGCACATTCGAATTACATTTATGTTATAAAACTTTCCTATCATATATAGTTGTGCAAGCAGAATTACCTCAGATAGAAAAATATCGTGACAGTGGAAGAGACCCAGAATGGAGGAGACACGCATGGACGGAGGAGGCTCGCGAAGGAGCTGCGGGTCGCTGATGGAGCTGCGCATCACGGATGGAGAAGTTCTTCGCGGGGGAGGGGGAGCTCGTCGCGGGGAAAGATGAACGCGGCGAAGAGGAGAGGCGCTATAGCTCTGACTTTTTAGTTTGTATGGAGAAAATGTTTTTTTTTGTTACTGCAGAGAAGAGGTAACTAATTAAAATATGTGATTAAATAAATATTATAGTTTTATTTAGGATATGTTAGTGTTGAGAAGATTTAAATTTAAAATTTTTATTTGATTATTCTGTTTTTTAGATTTATTTTTAAATTAAAAAAACAATAAATTTATTTGAATGTGTTTGTTTTATTTTTTTAATTGATATTTAAAAAAATTGAATAAAAAAAATAATATTTAAAAAATAACTAATTATACTAATTTAGTAATGTGTCTCGCCTTGATTATAGGTATACTAATTACAGTGAAATCAAATACTTCTCTTCCAAGTAAACTCTCACTATAGTCACATAAAATCTTCAAAGAACATTTAAAGTATATGCGTATTTGCATCTAATCTGTTAATTAAGTAGAGAAATCAGGCTTTTTTACCTAAATACGTATCTAAAAAACATTAATTTCCAAAATGCGCATGGCTAGAAATCTTTCTGTAAATGCGCATTGCCATTTTGTGGCCTCTACCCGTGAAATGAAAATGAACTCCATTTCAATTATGGTGCCCACGAAATGGGCATTCCATGTCATGCTAACCACACACGAAATGAATATCCCATTTCCAAGAGGGCAGCAGCGAAATGGAAGGAGGAAGTCACGGCAGGCATCAGCGAAATGGGTGTACGGCTGAGTTCAGAATCCATGTCTCCTGTATCGCACATGAAATGTCACAAATTTGTGTGTACTGCACACGAATTGGGACAACGGCTAGGCTATAAAAGCCCTTCGCCAGCAGAAGTAAACCCACATTTCTCACTCTCACTTCTTCTACCATTCTTTCTTCTCCGAAAATTCCACTCTCACAGGAGCTACTTTTACTAATTTTTGGGTGTCATAATGGCATCTGAATATATTTATGTCGTCATATATCCCAATGGTGAAATTTCGTATACAGGTGAAGGAGTGACCTTTATGTGTGACGACCCACTTTGGATAATGATTTCTCCACGGTCGTGTCTGCAACAACTTAAAAATATGATTCTGATGAACACTGGGCTGAATGGAAAAAAGGAAGAAAACTTATTACGTTGTAGCTAACGGAAATGTGTATGGGCTCGTCACGCTGGTGCCCAGAAAGGAAGCCTGAAGTATATCCAAGACATCAACAGTGTATGACAACCAGACATTCCCTCGATGTTATAATCAGTCGCTAGGCACATGCCTCTATACAACCAACAGAGCACGGCACTACCCCAACTATATGTACTAATGGCTTCATAGTTTGCCAGGAGAGGAAGATAACGTACGTGAACCATGTTGTTCGCTTTGTCAGGAAGTAAAACGCCACCCAATAAATACATAATGTAACAACGTGCATACCGTACGAGAGCCTCCTCGGGAGAGTCAAGAGGCATCTGTTGCAGTCTACTCCTGAGCCACTTCAGTTTTATGTTATACTTCGTGGTCCCAACATGTCCGTCAGGAACTTCTCCAAGGAGTTCCTCACACCATTGCCAAATATCTCTCTGGTGGAACTTACTCCATGACCTCAGAGTACCGCTGACTGGTTCACCGTCGATTGGTAACCCCACTTGCATGGCAACATCCTCCAAAGTGATAGTACACTCACCCCATGGGAGGTGGAATGTATGGGTCTCAGGACGCCATCTCTCCACAAGAGCGCTAATCATTGGGTTGTCGTACTCAAAACGCTTTATCAGAGACGCATAATAGAAGCCGACTCTTCTTAGATACGGCTCCAGCATCTGCCTCCTAATCTCCATACTCGGATCTGCTTCGTCTACAGAGAAAATATCGACCAGCGTGCCATGCGAAATCAAGACACGTGCCGGCTGAAATTGAAATAGATCAAAACACAATTATATAGTTTAAAACAATTATTTAAATTATTAACAAATTTTTTTTTGTAATTAAAAAAAATAAACTCACCTTAACATGTAAATGAGCAGAAATGTGAAATTCATCCAACCTATTAAGATTTTCTTCCACATTAATTCCACTTCCACTCATTTTTTTAATAATTAAATTACTCATCAACTTCTCTTTTTTTTCACCGAAGCAACCCACTACTTCACTTCTCCTTTTTTTACCTTCGCTTTGGTCCCCTCCCCTCCCATAACCTCCTTTTATATGCTTCAAACTCACAACCCAACAATAAATTGCCTCACTTTCACCCAATGCATGCTCGTACAGAAACTGCAATTGCTGCTTTGACTGCCCCCCCATTTCGTGCCTGCCACACTTGAGGATGGCCATTTCGTGTGTGCCTCCCATGAAATTCCCAACTCGTGGATGACACACTTGATTTGGTCCATTTCGTGTGTGCCATAAGTGAAGTCCCCATTTCGTGCTTGCCATGCGTGTAATGGTCCAATTCGTGGACACCAAGCTTGACATGCTGCATTTCCTTTGTGCCAGGAACGAAATGGTTTGTGTCAGTGCCATGATCCCATTTCGTGGACACCCTCCTTGATGTGTATACCATTTCCATTTCGTGGTTGCTCCTTGCGAGTTGGGGGTGCGCATTTGCAGAAACATTTTCATCCATGCGTATTTTGGGAATTAAAGTTATCTCCATGCGTATTTACGTAAAAAAGCCGAGAAATCACATACATTACTAATTATCTTGCTATATACATATTCTAACATTTTAAGTATATATATTTTAATATGGCTATATTACGATGGTTTACAGTTATACAAATATCGTTAAAATTAAAATTTCGCTTTTTTATATTTTAATAATACTTATTTTAAGAAACACTTTTTAAAAAAAATCATAATCACCATAATCCTACTAAAATGTCTCATATATACATTCATTTATTAATAAAACGAAAAGATTCCATAAAAAGTAAGTAAAGATAATAAAATTATGAAAGAATAATGAAAAAAAAGATGAAGAAATTTTATTGATTGTTGATTGATTGAAAATTATAAACTGTGAAGGTAAAATTAAGTATACATAAGTATTAGCCTATGAAAAATAAAAGCAAATAAAGATAAGATAAAGATAAAGATAAGGATAAGATACGATAAAGACTAAAATTATAATTAAATTTGTGTATTCTGTTGGGCTGAATTTGTGGGTCATGAGACGTCTTTATTGTTGTTATGGGTTAAGGTGCAAGAGTGGTTTAATACGCCCCCCGCAAGTTGGAGGATGAAAGATGTCAAGAACACTAAGTTTATTCATATTAAGATAGAAGGGTTGAGAAGACAAAGACTTGGTGAAAATGTCAGCTAGTTGCCCAGAAGTGGGAATCGAGAGAAGTTTCATCACTCCAGCTTGAGCTTTTTGTCCAACCAAGTGACAATCAACCTCTAAATATTTGGTCCGTTCATGAAAAACTGGGTTAGCAGCAATATGAAAAGCACTCTGATTATCACAATATAAAACTGGTGGGCCAATAGGAGAGATGCGAAAAAATTGTAACACATTTAGTATCCATTGAAGTTCACAAGTTTTGTTGGCAAGTGCACGATATTCTGCTTCTTTAGATGAGCGGGCAACGGTGTTTTGTTTCTTGGTCTTCCAAGAGACTAAAGAACTGCCTAAGAAGAAACAATAACCTGTTAAAGATCCCCGAGTGTCAGGACATCCGGCCTAATCAGAGTCACTGAAGCCGAGAAGCATTGAAAAAAAAGTCCTTTGCCGAGACTAGTTTTCAGATATCGTAACACATGCTTGGCAGCTTGAAGATGAGATTCAGTAGGAGATGCCATGAATTAACTTAATTGTTGAGTGGCATTCATGATGTCCGGTCGAGTAGCGGTGAGATAGATAAGATGGCCAACCAAACAGCAATATACAAAAGGGTCAGATAGCAGGGGACTTTTGTCTTGATATAGTATTGTGGTACTATTCATTGAAACAGAGGCAGGTTTTGCACCTAATAAACCAGAATCCTCCAAAAGATCAAGACAATATTTTTTTTCTGAGATAAGTAAATTTCCTTCACTGATTGAGCAACCTCAATATCCAAAAAATATTTTAATGGGCCCAAGTCTTTAATTCGGAAGTGTTGGTGCAAAATAAACTTAATGACAGCAAGTTCAGAAATGAAATTGCCAGTAAGAACAATGTCATCAACATAGACTAAAAGGATAAAATTTTGATCACCAATGAATTTAACAAATAGACTATAATCAAATGAGGTCTGCTGATATCCATGAGATAGTAAAAGATGAGAAAGTTTGTCATACCACATACGACTAGATTGTCGTAAACCATACAGTGACTTTAGTAGCTTATAGCATTGATTCAGTGGAGCAGATGTAAATTTAGGTGGCAGAGTCATATAAACATCCTCAAAAAGATCCTCATGTAAGAAAGTATTATTAACATCCAACTAATGTATGGGCCAATTCTTCATAGAGGCTAATGCCAAAACTAATCTGATGGTGGCAGGCTTGATAATAGGGGAGAAAGTTTTCAAGAAATCAACACCTTCAGTTTGAGTGAACCCTTTAGCCACAAGGCGTGCTTTATATCGATCAACTGAACCATCAGGCTTGCGTTTGATGCGATAGACCCATTTACAGCCAACCGGCTTAACCCTTGCAGGGCAATCAACAAGACGCCAAGTTTTGTTCAGCTCAAGAGCACCCAACTCATCTTTCATAGCACTACGCCAATTAGAGTGTTGATTGGCATCCTTAAAAGACTTTGGCTCAACGTCAGAATGTAGAGATAAAAGAAACTTTTTATGTGAAGATGAAAGAGAAGAAAAAGACATGACTGAAGATAAAGGATACTTGCACTTTGAGGGAGATTGATTTTTAGAGATGAGAGAGGAATTACACAAGTAATCAGAGAGATATGCTGGAGGTCGATGAGACCGGTCAGAATGACGAGAATGAGGTTGCTCAGGTGGTGAAGAAGGTGACGGGAGATGAGAAGGTGATGGCAGACTGGTGTCTAGTGCGAAAGGAGAGAAGGGTGTGTGCCTTGAGAAAGATTCGGTGGTCATGGGTTCAACTTGGTTAGGAAATGACAGTGAGGAAGAAGGAGAGGTTGTTGGAGAAAATAAAGAATTAGATGGGGTTAGGTCAATGGGTATGGGTGAGGGTTCAATTGGAAGACTAACTAAATCTTGTTTTTGAGAAGGCGTGTTTGGCAATGTTGGGTTGGGTGTATGGAATTAGACATTTTTGATGACTAAGAGCAAGATCATTTCATAAAAAATCACGTTTCTAGAAATTTCAATTCTTTTATCTTTTAAAACATAAACAATATATCCTTTAAAATTATGTGGAAAGCCAATAAACACAGCCCTTTTGGCTCTTGGATCAAATTTTGACCTGTTTGCCATTAGGGTAGAAATAAAACATAAGCATCCAAAAACTTTAAGGTCATGATAATTTGGTGGATGATTGAATAAAATCTCAAATGGTGTTTTAAAATTAATTGTGGATGATGGAACTCTGTTAAGTAAATAAATAGCATGTTTAACAGCATAAGACCAAAAAGATGGTGGTAAATTAGATTGAAACATAAGAGCACGAGTTATATTCAAAATATGTTGATGCTTGCGTTCTACCTTTCTATTTTGTTGAGGAGTTTCAACACAACTACGTTGATGAATAATGTCCTTTGAAGCATAAAAATTATGTAAAATAAATTTTGGTCCATTATCGGAACGAATAGTTTTGACTTTAAAGTTGAATTGTGTTTCAACTAAAGTAATAAAATTTTTTACATGATTTTGCACTTCTTTTGATTTTAATAAAATAACCCATGTAAAGCGGCTAAAATCATCAACAATAGTAAAAAAATATTTATGATTATGAATAGAATTTTGTCAAAACAGACCCCAAATATCAAAATGTAATAAATCAAAACTTGCATTGACTTTGTTAAAACTTTGAGAAAATGAAAGTTTCTTTTGCTTAGAAAGATGACAAATGTCACAAGCCTCATCATGATGCATAGAGATAAAAGGAAATTGTTTATATAAATGATTAAGTCTTTGTCCAGAAAAGTGTCCTAAACTAAAATGCCATATATTTGAAGGTGAAATGGGTGGGAATTGGATGAAATTTATGGAATGTGTAGTGGATCAATTTTTACTGAAATTGGGTTCAAAGACATATAATCCATCTCTCATTCTACCCAAATCAACCGTCGCCAAATTGTTGCTCTGTAGAGTGCAAGAAGAAGATGAAAAAGTGAGTTCACATATGAATGCTGAAGTAATTTTTGAGATAGAGATAATATTAAAGTTGAAATGAGGTAGATAAAGAATATCATGAAGAACCAATGATGGTGAAAATTGAACAATGCCTTATAAGAAACAGTAATTTGAGAACTATTTGGTAGATGAATAATAATAGGAGAAATTTGTGTGTAAGAGTAATTGCACTTGACAAAAGCTCAAGTTGGTTTGAAGGACAAGCTTATTTATTGGAAGGAAGTGCCATGAAAAAAAAGTGTTGGGTTGACAAAAGGTAAAAAAAAAAAAAGGCTCCGAATGAAGTTGCTGGTGTGCTCTTTTTCCTTGATCTAGGACAGAGTAGGGAGGTTGATTATTCATAATGAGAGGAGAGGTTGGAGAGGTTGATTTATCCATGGATGTCAGCAGAGCTCTGATACCAAAATAAAACAAAAAGAGTATACAAAGAGTACGTAAAGATAATAAAATTGTGAAAGAATAATGAAAGAAAAGAACAGATGAAGAAATTTTATTGATTGTTGATTGATTAAAAATTGTAAACTATAAAGGTAAAACTAAGTATATATAGAGCATTGGCCTATGAAAGATAAAAGCAAATAAAGATAAGATAAGATAAAGACTAAAATTATAATTTAATTTGTGTATTCTGTTGAGCTGAATTTGTGAGTTGTGAAACGTCTTTATTGTTGTCATGGACTAAAATGGAAGAGTGGTTTAATATTTATCAATAATGTAATTTATATTCCTAATTATTTATAGACCTCAATATCGATTTCCATATGCAAACTCCAAAATGATATGTAGATAATTATTTTAAAAAAATAAAAATAGATTAAATGAAAATTAATCATAAACGAATTGGAACTGATGGAAAAGAAAAAAAAAAGGAGCAATTTCTTATTAAACTTACCTATATTAAATTTAATTTATTGACAAAATAATAATTATGACATTGTTTTACTCATTTGTTTAATTAAATAATGATCAGTAATTTTTTTATATTTTAACAGGTGTATATAAATTCATCAAATTAACCATAAAAAACAAGAAAAAAAAAACAAATAACCTACCAATTAATCTGAGGATACTTTTATTTGCAAAATTTGTTATTGAAATTATTTGCAAATTTTGCTATGGATTAATTTGCGAACTTTCCTACAAAAATTATCTGCAATTTTTGTTGCCAATTTTGTGACGCGTGGGATTTGCTGCAAAAACTACCTACGAGTTTTGTTGTGTGAATGTGAAATTTGATGCAAGATTTTGTTGCACCTTTTATTACTTGCGAAATTTGTTGCAAAGATTACTTTCAATTTTATTGTGCATTAATTACCTGCAAAATCTATTGCAAAAATTATGTGTGATTTCTTCGTTGCTAATTTTATTATTTACAGAATTTGCTGTAAATTAATTATCTATGATATTTTGTTGTGAATTTTGTTACTTACGAAATTTGCTGCAAAAATTACTTGCGAAAATATTATTTGTGGAATTTGTTGTCACATGTATTGGAGTTTGCTGCAAATTTGTTACATGCAAAAAAAAAAAAAACACACATAAATTTGCTACAAAATTCGACAAATATTATATATTTTTTTCACAAAATTATTTACAAAGTTTACAGTTTTTCATGACTAACTTTCCAAGTTACTTGTGAATCTTAAAATTTATGACAACAGCTATCCAAGAACTTTAAAAGTAACAAAAAAAAAATTTACTTACGAATTGTGACTAAAATTTGCGGTAAAATATGCAATTAATATGCTATTTTATAGTAGTAATAAAAAAGAAAAGGAAAGTGAAAAGCAATTAAAGCATTAGTAAAGCTAAGAGAAAAAAGCAATCAAACCTACAATGACTGAACATTAATTTTCCAATTTTCCATGGAAAAATTCGTCCACCTTCTAGATTTTGGAAATTACAAACAATTTTCTCAGCCTGGAATTAACCACTACACATTTTCCTGTCCACTACACATTTGCATATAACTTTATTCAAATTCTTTACTTTTCTATATTGTCTTGCTATGGTGGTGCCATCGCCATAAGCAGAACAAGACAAAGACTTAGGAGAATTTCCCGGCATATTAAGGGTTTTATGCCTTCTGAATAATAATAGTCCATAATATTTGTTGGAAATTCAAGAGTTGATAAAAAAAGCTATTGAATTCAAAATTTCAAAGGTTTACTAGTGCTAGCTTTCTTCATAACAATTTCCTCGAAAAATTGTGCGGCGTGTATGCTTTGGAATTCAATTTATTCAACTTAATCTACAACTAGTTAGATAGAATAAATATTCAACAAGACTAGACCAAGACTCTAAATACTCTGGATTTGGTGTAGTTGTATGTTATAAAATTACGTATGGATTATTAGTCTTCACGAAAAACTAACAACTAATCACATGGCTAGGAGGATTATTCTTTTTATCTTCCTATAGTTCACATTTGCTTTGGATCGAATTGCTAACTTCAATAAAATTAAAATTGTTGCCGGGCCCCATCAGTTTTCATACCGTATCTATCTCTTCGTAAATTATTATATCCTTTATTAAAAGAAAACTGGGTAAGTTCTATTTTTTTCTGAAAAAAAAATTGGGTAATAAGCTCGATGTTAGCTTCTTAACAATGTAGAACGAGAGATGCTGGAAAAAAAAAAGACGTGTAGATGGTAATTTCGAATTTTGGCTTTTATATTCATATACATTATTATGGAAGACATGTATATCCCGTATAATATCCTAAACTAAATTTGTTCTAATAATTGCCAACGTATTAAAAAAAAGCAAGATTGTCATATAAGAAAAATAAAATAAATGATTTGTTATTTGAAAGATAGTATTTTAGTTAACAATAAAAAATGATGAAGATAACAATATATATATATAGGGACAGATCTATAAATTTTAATATGATGGGTCGAATTTTAGACAAATTTTTTAATTTTTTATTATATTTTTTATTTTATAAAAACAATTTAAACATAACATATAATTATTGAGTTAGGTTTTTAAAAAGTTTATCAATATATATATATTAAAAAATTATAAATTCTTTTTTATAATTTTATTTTTAGCATAAGAGTTGTATAAAAGAAATATAACAATATTAATTATAAAATTATAAAATATCAATAATTTATAATATGTTTAGCTAAAAAATTATAATTTGACAATATTCTTATA
>NC_029774.3:123465048-123523263 GCF_000817695.3 Arachis duranensis
CAATATTTTTTATTTTTTTAAACACATATATTATATATAAATATAATTTCTTAAAATTTTAGAATAGATACCAAGACCACTATTCATCCCTTTTAGATCCGTCCGTATATATGTAACTTGAACAGTCCTAGAAATTACTCTATTGGTTGCATGACTCACGATGTTAACCAAATCTTCTTATACTTATCTATTTAAATGCAATAACAACGACACTCGACAGTGAGTTTTTCTTCTTTTTTCTTTTTTTTTTTTCTTCTGACAGTAATGTAGAAGTTAGCGCAAATTACTTTTGTTGCCTTGGATCGGACTCTTGAGTTAATGAAAAGAGTAGAATTATTATTAGCTAAAATAATTAATGTATCTAATTTTTTAAAAATAAATTTATGGATTTTACTATCCTATATCCTAAGAAAATAGATTATCCATACCATAAAAAAATATTTTAATGTTATTTGCAATAAACAACATTAAAATTATGCATATTATAAAAAGAAAAAAGTTTTGCATTATGTATTTTTTATATGATTGTTAACCAAGTAATTTTTTCTACACGCGCATCTTCCACCCCTCACTTGTTTGTCATATACGCGCTACATATAACGTGCTGCAACCTAAAGCTTTGTTTAATCGTAAACCTTCTACTGCAACGTAAACCTCCTCCTCCTTCTTTTTCTCTGCTCGTGTTCTTCCTTATTGATCTGCATTGCCTTCGTTGTTCTCCTCTGGTCGCGTTCATCTTCTCGTTTTCTTATTTTGATATGGTTACGTTGTATTTATCTTCTTCTTATTCTTCTTCGTTTTCTTCTTCAATCTGCAGTTCTCAATCGAAACAATAAATAACTCAACTTCAAATCAGTTGAATGGAGAGCGATTTGGATTACTCTTCTGAAACGAATCAAACTGACAATGTTTGGATTATTCAATTTTGAATCGAATTGAATGGAATACAATTGCTAATTTGAATTGAATTAAATGGACGGAGGTGTACTAAATTGAATTGAATTGATAATATGTAAATTGCAGGTAGAGTTATTTGAATTTGATTTTATATAATGGATTATGTTTCGTTTACTCAGTACTATACAATTGTTTCACCATGAGTACTATATTCGGTTCATTCTGCAGAAAGTTGTTTGAATTTGATTTTATATAATGGATTATGTTTCGTTCACTTAGTATTATACAATTGTTTCACTATGAGTATTGTGTTCGGTTCACCATGAGTATTGTGTTTGGTTTACCATGATTACTGTGTTCGGTTTATTCTGTAGAAAGCTGTTTGAATTTGATTTTATATAATGGATTATGCTTCGTTCACTCAGTACTATACAATTGTTTCACCATGAGTATTGTATTCAGTTCACTATGAGTACTATGTTCGGTTTATTCTGCACTATTCAAAATTCTTCTTCCTCACCTTCTACTGCTTCTTCACCAGAGAGAATGAGGAAAAGACAAAAAATATAGCAGCAACAACAATAAAAGAATGACGATAAAGAGAAAATACGTGAAGAAGAAGGAACGCGAAAAAGGCGGAGAAGGAGGAACACGAAGAAGAAGACAAAGAGGAAGACGCTCCGTGCGTAAACGAGCGTAAGAAGAAGAAGCGCGGGAGAAGAAGAAGAAGCGTGGGAAAGAAGAGAAGAAGAAGATAAGAAACGTTGGGTAAGAGTAATTTCGTGTGTGTTAAGCGCGTGTATTTCACATTTCATTTAATAATACTGGATTTCTTTTGTGTTAGGTCAACTTAATTATATGGTTACATAGATGTGTAATATACTAACATCCCTGCTATAAAAAAATATTTTAATATTATTTACAATAAATAACATTAAAATATTTTTTATGGTATATATAACTTATGTCCTTGACTCCTTGGACACATGATAACAAAATCCAATAATTATTTATGACGGAACTTAATTAATTTAAAAAATGAATTATTAATTCCAGAACAGAATGCCATACCTCCTTTTCCTAGTTCCAATGGCATTTAATTTTGTGTTGATGATAAACCATTTATTGAACCACTTCAGAATTTAGGCATGTTGAGTTGTTGACTATGGCAAGTTCTTGCTTCTGGGATTAAAACAGACAAGGCCATTTGCACTTAATGCCTATTCCAATAGTCAATAGTCGACCTTCTTTGGACAAATTTTTATTTCAGGAAAAAAGATTTTATTAATAATATTTTTAAGTCATTCGTTAAGGTTATTATTAGTAAAAAATGTTAAACTTTTTAATAAATATACTAAAAACTTTAACTATTTAAATTTTTCATATGATTACTACTAACATGGGTCATTAAACCTAAAATATATTTTAGCATTATATATATAGACTGACTAGACTAATTAAGTATTGTTAATAATAATTAAAATACGAAAAACATATATTAAATGAATATAACTTCAGAAGCATTTTTATTATTAAAAAGGGTTGGTGACAGAAAAAATGATTCTAAATTAACTTAATCTGAATTTTTTAAAAATAATATTAATAAAATATAATTTTTATATTTTTATTTAATTATATATATTGCTATCTAAAGAGTTACTCCTTTACACAATATGATTGCCCCATGACAAATAATACGCAGGGATTTTTTTTTTAAGTTTATCTCCTTGAAAAATAATAAAATATAGAATCATTTTTATGTGAAAATGGGCCGATGCAATGTAAAAACTCACATTTTAATATTACAACACATGAACATGAATTGTATTTGAAGGAATAAGGGCATCATGCTTCATTTTTGTTTTAGAAGTCTGTCTTAATGTATTTCTTAACCTTTCAAATAGCTTTGGTTGTTGATAAAAACTTAACCAATAACAATGAGTAATTTCTTTCTCCAAATTTAAATGATAAAGATTAGACTAGACTAGAATAAAAATTGATTGCCATAAACTTAGAAAAATGGTAGTCAAGTTGAATAGTGATGAATGTGTTCAAAGAGGCATAGAGTGATAATAGTTAGTAGCGGCAGCATCAAAGCAACTTCCGTAGACGTAAATTCTAAATAGTTTTGAATGAAGACTAAACTAAACTTCAGTGCATCTTCTTAGTTCTTACTTACTAACCCAAATGGGTCCCACAGTCCCGGTCTTTAACAAACACATCCCCACTAATATCATATTCCACTCCCCCTCTCCCTATTTATAAAGCTTGAATCTCCCTCCAATTGCAAAGAGAACATAACATAACAGAACAAAACAGAACAGAACACACTTCTCCTCTTCTTTTTCATTCTGTTATCCAATTAGCTAAAAATATAATGGATACTCTTCCAAAATGCGAAGCAAACTTCACCGCACTGACCCCTCTAACTTTCTTGACGAGGGCAGCTGCATGCTATGCCAACAGACCCTCCATCATCCATGAAGGAACCCGTTTCACATGGTCACAAACCTACCACCGCTGCCGCCGCCTCGCTTCCTCCCTGCGTGCCCTCAATATCGCTAACAAGGACGTCGTAAGTCTCACAACTTGCATTGTGTTACTTGATTATAATGATTGCTCATTAATTATTTAATAGGAAGTTAGAAGTAGTACTCCCTTAGTACTCCCTTGTTTTAGTTAGCCATATATATAATTGCTATTAGGATTGTAATGAGTGTGATTCTTCATTAATGCAAGTTTATCACTTACTTTCATCTCAGTTTCTCTGGTTATGTGTTTTTCTCCACTCACACACCAAATTTTCACATGGTGCGGTGAGCGCGGAGAATACTAATAGCAATTATATATATGGCTAACTAAAGCAAGGGAGTACTAAGGGAGTACTACTTCTAACTTCCTATTAAATAATTAATGAGCAATCATTATAATCAAGTAACACATTGCTTGCTTCTAGATACATTCAATTTTCAATGTAATTCACATACTAATTGAACATACAGGTCTCAGTGCTGGCACCTAACATCCCAGCAATGTACGAGATGCATTTCGCAGTTCCCATGGCGGGAGCAGTGCTCAACACCATCAACACTCGTCTTGACGCCAAGAACATAGCCGCCATTCTCAAGCACTCGGAAGCCAAAGTCTTCTTCGTGGACTACGAGCTTGTCCCCAAGGCGCGGGACGCCCTGAGATTACTCGTAGGACAAACCGAACCAACACAATACGCATGTCTTCCTCTAGTCATCGTCATAGACGACATAAATTCCCCCACGGGGATCCGCCTGGGCGAGCTGGAATACGAGCAAATGGTTCGGCAAGGCGATCCAAACTTTGTGGTGGATGAAATCCATGATGAATGGTCTCCAATCTCGTTGAATTACACATCGGGAACAACCTCAGAGCCCAAAGGAGTTGTGTACAGCCACAGGGGTGCGTATCTGAGCACCCTGAGTTTGATTCTGGGTTGGGAAATGGGTAGTGAGCCAGTTTACCTCTGGACTCTGCCTATGTTCCATTGTAATGGGTGGACCTTCACATGGGGAGTGGCAGCACGTGGGGGAACTAATGTTTGTCTTAGAAACACTGTGGCATCTGACATATACACAAACATTGTTCTCCACAACGTCACACACATGTGTTGCGCTCCAATTGTCTTTAACATCCTCCTCGAGGCCAAGCCCAGCGAGCGCCTCCACTTCAAGTCCAAGGTGGAGATATTAACCGGCGGCGCGCCCCCGCCGGCTTCCCTTCTTGAAAAAGTGGAGTCCCTTGGGTTCCATGTGACACATGCCTACGGCCTGACGGAGGCGACAGGGCCCGCTTTAGTGTGCGAGTGGCAGAAAAGATGGAACCAGCTTCCAGTACAACAGCAGGCGGAGCTAAAGGCAAGACAGGGCGTCAGCGTGGTCACAATGGCTGACGTGGACGTCAAGAATCTAGAAACAATGGAGAGCGTGCCGCGTGACGGGAAAAGAATGGGGGAGATTATGCTTAGGGGAAGTGGCATAATGATGGGATACTTTAAGGACGCTAAAGCAACCTCAAAAGCTTTCGAGAATGGTTGGTTCAGAACCGGAGATGTGGGTGTAATTCACCCTGATGGCTACTTGGAAATCAAGGATAGGTCAAAGGATGTGATTATCTCGGGAGGCGAGAATATAAGCAGTGTGGAAGTTGAGAAGGTTCTGTACGGACACCCGAGGGTGCTGGAGGCTGCGGTGGTGGCAATGCCGCACCCGAGGTGGGGTGAGAGTCCTTGTGCCTTTGTTTCACTCAAGAAGAATCCTTCTGGGAAAAAAGATCATGTCACTCAGGCTGAGGTAATTGCTTACTGTAGGAAGAATTTGCCGCATTTTATGGTTCCTAAGGTGGTTAAGTTCTTGGACGAGTTGCCCAAGACGGCCACCGGCAAGTTTCAGAAGGTTCAGTTGAGGGCCATGGCCAAACAGTTTGTGGTGCCGCCGGAGAATGAGCAGCAGCAGAACAAGCCCAAGAAGTCAACGAGTCAGGTCAATAACAACAATAATAATAATAATAACATTGAGCAGGTTTTAGCTGTTTCTCGTCTTTGAATTTGGGAAATTTTAAGAGTTACTGTATGTATAACCGAGAAATATTGGGCCATTTTGCATGTATTATAATGTTTTTTAAGAATTTCAGATGTTTTGTTTTTCTCAAGTTTCTCTCCAACTACCCACATCCTGTTGTGTAGCTGAATGACAAATTAGAAATAACTTCTTTGCCATCTTCGTTTTCTTCCAACTCTCTTAGCTTCTATCCTTTTCTCTTGGTTGTAATTGCCGTAGATGTGATTTTATTTGACCACTGGAGATTCTTTTTTTTAGATTTACACCCAACATTACTCTTTAGGAAGAAGAAACACATTTTTTTATTTTTAATATTGGATTAACAATGGTGTTTTTCTAAAATGTGATCTAATGTGGTATTTTTCTAAAATGTGAGATGATTTAATGTACGGAGTACAAATCGGACCGTCCAATTTTTAAGAGGCCGTCCAATTTCTGTATTCGGACTGTCCGATTTGTGTACTCCAACTTTTTAAAATTTTTTCAACACAAATCGGATCCACCGATTTGTGTACTCCCATAGTATTGAAAAACATAAAAAATCACCATGTTAAAATATAACACCCATTTTACTACCATATCAAAATTTTTTAGCCGAAGAAACACTGCTGGTGAGTAAGGTTGCCTTTGGCTCTGATATCAAAACAAGGCAGGACAATAAGAATATGACAAAAAACTAAAGATACAAAAACACTATTTTTGTGATCTATTTGGCAACTTGTTACATATAAGATAAAATAAATTATAAAATGTTAATTTATTCTATTTTTTTCACACAAAATTTAAGAAAAAAAATATAATGATAAAGAATATAACAATAAAAAATTAATAAAAATAATAAAAAAATAAAAATATGTTATATTTTTTATTAGGTTTATTATATTTTTTTTGTAAAAAATATAAAATACTAATTTAATATTTTAAAATATAATATCTATATTCATATTTTATTTGTTAAATATATTTTATATTTTTATATTTCTATCTCAAACTTAGAAACAAACTCAATTTAAGGTTCAAAACAAGAAAATGACCGTTTAACATTATATAAGCTAAGGCACATTGCTCTTGGGGAGTATATGTATCACTATTTTTATTTTGTAAAGTATGCTTCTTATCTCGTATAATTTTATGAGCACTAAGTTTGTATTTGTTTTTTGAGATTAAACCTGAGATTGAGAAATTGAGATTGAGTATTGTATTTAGTAATTATTTTTGTGTAAATAATTGATGTTAAGATATAGCTCGTTTTTCTAGTGTTTGAGTTTATTTTTTTTTTGGACAAAAAGGATAATATGTCAGTTTACTCTAAGAACGACAGTAGTGGGCTACTCTAAGGATAGTAGTAATAGACATCTGCAAAAATATTCTAACGCTCAAATAAGAAAATAATGTGAGTTTTTTTAGAAAAAATATGGAATGAATCGTGATTTAATGAGTCACTCGTATATATTGAGTTGTTTTTTAATTTGAGACGGTTATTCGTATCTTTTGCTTGTTATTTGGAGTCTTTTTGCAACCGGTGTATCTTAGTGGTTCGGTTGGAGACATTTTCGAAAAGATTGTTGGATTTGGTGGTTTCCGATTCCAAGTTTGTTAATTTGTGTTTAGGCCGATTTATTAGTAACGGATGAGTAATTAAAAATTAGAACTAAAATTTTAATTTTAAGACACAAAATTTTAAACTCTTCAATACCTTTAAAAAGTTATAACACAGAGACTAAAATTCTTAGAAATGAAAATTAAAACTTTTATAATAATTTTATTTAAAAATATTTTTATTTAATTTTATTCAATTTCAATCTCTTAATTTTTATCTCTCAATTTCAATCTTTCTTCCAAAAGCAGACTAAATAAACAATTCATGCCACGGGGGACCTTATACAGTCATACCTATATGCTGATCTCTTTTCATTTTCAGAAACAAAATTATATATTTTTAGTTTTGCATCAAGTCATAGTTAAACTTTTTTGACCTGTGTTTGTTGGTGAGATTTTTTTTCATGAGTGTACGAATTAGTTTCTTTTATAAGTCCATGAGGATTTATGTGGACCTCGTTTCTTATTATGATATTATAATATTTATTACTTTAAATGTACAGTATAACATAATTTTTTTCTCTTTAGTAAAAATTCTTTTAATTACCAATCGATCATAATTTAAATAACATAATTTTTTTATATTTATTTAAAAAATTACAGATTTAAATCTCTCTATTTTTTGATGAAAAAAAATCCTTTTAATTTCTGAATATTCAATAATGCTAAGAGTTGTACTTACATCATCAACTTTCCTAACTTGTTGAAAACACAATTGATAAAGACTAAAGAGGTCTCAACTAGTAAATTAAATAAGAAATCACTATCGAAGGTGAAACACATCTTAATTCTTTTTTTTTCCAAAGATAATAGGTTATATTTCATTAATTATTAAAAAATGAAATACAAAGATGTCCAAAAGCAGAACGGCATAATAAAAGGTGGGGATTTCTCAAAAACACTACACTGAAGGTATTCATCCAACGGTGCGTGGTCAAAAAACAAAGAAAAATCTTAAAGAAGAAATAATGATAAATCAAATTGAATGCACTTAAGAGCTTGTCTCATGGAGATGACGACCTAAACTGGGATTTCACATCTTAATTCAAAAGTACAAAACAACCCATTTATATAAGTTGTCATGTATATATATAATTTTCATTTCAATTCCGGTAAAAAATCAAGAGGGGTTCAACAAATTTCTGTTAATTTTTTAATAGGTTGAACCTCGAAACTCATTTTAATAAAAATAAGTTAATATACATGAATGTTTCTTCTGCTAAGTATCAGAATGTTTATTTTTTATACTAAATAGATGTTTTTATATATTTTTCAATTTTTTTTGTATTACAAATGTGAATATCTCTATTTTTTAAGAATTTCATAATTTTTTTTAAATTTTATAGATATCTAATTATTTTTGGCAAAATATAACTGGATATTTCTTTTGTTAAGTATTAGGATGTTTTTTTCATATTAAATGAATATTTTTTTATATTTTTGTAATTGTTCGAGAACAATTCGTGCTTCACCACTCTGTAAACAATTCCTGAAGTTGAACCAAGTGTAAGGCAGAGACCGATTTTAAAGGCATTCATAAAACAATCAACAGGATCTAGAGATAGCAAGCTTCTGACATTTATTGGAGATTATTACCTTGATATTCACTAGACAGTTTTAGAATTCTTACACCAAAGTTTGTAGGTGCGAAGGAGATCAAAGATCTACGACCTATTAGTATGGTGGGATGTGTTTACAAGGTTATCTCGAAGGTGCTAGTTAGGAGGATGAGGGCAGTGATGCCGGGCTTAATAAAGGAGACTCAGAGTGCATTTGTTAAGGAAAGGAAAATACATGATGGGGCACTTATTGCGTGTGAAACAGTAAACTGGATGAAATTGAAGAAAAAAGAGGCAGCAATAATAAAGCTAGATTTTCAGAAAGCATACGATAGAGTCAAATGGAGTTTTGTGGACACTGTATTACAAAAGATGGGTTTTGGGCATAAATGGAGAGTGTGAGTTATGGAGTGTGTGAAAACTGCATCTATATCACTGCTGATAAATGGGTCGTCATCTAAGCCATTTAAGATGGAAAGAGGTTTGAGGCAAGGTGACCCGCTTTCTCTCTTCTTATTTGTTCTGGTTGTTGATGTGCTACATCGAATGATTGGAGAGGCAATCAGGAATGGACGTATCTTACTGCTGTTGGTTGGAAGAGATAGTATAGAACTGTCACACTTGCATTTTGCTGATGATACTATCCTATTCTGTCCACCTGTAGAGGAGATTATCAAGAACTACAAGCGACTTTTGCGATGTTTTGAGTTGATGTCAGGGTTCAGGATTAATTTTGACAAGTCTAGTTTGATTCCAATTAATTGTGAAGAGCAGTGGGTACAACGTATGTGCAACTTGCTGGGTTGTACCTTGGGATCTCTTTAGGAGCAAATCCGAGGTTGGTGAATACCTGGAAGCCTATACTAGACAAAGTGGAGGAAAAACTCAGCCTCTGAAAAGCTAAGGTGCCGAACAAAGCTGTGAAGGTAATACTCATTAAATTAGTCTTAAATAGTCTGCCAGTATATTATTTGAGCTTGTTCAAAATGCCTAAGGCTGTTGTGGAGAAACTGATCTCATTGCAAAGGAGATTCCTGTGGAGCAAGGAGGATGGTAAAAATGGTATAGCATTAGTAAGATGGGAACTGGTGCAGGATCCTAAGAAATTAGGAGGGTTGGGAGTGGGAAATGCTATGATCCGTAACACAGCACTATTGTTCAAGTGGTGGTGGCAGTTCGCAAAGGAAGAGTGCCCTTTGTGGAAGAAGGTTGTCTGCTCGTGTAATAGTCTGAATCCAAATGAGCTCCTGTCAGCTCAAGTGCTACCTACTAGAGGAGGTCCATGGAAGGATATTTGTCAGGTACAAATCTCGGATCAATGTATAAGGGATAAGATGGTTACAGGCTTGAGTATGGAGATTGGTTATGGGTGACGGACACGGTTTTAGGAGGACGTCTAGTTACTTTGTGGATCTCTGAAGGATAAGTTTCTAAGGCTTTTCTCTGTTTCAAACCAATGTGGATCTGTTATTGGGGATTGCGAATTTCGGGATGGGCTAAAGTGGATTTGGAACTTCCAATGGAGGCGAGAGCTTTTCCACTTGGAGTTGGAACTACATGAGGCGTTAAGACCTGTGAAACTAGTACATAACCGAGAGGCCAGGATAGAGTGGTATGAAAATATGATAGGCAATGTGTTTTTTCAACTAACTCATTTGTGCAGGTGCTACAGGAAGAAATGCTTCCAGAGGAGGTGACCAGTTACAGCTTCACGAAGACAATTTGGAAAGGATTGGTTCCACCAAGAGTTGAGCGGTTCGTTTGGTTTGTTGTGATCGGCAGGGTGAATACAAAGGAGAGGCTAAGCCGGTTTGGGATTGTCAGCACGGATAATAGTGTTTGTGTTTTATGTAATAACGAAACGGAATCTGTACATCACCTGTTTCTAGGCTGTGCTTTTGCTTAGCAGGTATGGAGTGCTTGGATAGCAGGGCTTCGCCATCAATGGTCTTATCCGGGATCCATGAAATAGCATTTTCTAAGTTGGACAGAGGAACCGAGGAGTCCGGAGGATCGAAAGCAGCGGCTAAGCTACTTTTGTGCCATCGTGTGGAATATTTGGTTGGAAAGGAACATGAGAATCTTCCAGAATAAAAGCAAAGGTGTTGATGAGGTCATCCACATGACCATGACTAGCGTTAATGAGTGGACAGGTGTTAATCCCCTTTGTTGTTGATGGCAATACCGAAGATGACGTGGGGACTTATCTTTGTTTGTAGTGTTTTTATGTAGTTAAGTAGGGTGTAGTGTTTATCTAGTACTGTTTACTCTACAATATTGTGTTGAGATTTTACTTTCAAAAACAAAAGAATTCTTACAATCAAAATCCAACATAGCGTTGGATATATTATATTGAATTTCATGATCTCAAATCTTCATTCACTTGAAACTATGGTAGATTATTTCGGCCGCTTGAAACCTTCACTCGCCATGGAGGAGTCAGTGCCTTTATTATGAAGTCTTTCATATTCCAACCTATCTGCAATGATGTATCTTCTAGCTAATTTCAAGCAAACAATTTGTGCAAATATCAGAATTATGAAAAGGATCCAACTGAATTGTAAATTGGCTAATGCTTTTGCGCGAAAATCAGTCTCTTTAGTGCCACAAGTAACTGCTCCTAGCATATGATTTTCATTGGCCATTGGCAAATTCATTACACATCCTTTAAGAACAAGTCCAAAAACCCACAGATTAAACCCCATGATTATAAACCGCTAGTGGCTCGCAGGGGAGTAGAACCGCGCTGGAGCAGTGGAGAAAACTGGAACTCCGATTTTTCGCGGTGAGGATGAGATGACTTGGATTGAGCGTCTGGAGCAGTTCTTGCTCAGAGCAGTGCCAGAAGAGGAGTGGGTCGCGGTGGCGATGTTTGCCATGGAAGGCCGCGCGTTCACATAGTTCCGACGATGGGAATTGACCGCGTCGACGCTGCAGTGGCAGTCTCTTCACGTGGCATTATTGCGTCACTTCCAGTCTGAGAAATTGCAGAGTCTTGAGTGAGGACAGAGGCGGAGAGGGCCTGACGGTAAGAGAGAGAGGTCTATGTGTGTGATTGTTGGAGGTGGATAAGTTAATGTAAGAAAAAAGAAAAATTTTTTTATAGATTTTAATTAGATTTATTTGATCAATTTTAAATTTTTTAAATTTTAAATTAAAAAATTAAAATTAATTATTAATATAATTATAATTAATTAAATTATTCCATTCTTGATTAATTAAAAGTTAGTTCATATACTTTTCCTTCTCATTTAATGGCCTTTCCACTTACTATACATTCGATATCTCAACAAAGACAATAATATAGTTATATTTGTGCATAGTCTAAAGTGGTGATCATATTCTATATTTCTATATATGGTTTGATTGCATTTGTTAAGCTTTAGTTTCATTGTATATATATTATACTTTGAATGTTATATAAATCCTACTTTGAGTCATTTTGTAAGATTTTGAATTTACAACAACATATATTTAAGATTCTCTTATGTAATTTAAGTCACCCTTGTGGATATCGAGTGATTTGAGAAAATTGCACACTGCTTCTTAATTAAACTATAGAATATGTATACCTTATTCCTTGACCTAGAAAATATGCAAATTAACCTCTAATATTTTAATATTGTACTTTTCATAATAATTATCTTTTTCATTTTTGAAATTATCCAAATAATGGAATGAAACGTTATTCTATTTCATCGGCAAAACTTACTAACAAGACAACAATAGAATAGAGAATAACACTTTGTCATTTCACTTTGTTTCTTTGTACTCCATTACTTGTCAGCAATTCAAACTTGGCAGTAGGAACCTAACAGAGTTAGGATATGCACCAAATATAGTGTCATTTTACGGCATTCGCAGGCAAATTGTTTCAATTATTCTTTAAACCCAGACATGAAAGAAAATATTAAACACTATCTTAATGAGATGTGACTGAACATTAATTTTGAGATAAACATATATGGAAAGTGATATATACAGACATTAATGTGTGTAAAGTTTTATCTACAATTCAATGTATATAATATTGTTCTGCATATAATATTGCTCTTAAGTTCATCAAATAATAAAGGTTAGGTGATATTGATTAAATTAAACCAACCAAAATTGTCTAATGCCATGGAAATCAAACTTGTTTTTTAAGTAAAGAGACATGCTTCATGCCACATGCCAGAAAGCTGGTTCATTTAAAGACAAAGCTATTTGCTTTTAAAATCGTATTACGAACATGGGGTTCATATAAATCATATGTGGTTCAAACTTCAAATTAAAGTTAGACAGAAGTGGAAATGATTAATCCTGCCTCTTTTTCTTTCATATAATTGTACGGTATAAGTTATTAGGCCATACTTTTTTGTTTTTTTGTTTTTTTTTTTTTAACTTCAACTTGGTTACTAAAAAACGAACTAATACAAACTTAATTATAGCTACATTCAAGTATATGTAACTTTTAAAAAATATTTAACATAGATTATTAATCAAGCTCACATTAAACCTATTTTCTTAATTAATAAAAAATTATACAATTTTAGAAAACATTAAACCACAAGGTTACAAACACATAGATTAGGCCATACTTTCAAAGATGTTTTTTTTGGTCGGTTCAAAGATGTTAGATAATGCAAATTCTTCATCACTGGCTGCCTTGTATGCTGGGCCCAAATCTTTTCTGATAAGATCGTAAGAGTGCTGTACAATAATGATCAAAATAAAAACCGATCAATTCGGCTATATTATAGAAGATATATATTTGGATACGGACTCAACTTGAATTGGTCAAGTGGTCAACTCACTTTGGTTATGCAAGTATCGAGAATTCGAATCTCGTCTTGCATATGCAGTAACAAATTAATAACTCGTGATGTTTGAAAAGAAATTAAAAAATAAATAATTTCTTCAAAAAACTGCAAATAGTGACAGGACAAGAAAATTGAAGCCAGGTGAAGAAAGTGTGTGATACTGTGATATAAAAGAAAGAGCTGGGTAAAGTTAATAAATGATGATTTTGGAGTAATTCTTGTTTGTCTATATATATATACTATTAAGTATTAACCCTCCTTTCCATTATCTTAGAAATGGGAATCTTCCAAGGTCCAAACACACCCAAAAAATGAACAAAATATCTTCCTGGCTTCATCCCCACATTCCAGAAGCACCATTATCTAACATGACAATGGTTTAGGAACATGTGCCTTGATTCTGGTTGGTGGAATAATGTCCTTGTAAAGATATGATGATGTCTTCAAGGTTGAAGCCAAATAAGAGGAGACCAGCCTTTGAGCACTCTTATATATGTATGTATATATGATATTTTAGGCAGGTCCTTGTGATAATTACAGTTGATAAAGCTGGAAAAATGAGAATAAAAAAAACTTCTGAGCAAACTTGTTAAAGGAACTACATTCACAAGGTTCATATATATCATAACCACTTAGCATATCTATCTATCTATCTATTTATTTATCTATTATATAATATATTAAAAAAATATAAAATAATGTTCTAGTAAATGAATAACATATAAGTTTTTATATTTTATATAAAATTATGATGTTATCTATAATAATTAGTCAATAATATAGAAAAAAGTATCTATCTTAGACATATATTTATACTATTATAGAGAATAATATCTATATAATTAATCTAGCATTAATCTTATAATTTTACATGTTAAATTATCTAACCGTACAAAAAAAATAATTCATATCAATAGTCTAAATTTTAATATTACATATCCTATTTGGAGAATAAATTTCATTTTACGAATATTTATTTATCTATCTATCAATTTATTTATAATCTATGAAAAAAAATGACAACAATAATAAACACTTGACACATTAAATAATTTTTAATATTATCACATAAATATTTAATAAAATTATTATTTTATAATTTTTTATCATCATGTTATTTTTTAATCTTCTTAGATAGTATTTAGCCTTATTTTTTTAATTTCTTTTTACTTTTTATTTTTACGTAAATTATTCTATACCTTTAATAGTAATGCTATTTTTTTTTAATAGATATAAATTTGTTAGTAAAAACGAATTCATTCTCTCTTTTTATTCTCACTTATATTCACGTTTAGTCGTTTACTATATAAATCAACATTCACTTTACACATTTTTTTTTATCTCCTTTTACATTATCTTATGACTTCCACTCTTTCTCTTCTATCATTGCTAATATTTTACACAATTATTTAAAAAATTTAGTTGATGATTATAGATTTAAAGTTCATTTTAATTTGCTAAACAATTTGTTAAAACACCAAATATAAAATAAATTGGGCAGCAGCATAATTTTAACGCAATAAGAGTCAATTAATTAAAAATTCTAAAATGATACAAGTTTATAATAACATAATTAACCTATAAAAAAGGTATAATCTGATCTATATAACTAAATTATGCTAAGTTATAGTCAGCCTAACTATCAGATAAACCGTAAAATGTGTATAATCCACAATAAGCATCTCAACTTGTCATGACACAAGGGCCACATAAACAGTAAAAATAAAGTGTATAATAGAGTATAGAATATAGACTATAGAGGGACTGTGATCACATGCACTTGTTAGTTGTGATCTTAGCACTTTCCAGAAATGATCATGTCAACATCAACAGTAAGTCATCAAATGTGCAATCTAATTTTCAGCCAATTTCATTTTCTATGTAACTCATATACCAAATAACAATCAGAGGCATGCAAACAAATCCAAACAAGTACTTATAAAACCTATACTCTCTGACTATGAGGAAGTCACAGAGGATCAACAACAAAACATAGCCAGTGACGATGAACTGGGTGGGATCTTCTGTGATGGCAGTGACAGCATCTCATTTTTCTATGATCCAAACAAATATGGCTTAGAACTGCAAGAAAGCGACCTCTACTCAATTCTTTGAACACAATTGTGTACTTATATTCACAATAATGTAAAATATGATGGCACATATCAATTTTGTTCTCTGTTCCATATCTCAATAGCTTTAAATTTTACAACAGATGTTAATGATAGTTGCTAAAAGAAATTAAAAAGCATTGTAGACAAGAGTACATGAATATGCAATCATTAGTTTTTTTTTTTCTTCTCTCATATTTAGGATTTGGATGTTGGTTGTAATTTAGTTTTCTTAGGATTTTTTTTTTGTTATTATTGTTAATTTATCCTATTTATAATCTTATTAATACTTGCCTTTGAAAAGAAAAATGCTTCTCTTTACTTTTTACAATTGTCCTGTTTTGCATAAGGATAAGCACAAGAGAGAGTATGCAAAGGGAAATGGATTATTGCATGCAAGAACACAATGTATGAGTTTTTTTATTTCAAAAATAGAAAAAGCAAAATAAATATGTAACATACTATATTTATGTTTTTACACTTATTAAGTAATATATTGGGAAGAGAAGTGTGTTGTTCAAAGTCATGTAAATCTGATGTGTTTCACACTTTTCACCCACATGTGATGCAAATAAGTCAAACTACTCGATTTGTTTGGTCACATGTAAAACAAATAGTTATATGTTAAATACTTTCAAACATAAATAATTCTCTTTTCAAGTACACGAGTGGATAAGTAACTGCTTCTCACTACGGTTACATTTGCAATTGTTTACTCAAGTGCTTATCACTTTCGGTTCCACTAAACAATGCGAGTGTTAGTAATTTTACGCAAGGGCACAGTGGTTTCTTTGACAAGGGAATGATAGGTGTATTTATAAGGATTCTCGGTCTATAAGTAGTTAAGTTTTCTTTCATCTCTCTTTTTATAGGATTTGATGCATTTCTACGTTTGTCACGTGAATAAAAAATAAAAAACAACGGAAAAAAGAATCAAATGTTTTCCATATATCTAATATTAAATCTATAACTTAGTATTCAAGGTAATTCAGGAGTATATACATACAAAAGGAATATATTTTGGACCATAAAATTCTGTTTTTGCAAATTCCATTGATTAGGCAAGGCCATACACTTTCTAGAGCACCACATAACAGTGCCATCAAAAGTGATTAGTGCATATCAAACCACAGGAAAGAAAAAGCAGCAGCAAGATTAATTAATTAATTAAGGAAAGAAAAATAAGAGTTTATGAACAACAAGAAGCAGCTGCTCTAGATCCTTCGGCAGGTCTATCAACAAGAACCATCCCTGCTGGGTTCTGAGCTGGCTGAGCCCTTGGCAACCTCTTTGCTGTTTTGTTAACACAACCAATTCAACAGTCAGCAAAGTGCAGCACTTCATTGCGAGGCAAAATAAAAAAGAACAATAATAACAGTATGTACAGAACAATTTTCATACTTCTAGAACATTAAATTTTATTAGAATAATGAAGAGCAGCAAATAAATAAGTTGCATGCCATGCGGCACAACAACAAAACTGGAAAACTAGACGACCCTTGCTGGCACAGAAGAAAGAAAGCAATCCAAGAACGTAGCCGTAAGACTATCATAAGGGCAGGTCATGTCAGTGGTTCGGCCAACAATTTCATAATTAATGAACAATTTATGAATTCTTAAAACTAGTCATGAAGACAGTATCAATTTTTTGGCCTGTAAAAGTGAAAACAGATATTTCCTACAAGTGAGTGTTTTTTTCCTATTTAAACTGACATTACCCTCAAATTTATGGTATGCACCTTCTGGGGTACTCTTCGCTCCTTGCTATGTTGAGTTACTTATAAAAGAATAAAAAAAAAAAATCAATTAAAGCAACATAGGATATGAAATCCTCATCAAGTAGGCCATGATATATAAAACAGGAACGAACTCTCACCTATTTCATAAAATATATCATTAACATTGGCTGCAGTTTTTGCAGATGTCTCCATGAAAAACAGACCATTTTCCTCAGCATATACGCGTGCCTCCTGCAATAACCATAGTTAAAACATATGAACAGAAAAGTTCATGAAATGTCACTATGATATATTAGTAGAGGCATATCAAATCTGAGAGAGAGAAGAGAAGAGAGGGGGGAGGGGGTGGTGGATCAATCGTTGAAGAACAATGCAAGCATGCTCCAATCGCAACTACGTATTACAGTTGCATCAAAATTTTGATACAATGAGCCTGCATGATAAAATCGGAATAACTGCCAGATACTAGATACACAGTTCAAGCCAAAAAAGCATGTCCATTTTTCCCTTTGCAAGGATGCATTCATAAAGGTTCATAGGCATGTCAAGCTTAAAACCACTATTTTCTTTTTCATAAAAAAAAAATTCTTCGCCAAGAATTCACGGGTCAATTTCATTTCCATAGCGGTCTATAGTTTAGGACCAGAATCAGCAGTCTCCTATTGTTCTTTTCTTTAACCTTTGTTTGCAACAAAGTTAAGAATATCATAAATTTATACAGCTAGCATGGCATAAAAGGAATATAAGAAAACAATACTTACATCAGCTGTCACTTGCCTCTTATCTTCCAAGTCAGCTTTGTTACCAGCAAGAGCCATGACCATGTTAGGATTCCCTGTAAGTACATTAATTGAGAAGCTACTTAAGCAACTACAACTGCCATAATCCCCGAACGACTAAGTTTAACAGAGAATGGCTAACCAAAGGTAGCCCTTGTTAAATATATAATAATTTAGAGCAAAGCCTCGAGTGTTACTTTCTCAACAATCATTTTGACCATTATTTTTTTGATAAATTCTAAATGCAAGGGGTGTGTCTGGCTTCTAAGTTTTTCTGTTCGCAATAATATTCTCACTCACAGGATACAGAATCATTCTCACATCATCTCATGCACAATGGGTCTTATGTATGCGTTATTCTACTGTAAAGCATGACTCCAGAGTTTCATTTAACAATTAACTTATTCTACCCACAAGTTCCAATAAAAACAGAAACACGAAAAAAACAAATAAATAAATAAAATTATTGAAGTTCAAGAATGTGTTTTTAGGGGGAACTCTTCACAAATATGCTGCATCAATAACATTTTAAATGGTTTATACCTAGTTCTTGATTTGTAATTTATACTTTTACTTCCCAATATAGAAAAGAAGCATAAGAAAACCTTAGAATCAATGAACTAATACCTTGCTTTTGAAGCTCTTGGACCCACTTTTTGGCTCGAGTAAATGAGTCCTACATGTAAAACATAGAGGCAGTATAATTGTTAGAAGCAAATTATCAATCCTCTGAAATAAACCAAAGGACACAATCATGCTGGTAGATTTGATATACTCTCATTTAAGGAAAATATGAAGTTGACCCATCATACTGACTTTCAGTATTTTGCACAAATTAAGCTCCTACAAACATATGCTCATATATCCACAAACTTCCAAATATAAACAACCAAGATTTACAACCATATACTTTACCAATTTCACCAGCCTTGTAATGAAATCTATTAAATAACCTCTGATCAGTCATTAGTTTCAAATTAAGGTATGGCGTAGACCTCAGTCACTATTACGCTACAATGTTTTGTGTAAACTTTGGGTCGAAAAGAAACAAACAGGTATCCTATTAAGAAGCATCATGCATATAATAATGTCTAAAAGGCAAGATGCAATCTCATGGCAAGGATTGTTCTGGAAACTATGGAAATACTGTAAAACAGCATTTGACTATGTATACACCAAACACATACAATCCAGAGTCAGAATGTTTTCAAAGTTACTATTATTTTTCAAGGGAATGTAAAGATATAAGGATAATCATATTTTAGACACTTTAAACCTCAATCCAAAAACACATTTCCAGCATCTAAGAAATACAACAGAAACGGCATCTTGATCACCTAATTGAGCACAACAAAGTTGTGATTTGAGACCTACCATGCATTATAAGCAAGAAAGAAGTAGCAGCACAAAATTATAAGCCAGAAAAAGCTAATTGATGTAGACCAAATATTAACAACTTAAATAGGTTTTCAAAAGGGTATTATACCGGGGTAGTAATGTCATAGACAATGATAGCAGCAGCAGCACCTCTGTAGTACATGGGTGCCAAGCTATGGTATCTCTCTTGCCCGGCTGTGTCCCAAATCTCGAATTTCACTGTCGCATCATTGACAGCCAATGTCTGAGAAAAGAACGCTGCACCTATAGTTGATTCCTGTGACAAGAATAAAACCACAAAAATTCAGTATGATGATCCCCACCTTCTGCACATTCAAGTCTTGTCACAAAATCAAAGCTCCTAAAACCATCAACGTTGACACAATCACCAGGAGAAGATATCTTCTCTGAATCTCTCCCGTTCACATCCCAATTTTTAATTTCTTCTCGGCTACTATCTTCAGTTTCAAAAAGATAGCAAATTGGTCTCAGTAGCCACCAATCATCATAACCTTCGTGATCAGATTGAGCTTCAGCTTTTCGCAATCAGCTGGAATTCCCATATGATGTAGCATTTGATTCAAAACGAATAACCCACTTCTAATTTATCGAAACACATGCCCGTGATCAACAAACCCAATAAACTTCAGCAAATAAAGCAAGGAAACCCTTAAAATTTTAGAACTTCCAACTCCAAACCGAGGAAATACAAAAAAGGGGTTTAAAAAAACCTGAAATTCAAGAAATTGACCCTTGACGAAGCGCAAAACGAGACTGGATTTTCCGGCACCCATATCCCCGAGGAGAACCTGATGACATATATATTAAGAATATTAAAAATACTAAACAATTAAATTAAAATCAAGGGAATTATCGAAGGGGAAAGAGATGGAGCGAAGAACGAAGGTGAAGGGTAAAGGACCGACCAATTTGGCATTGAGATTGTTGTGGCCGATCGTAGCCATTGGGATGAGAATTGGATCGATCGGCAAATCGAAGAGAAAAACCTACGACCCAATACCCAAGAGATTCGAGCTTTGTACTCCGCGAATACGCTGAGGATTTGGAATGATAAAAAGGAGACGAATAGAAAGAGAGAATGTCTCTTCCGCTGAATAATAATAAGTTTATTTGCTTTTCGCTTACGGTGGGTTGTTTCCTTCGTTGCTTGCTGCGTCGGCGTCCAAACGTTTTCGTTTTATTTGTTTTCTGTCGTTTGGCAGAATTCTTTTTGGCTTTAATTTTATTAAATAAAGAAAATTCATTTATTTTATTTAGACGGTTGGTGTGGGTTGATGCTGACATGCAAATTGCAAATGCAAAAATTGGTTTTGCTTATATATTGGGCAAGTCCAATAAGGAAACACCATGTTCGTACTTGGTACGTAAGAAACAACCAAAATTTTGATCCCTTTCCAGTTTTCACTGTGTTATGTACAGTTTGTACACGTTAGTGTTGCCTGCTATGTTCTTGTGGAGAATATATATAGGATTCTTTGACTGCTACCATCTTCCACCAATTTAATTTTATTTCAATTTGGATAGCAATAATGGCTATACCATTACAGTTTAGAACACAGACACACATGGAAGTTTCAATGCAGAAGCTTATATGCGACAGCTAAATCATACGCTTAAATACAAAGCCATAAGAGGCATAGTATCCGCTCCATTGAGCATATGCTTTGTGTTGTTGACCAGCTACCTCAAAGGAAGCTTCGTGGATGTGTCATGCATTGTGTGATTTGTAATTAAAGCGCTTCAAAAAATATAATTTTAAAAAATATTAGGAGTAGGCAGAATTTATGTATTTTTACGCATCACTTAATTATTAACTCAATTCATTTAATTTAATTTTTAGTCTAGTAATTTAACAACATATTTTATTCCATACTTTTTAAATATTAATGACTAACTGATGACCAAAAATAATAAATTATTATAATTCTCTAATATTCCTTTGTTATTTTAATGATATAAATACTATAAATTTAGTTTGCTTGCTAAATATTAATTTATAATTAAATTCGAGACATGTATACGTAACAATAATAAAAATAATAAGTGATTGATTTTAGACAGAATTCCAAATGACTATGACCACAAACCAAATAAGTACACAGAATTGATCCGGGAAATGATAACTTAAAAGAATCCTTATGTTCAACAAAGCAGGATAAGACGAAAGGGTGTTATCATACACAAGAAATGTTAATTTATTATTTTCAATTGGTCACAGATCACATCCTAGAAATCTGAAGAGGAATAGAAGTTTCAAGCATTTCATGCCCGAGAGATGAGACAAGAGGGATCTTTTCCAATTGGCCTTGTTTCTCCAAAATGTGTCTCTGGCAATTCTCAGCGGCCATAACACCAGCAGAGTAAGCTCCATGCACTGATCCCTGATTATCCAAGCTCACAGCTTCACCACCAAAGAATAGATTACCTAATGGTGCGCGAAGCTTGTCATACACGTCAGTTGGCTTTCCAACTAAATCATATGAGTAGCAACCAAGAGAGTTTGGATCTGTTCCCCAACGTGACACAAGATACTGAACCTGCAATCATCCAACAAAACAATTTATCAGGCTCCAGCAACAGAGTGCAAAGAGGAGAGCATGTATGAGAACATGAGAAATGAACTTACTGGCTCACAAGCATCAGGGAACATATTCTTGAGCTGTTGCATTACAAACTCGGCAGCTGATTCATCAGAAAGCTTCTCCAGGTCATAAGCAAACCTGCCAGCCGCCATATAGACGAGAACGGGATGACCTGTTGCTTTGTGGAGATTGAGAAAATAGCCACAGGCATAAGAGGTTGGGGCAACAATGCCCAGGAGTTCTACATTAGGCCAAAACACCTTGTCGAATCGTAGGGCCACCTTATTTTCATTGCCCACTCCAAGATCCGAAATGGCTGAAACCTTCCAATCGGGCAGTTTTGGTTCAAATTCAATCAGATTGGCCTTTAGAATTCCAAGAGGAACGGTTATAATGGCAGCATCAGCAACAAAGTTCCTACCACCCTCGACCGTAACCATTACCTTATTGTAACCACTGGATATCTTGGTCACCCTACATAGTGAAGTTTGCATAAGGGTCAAAACTTAGTGTCTTATAGATGGTAAAACAGTCAATCTGCTACCAATGTCTCAGATTCAAAAGAAAATCATACAAGTCCCCAAATTACGTTGTCATATGTCTAAAAAGAGCTAGCAAAAGGACTTGTGACATATGTTGTAAAACAACATATTTCAAATTAGCAGAAAATCTAATTCTAGAACCAAGTTAGAGAGCGCAGAAAAAATCCACTTTACTTTTTGTATCAAGTAGCAACATATTCAAATTTTCCATTGCCTAATATTTCTCCAAGTCAAAAAAACATTTTTCTTCTCTCCCTACTTATTGCAATTCCTGTCATGGAATCATGAAAAATGGGATTTGTATGCATACCTGTGGTTTAAGCGTATATCAATATCCTTTGCAAGAGATTTTATAATAGGGTCATATCCTTGCACCATAAGTCCATGGCCACCGGTTAGGACATGTTCCTATAATCAGGAAAATAAAATGTAACCAAGTAAGCATATTTGGATATTAGTTAGTATTAAGTTGATCTTTGCATTCAGATAGAATATAAAAACAACCAATGCACATTATATAATGATCGGTCTGAAACAATCTATGTCAATTTTACAAAAATTTGACATTTTTAGGCTTCTACTATCATACTCAACTCACAGAACTCCATCATATATTCAACAATAATCTAATCCAATCTAATCAAAGGCAGGTGGCAAACTAAGTTTACGAAAAAAATATATTTTTTATCCTTCAACTAATATTAATATACGATGGCACTTACTTGGTCCCAGGTTTTCAGTGATATCATATCCGCATCAGCAGCAAACCAAGCTTCCATTCTGCATATAAACCATTGCAGCACTTCATGGGCAAGTCCTTGTTGCCTGCAAAAAGCTTTGCCAATTACTTTCATATAACTTCAAGTTTCAAAACTCATAGCCATAGATAATATTATTATACTAAAAAGTACCTTAGTTCTGGATGTCTGTCTAACACAATTGAAATTGCTTGGGAAACTGACATGTCATCAGGATTTTCATCTCTCACTTTCCCTGTCTGTTATCACAAGCAAAGAAACAATTAGGCTCCAGCTAAAGATACTCACAATCACATTCTTTACTGAAAAACCAAAAACCATATTAAAGAAAGTGAAAAAATCAACCTCTTCTAGTATTCTCTTAAAGGTGTCTCCAACTTCAATAACTGTCTGTTGTGGAACTTGATGACCATTGATGTTGAACAGCATATAACTGGAAACGCAATGAGTTTGCTGATTAGCATGAAGTACTACTAGTATAATATAGTGACTCACAATCCCTCTACAAACAAAGAAAATATGATGGCATACATATTTATTCATTTAGCAAATTTATCACATTTATTTATATGTTATCGTGTAGATTCACTTAAAATACTATTGCTTTTGATTCTAAAAATTGCAAAAAATTCCATTCCAAACCTTAAAATGCATCAACCTCAAAAATGATGGATGATCGTTACCTTTCCAAATCATGGTCATATAAGACAGAGTTGTCACCACTGGTTCGGTATAAAGTAAGGCCGAGACCACGTATCAATGGAGCCAAGGGATTCTCATTGCAAACTCCATGCAACCTGGAACATAGCACACAGACCAAAAGGCCATGAATATTATTTTTGCGCACAAAACACTCTATACAACAGAGAGACAATTCACTGGAAAAAGTTGTACCATGAGGCACCCATGTCAACTGGACAACCAAATGAGTAGTCAGTATGAATCCGGCCTCCAACTCTATCCCGTGACTCGAGTACGGTTACCTAGCGAAATCATGAAAATATGTTAAAATAGAAAGCAAGAAGAATTATTTTCTAACCTAAAGAGATAGAAAGAATGAATAAGGAGAAAAGCAAATCATAATGATATATGACACCTTAAAAGATGCATCATAGAGACTACGTGCAGCAGCAACCCCTGATATCCCAGCACCAATTACAATAACAGAGGGGCGAGATCTGTGTTGCCTCTCAATGCGGGAGGCAATGGTACCTGATCATTGGACACAAAAATTCAGAACGAGAAAAATATAGAAAAATAAATGAAGAAATAAACACAATGCACTAAACAAATCATGTGATCCAAAATGTTTCTCACTTTTTCCAATTCATGAGAGCATAAAAACGAGAATGAACAAAACATTAAAACAACAATTCCCATCCATCCCATTGTAAACAATAATATCCCATTACATTTTGTAGCTCAACTAAGACCATAATTATTCCTAAACCATTGTTTAAAGACAGATAGATCTTATCACAAGATTCTAGATAATAGTTACTAAAAAAGGTCCTCAATTCATACACAACACATTATGATGATATCAACACATAGACAGAACCAGCCAGGCCCTTAAATCAACCAGTAGGATCAAAAGCCAAAATTCCAAACTTTTCAAACAAACATTATTATCATCAGGAAATAGGCAGGCAACTAAGCTTATAACCAATGAAAAGAAAATCCAAACTTTACAAAGATAAAATAATAAAATAAAAAATATATATTAAGAGAACTAACCATCAATCAAATTGGTGGAAAATAAATCCTCAGGGTCCATACGAAACAGCAAAAAGGGCAGTCAAACTGTTGAGACTTGTGAAGATCCAATAAGATCAAGGGACAATTACAGAGAGAGGGTGTGAAAAAGACAGGATTTTGATTTGGAGAGAGAGTCAAATAAAGGAGATCAACAACAAATATCAAACTTTTTCCTTCAATTAGAATTGGATTCAAGATTTAAAGGGTGTATAGGAACTGGAAAATTAGAGACTAACTGGGCTGAATGATAGAAAATCAAAATGAGTATGCCGGCAATGAAGCGGCTCAGGTTGGAAGACAAACTAGGTTTCTCAAACCGGCTCATAAGGTTAGCACTTTTTCAACCAATATCAAATATTGAAACTTATCCCAATGGAGATCGCCGGAGGATCAACGACTCTTGCATAAGATCGACGGAGAATTGAGGTATCGAACGGAAAAGAGAGATATTTGGCAAGGGGAATGCGCTTTCTCTCTCTAGCTTCACTACTTTCTCTCTCTTGATAAAAGACAAGATACTTTTTAGGGCGAATGGCAGAGGTATCGAACTCTTCTACAGCTTTGGGGTATTTATAGTTGATTTATTTGGCCCAAGATATTTAAGATTTTTTCAATTATTTTCCAAAGGGGTGGTTTTGTCATTTTGTATAATGGGGACGGAAACCTAACACAGAGCCTGGCTCGCTCTCTCCTCACTTGCTCTGCCACATGCATGGGATATTTTTGGGATTTAACTTTTATTCAGGTGCAGTTTAGGAATTTCAAAGAATCTAAAACAGTGATGCGAATAATATTTTATTTGAAAATTACGAGTTATGAATAGGATTGCCGTTTCTTTTCTTTTTTTGTGCGAGTCGCTGTGTCTAATTTAGGACTGCTGTTGTATAATACTAATGAAAATTAGTCAACAAAAAAAAATTAATACTAATGAAAAATTGAAAACTAGCACACAGTATTTATTATTTTTGTATTAATGAAAAATTAAAATTAGTTTTTCTAAAGTCTACTCTTTTCAAAAGAAAAAAACTGGATTAAAAAATTTGAGAATATAAATTTAAATTTCCGTTAAAAAATTTTGAATTTGAAAATAATAAACTACGAAATTAACAAAAACAATGTCAATAATATTTTGAACTTTTATAAATAAAAAACATTAATAGATTGAATTAAAACTATGAAAATAGTTACTATATATTAAAAAACCTAAATAAACCAATGGGAGAGCTTTATTACCTAAATCAGCCGAAAGAAAAATTTTTTCAGCAATCCACCAACGAACAAATAAATATAATTCGAATCAACATGATTCGAACTGCAAATACAAGTAATTCGAAACAACTTACTTCGAATTACGTTTGAAAGGACTTGCATGTAATTCGAATCAAGTAGATTCGAATTAGGGAAGGATAAATCGAATTGAGTCGTTTCGAATTAGTAGGCAAACGTGACTCAATGGAGTTCGAATTGACTTGATTCGAATTATGTATAAATAGTTCAAAACGGGTTGATTCGAATTAGTGTGTTCCATACCTGTATATATATGTGATGAACGTGAGTTGCTCTCAATATTGAAGGGTCATATGGCTGGTGAGGATAGTTTTATAGTGTTGGTTCACCACATAGGATCGATTAAGAGAAAAACTCGGTCAGGTGTCAAGTTCACCGATAAGGATCCTCTCTGTATTATCGTGAGTTCTACGACGAGCTATGATGACCATGCTAGGTCTGTACTGCAGAAACTTGGTCTGGATGGTGTTAAACGGGTTAAGAAGTTTTTCTATCGCATTCAAATCACGTTGCTCCAAGATACCGTGAAGTATGATTGTTTCACGATCGGGAGTGATGAGGACTTGCAGGTCACATTTCTTTGTCGCCGGCAATTTCCCAAAGTGCGGACACCGGAGCTGTTGGCAAAGCTGGTTGATGTGGTGTCCAGCTCGGGGGGTTCGAACCGGAATACCAACACTTTAGCGACAGTTGCCGGTTCTAGCTCAAGACCTACCGTTGCATCTTCCTCAGTCCCTGCGTACGAGATATCCGCCCCGCCTGTCGCCTCCCCTTCGTTCGCTGTTGATCTCAACGGCAATGTTGGCGACGAGGTTGGAACAGCGAAACTTGTACCTACCTCTGTACACTGTGCTGCACCGGTTGGGGCTGGAGATGGATTGTTTGATGATGTAGAGGACGATGATGTCGAGCCGGATATGATTGCTGATGATAGTGGCGATGATATCGGAGCGAGTGAGCTTGCCAGTGCCGGTGATGGCTCTAGCTCTGGCACACAGCAGTACCCTCCACATTTTTCATCTTTGGACCTAGATGCCATGAGGCAGCCGGAGGTACTTGGGGAGGCTGCAGGATTTGGCGCTAGAGATGCAGAAGGGTCAGCTGGTATGACAGAGTTTCAGGTTGGTCAGCAATTTCAGGATAAGGAGGATGCCCTGTTAAATGTGAAGACTTACAGCATCCGCCGAGGTGTACAGTACAAGGTTGTGGAGTCTGATTATCGCCGTTACGTTGGCAAGTGTTCTGAGTTCGGGAATGGGTGCACATGGTTGATTCGGCTGAGTCTCCGGCAGCGCAAGAGCATATGGGAGGTCAAACGGTACAATGGACCGCATACTTGTGTCGCCAGCTCTATCTCCAGCGATCACAGGAGTTTGGATTATCATGTGATATTGGCATTCATTATGCCAATTGTTAGAGCTGATGCATCTGTTAGCATCAAGGTGCTCCTAAATGCGACTGTCTCGCACTATGGGTTCAGGCCGACCTACAGGAGGGTCTGATGGCGAAACAGAAGGCTGTTGCGCTCATTTATGGTGACTGGGATGAGTCTTACAACGAGCTCCCAAGGTGGGTGTTAGGAGTGCAGGTGACCATGCCTGGTTCTATTGCAGTTCTTCAGACTAGCCCTGTTCGAGTTGGGGGACAGCTGGACGAATCTCAGGCTTATTTTCACAGACTGTTCTGGACTTTCCCACCGTGTATCAAGGCATTTTGTCATTGCAAGCCGTTGGTTAGTATTGATGGGACCCATCTATATGGCAAGTATGGGGTACTCTGCTTGTTGCGATTGCACAGGACGGGAACTCCAACATACTCCCTGTTGCATTCGCACTAGTCGAGGGTGAGAATGCTGAGTCTTGGTCACTCTTTCTCTCCCACCTCCGTCAGCACGTTACACCTCAGCCGGGTCTGCTCGTTATCTATGACAGGCATAACGGCATCAAGGCCGCCCTTGAGGCTCCCGACGGGGGCTGGATACCTCCGGTTGCATACAGAGCTTTTTGCATTCGGCACGTAGCAGCAAATTTTGCCCTCACTTTCAAGGGTAAAGACGCAAGGAGGCTTCTCGTGAATGCTGCCTATGCTAAAACGGAGGTCGAGTTCCATTACTGGTTTGATATTGTCGGCACAGTATTGCGATGAGGGCCAGAGATTCGGTCACATGACGACGAATATATCTGAGGTACGGATGGAGGCTCATTCAGATCTACATCTAAATGTGCCTGTGACCCCGTCGTCTGACCCCCTCGACGACCAGCCTCATCCTCCTGCATGATGGCAGTGATCTCATCTAGGAAATGCTCCCCACCGTAGTCCGCATCAAGAGTATCACCGGTAAGAAAGTCTGAAAACATGGTACCCGGACTCACCCAAGGTGTACTCTCCTAAAGCGTCTGGTCGTAACCGGGGACACCGACAAAGTAATCTCTGAATGGCCCCTCTCCTATTCCAGCGTCAACAGGTGCCGAAGGATCTCCCATACCAGACCCATATAACTGTCCACTAGCTCCGCCAGCATCGGGTATAACAACCCCCTGAGCAACCCCTCCTGGAACGGCATCGTCACGAGGATCACCTCCAACGTGGTGGTCTGCAGGCCCTCTCCGTCTGCCCCCACGACCTCGTCGTCGACCTCGACCCCTACCTGCCTGATCATCCTCCTCTATAGCCTGGTCCAGCCACCTCCACTCTCGATCGCTACGTCGTGTCCCAACACGAGCTCTCCTGTCAATTCAACGCCTATCAGGTACGTCATCAACTCGGTCCATGTTGGGAACTCTACCGACACCCCTCTATGTCGCCTCTACTGGAATATGAATGTCTCTAGGATCTCCCAAGTACATCTCTATTGACAAGAACCTCTTTCCGTGCTGACGCCACCAATCTAAGAAGTCATGTGAAGGACCCGGGTCAGCAACAACATCAAACCGAAGGACGTGGTCCGCACGTGTCTCCTAATGAAGATGCCAATGCTGCAGATGGTACGGGAACCAACGATCACCCCCTCTACCATCCTTCGACATCAAGAAGTCGATGTTCAGGGCGTGACGGGGACAAGCCTGTACGCCTCCAAACTGAGGTAACACCCTATCAACCTGGTGCCACTCAACCACCGCGAAATATATCAGCGACGTCACAAAACGCCATAAGGCCGTATGACGAGGCTCCAACACCACCGGATGGACAACCTGAACGACGTCGGGTGTGCTATATGGCATCCATATAAACTGAAAATTTAATCACGAATACAGTAGAAGAGAAATTTAGCTATAACTAAACTTACGTTGACTAGGCAAATGTTTTATGCATACTTACATCCCTAGCCTGTAACATGTCGATCCTCAATCGAGTCATCTGCACCCGATGTCCCTTCTCGCTAATGCCAGGATTGTAACCTGACCACATGCAAAGGTCGTTAAGATACGAAGTCAGAAATTAATGTGACGAACTAGTATAAAATTTCAGGCGAGAACTTAAATTCATAGAATAAGTAAACATAATATAATGACATAGTCGTACCTGGATGCCAGGGGCCAGCTAAACGTATCATACCCATCGGGCCGAAATCTAGAAAACCGCCAAAAGATCCAAGACTGAAGTAACTGTAATGGCCCAGCTAATTTCACGACATGTCTGTTGGCCACTCAGCACATACATCAGAACAACCATGCAAGCGCCGCCGACCCTCAACTGTAGCCACCCATCTCCTCAAGCCTAGCCACGTACGGTAGCCATCTGATGTGAATATGATTGCCAGACTTGTCTGCAAACAGCTGGGTTCCCAACAACATCATGATATAGGCACGGGCAAAGCACCTAACTGTCGCCTCATCGGCTCCCTCAGGGCACTCTCCAAAGGTCTCCTGGAACCAGCTACAGTTCACAATGAACTTTTGAATTTGGCTCGGGGGAGGTAACACACCGAGTAACTCCTGGAACCACTGCCAAGCAGGCCGGCCACCCTGTATATATACGTGAAAATCCATAAGGCAACCGTTAACGTAATGTCCGTCCATTGGCAAACCCAACTGGTAGGCCACGTCATGAAGTGTGATGGTGCACTCCCCGAAAGACATGTGAAAAGTTTGCGTCTCCGGACGCCACCTTTCGACGAATGCACTCACAAGCGGCTCGTCTAGTCGGAACCATCTGTCGTTCAGTCTCGCAAGATGGTATAATCCAGCCATCTGTAAGTACGGAACGTTTCGCTCATCGAGCCGCATTCCCTGCTGGCGCCGCATACTCGATATGCAACGCCGGGGCTGCACAATACATGGACCACATGATTAGAACAGATTCAAAAACCGGTTACAAATACAAATCAGGACATAAATAGCTAATAAACCGCTAACATAAACCATCAATAAAACCGCATGCAAAACCTCTTATATAAACCACTAGCAACACCACTTTAATAAAGCACTAGCAATACCACTTCAATAAACCATTAACATAAACTAACAACAAAAACCACTAAATAAAACCATAAAAAAATCGCATAGAAAACAACTATACAAAACCGCATGCAATACCACTTATATAAACCACTAGCAATACCACTTCAATAAACCATTAACATATACTAACAACAAAAACCACTAAACAAAACCATCAACAAAACCGCATAAAACCCCACGATACAAAACCGTATGCAATACCACTTATATAAACCACTAGCAATACCACTTCAATAAACCATTAACATATACTAACAACAAAAACCAATAAACAAAACTATCAATAAAACCACATAGAAAACCACTATACAAAATCGCATGCAATACCACTTATATAAACCACTAGCAATACAACTTCAATAAACCATTAACATATTCTAACAACAAAAACCACTAAACATATACCACTAACAAAAACCACCAACCTCGTCGTTGATCACCCCGGCGATATGAGCGACTCCTTCCAAACGATACAGCCTTCCCGGATCGTCCCCCATCTCGTCAATATGCCTCTCAAGTTCTTGCCCGAACAGATTCTGGGTCGTTTTCTCTGGGATTTGGTGGGGTATGAGGAAGGAAAACTGATTCGAATGAGCTTGGTTCGAACTCCTTATATAGGCAACTCACTAGTAATTCGAATCAACTTAATTCGAATTACCTCATGTCACCAACATTGAATAATTCGAATCAACATGATTCGAACTCCCTAAACTCACGTTACCCTAGTAATTCGAATCAAGTCACTTCGATTTACTCTTCTCTAATTCGATACTAGTTGATTCGAATTACACGCAACACCATTTATACCTAGTTCGAAGCAAGTTGTTTCGAATTACTTGCAATCTTGGTTCGAATCTTGTTGATTCGAATTACATTATTATGGTCATTGGTTGATTGCTGAAAAAATTTTGGTTTTCGCTGATTTGGGTAAAAAATTTCTACTATAAAATATTTGGACACTGATAAAATTGATCATAAAATATTAAAATTAAAGTTATACTCATATAAAATAAGTTTTGATCGATAAAAATGACTAATTTTTAATTTTTGGTTAATAATTCCATAAATACTCCTTTTTCTTTTTTTCTTTCTTTCTCATCTTCTTTCCATAACCACCACTACATCCACGGCAAAAATGTACTGTTTTACTAAATCCACTCCTTTTGTTTCGTCTTTTTCAGATAGTTGCATCTTGCATTCTTGTTGCAACTACCACAAATTTAAATTACAACAACAATTCTAGACCTGTATTTAGAGCGTAACAAACCAACCTACCTAAATGTTGAAACACGCACTCTAGTGGGAGGCTCAATAGAATCCACCGCGCCAACCTACTGCCTGCAGTCATGCCATCGGAGCGAGGAGCTGTCGTGGTTGTTGTTGCCTTTTTTGCTTCTCAGCTCAAAATTCACGATTAGCGTAATCGCCACAAACTCTAACAAATGCATCTCATTCACCTACGATTTTACCTCTATCTCGATCTCTCCGGTGACATTGACGTCGGCGACGATACTGTTCTCACCTTCAACCATATAAAGAATAACACAATAGTACTGAAGACAATAATTTCGAGCTAAAAAATTAAAAATGAAGAGAGAGAGAGAGAGAGACCATGGTTTCATAGTGAGCTATGATGGAGGCCTCGATTTGACGAGCTGTGGCAAAGGCTTTATTGGAGGTCATGATTTCATAGTATTTAGAAGGTACAATCAAATCTATTTTTTGTCACTGCCAAACAAAGAGACACAAAGGGAAGAAAAGAGAGTGATGAGCGAGAGAGGGGGAACAGAGGCAGCAAGGTTAGAGAATCAATGATTTTAATCTTTATCAAACGAAATTTATCTTGTATGAGTATAACTTTAATTTCAATAGATGTGGTGGTAGTTGTGGAAGAAAGATGAGAAAATGAGATGAAAGGAGAGAGATATTTATAGAATTATTAATAAAAATTTAATAATTTATCATTTTTGTCGAAAAAAACTTATTTTGTATGTATAAAACTTTAGTTTCAATTCTTCATTGTCAATTTTATCAGCGTTTAAATCTTTTATGATTAAAAATGACTATTTACTTCCAACTTAATCTTTCTTATTACACCTAACATTTTTTATTTATGTGTAATATACATTCTTATATATGTTATAGAAATATAATTTAATTCTATTAACTTGCTAATTTTTTTAAAAAAATCTAAAATTAAAGCACAAAAATATATTTATAGATATTTTGCTTTTTTAACTAAAAAATGTAATATTTTTTGTCATATTTGTTGAAATCTTAACTTAAATATGAATATTAATTTTTGAAATAGAATAAATATATTTTAGATTTTTTGCATCTAAAAATAACATTCTATTAATGTTAGAATTATTTAGATGGATAAGTAATAGTGAATATAAAATTATTTAGGAAGGATAGAACTAATTATATCCTTTTATTGAAAATATAAATTTAAAAATATTATATTCAACTCTTAATAGTCAACCTCTAATTGAACTATTGTATATTCAAAAGATTTTTAAATAAATAAAATAATTTTAAAAGTATAATTTTTTAAAAATTAATTAATTAAAGATATTTATTGTCACAATTCAATAAAATTATTAATGATTGAATAAAAAATTTATTTTATATGAAAATTTTAAGATTTCTCAACATCATATATGTTAAATCATTAAAAAATATATCTGAGAGCGCGGAAGCGTCCCTTCATTCGAGAGCATGATTGAGATCAGAGATTTTGGCTCTTGTGGTTCTTTGATTTTCGTCAACTAAAACCTTCTATATCCCTTATAGGGTGAATCGCAACTCCACCGTAGAAAAAGAGTTATGAAGGCGGATTTGATGTGTTGGGTACCGAAATTCTAAAGTCATTATTTATACTTAAATGTTACACTCATTAAACCTTAAAACTCAAATAAAATAGTATCTTTGGTTTTAATCTCATTTATCCAAATCAAAAATAATAATGACTTATTTAATTCAATATTTATGACAATAAATGATATCACCGTTATATAATTTATTTAATGTAAAATTACTTAATTTACGATTATAATTAATATATGTATTGCTCATAAATATATTAAGAAATAATAACTTCCTAACAATCTTCAATCTTCTACTTGGACTATACATATATATTTTCCTGAAATAATAATATCTTATAAACTTTATGCGCACATATGAATGTTATTTCTCTAATTATTTTAATAATCTAGTATGTCTCATATATTAGTTATGAAATTACCGCAACTTTTATCACATTAGTGTCACAGTGAAACCACGATGATTGCTATACTAAAATATCCAACTACATAGATCAAATTTGGATGAGAAAATTCAGAAATTATATGCAAAAATGATCTCTTGAATGCCTATTTCTAAGTGGTCCAACTTAAATAAAAATTCTATTTTATTTGGTGACAGACTCACATGAAACTGCAACGACAAAGACAATACCCAAGCTCATAGCGACGGCGATTAAGTAACGAGTCTGTGGAAGAAAAAGATAAAAACTTAACAGACTCACAATGAGAGAGAGAGAGAGAGAAATTTACCTAGAGAAAAGGGACTTAGTAGGAGAAAGGTGGCGACGAGCTCAACAACGACAATAACGGAATAAGCAACGACGGCGACATGAGTTGTTAAGGAAGATGAGAGCTGTAAAGGAGTAGGCAGAGATGGGCTCAGCAATGACGATGACGGGAGCTAAGAGGTTTTTTGTAAAAAAGTCGAGAAGAAGAAGACTCTGGGTGATGATGACTGGGTTTCTCAACTGACATGGCTATAGAGTATGGATTAAAGCTGTGAATCACTGATAAATCCTAATTCTTAAAAAGTGTTTGTATGTATATATTTGGGCGGATACACCCTAAACCCGACCATGTCCTGTTCCGACTCGGGTCAAGTTATTACCGTATGGACAGATCGAGTACTCGCGTATTCAGGTACTTCTGCCTTGTCTAACCACGTATTAATGCTCGTGCTCCATTTATTAAGAGTTTATTGCTAGTCAATGGATTACTACACACATAAGACTAGATTCTAATTTCTAATAATTATTTAAGCGGACAAGTGAGATAACCACTCAACAAACTCAAATTGAATAAGACAAATACTAATTATTTTTAATATTTTAATATTAAAAATATTGAGAATTTAATTTTAATTATAATTTTATAAAATATTTATAATAAAAATTACTCGCAAACATACACTAGTAATTTTTTAAAAATGTAAGTCAGTTACATGCAACTATTTAAGGAACAAATATAACCATTCATACGTCATGACATTTAAATATTGTTGGGAGAATATTTTATTAATTTATTCATGTGAGAAAAACATGCATAATCATTAGGGCCTTTATTATATTAGTAAAAATACTATTAGAAGGATTTAAATTTGGATCTTTTATGTTATAATAATATCTTTATCCATTCAGTCATTTGTCTCTTTAATTATATATGTGTATTTTATATCAATATTATTCATAAATTTATTATTTTATATTTTATAATTTTAAAAATTAAATTACATCTTAAATTTAATTATTATTAAAAAAAAAAGACCTATTGACAGACTTCAGGTCAGGACAAATTTAACAACAGGCCAGACTCAATACTCATTAAAAAACTTACACCAGACATAACCTGTTTCCATCCCTAATAACTATTTATACTTTAAGTCATAGGTGAACGACTCACTAATAAATCAATCAGACGAAAAAATTAATCATGAAAAGTAAAAGATAACACGAAGAGTTATGTGCACTTTCAATTCTCGTTGGCACTGTAAAACATGGTAAAAACAACATTGGTGGCCGTGTATGTGAAGCTCTTAAAAAATTGTGAAAGGAAAAATAACTCCATTAACAATAGCTACATGATTAATAAGATGCGAGGAAAGATTAAAAAAAAACGTATACATAAAAACAAAATAATATATACAAAAACGAATATACATATAATTTCTTGTATAATAAATCATAGAATTGTAAATGAATTGGATCAGTATATCAAAATTAAATTTTTATTAAATTAGTAATAACATTTAATTTATATTAATAAATTTAAAAAATAATTATAAAAAATAACATAGAAAGCCGACTTATAAATAAACACTTTTTTATTTTTAATATTGGATTAATAATAATGTTTTTTTAAATTGTGATCAACTGTGGTATTTTTTTAAAATGTGAGATGATTTAATGTACGGAGTACAACTCGGACCGTTCAATTTTTAAAAGATACAGAAATCGGACCGTTCGATTTTTAGGTACATAAATCAGACCATCCGATTTCTGTACTCGGACCGTCCGATTTGTGTTGAAAAAATTAAAAAAATTTGGAGTACACAAATTGGACCGTCCGATTTGTATTTAAAAAAATTAAAAAATTTGAGGTACAAAAATCAGACCCTCCGATTTATGTACTTCTACAAATTTAAAAAACACAAAAAATTACAATATTAAAACATATCACCACTTTTACTTCCATAACAAAAAAAAATTAGCCATAAATAAACGCCGGTGACTGATAAATAACAACGCGGGTATTATTCAATATTGTGTATCAAATTAAAATTTTACGTTCACCTTATTATTCAGTTTTACGGTTTTACCCTTCTTTCGTTGCAGACCACGTCACCATATATCTAAAAGTAAGCTTCACGATGTTCCCGTGACCTACTTTACCTTTGCATGTGTAAGGGTTTCGTCCTTTCTTGGTAGTTGGTTACTTGCTGTTGTGCAATTTGTGTAATGTGTTGTGTTTTCCACCCTGGATGACATGTCTGCTAGTGTTTTGTACGAATATTATGTGTTCTTAATAGTGATGAGTCCACCACCACCACCAACACCAGCTGGTCCAGCTCGAATAAAATTGAAGCTGCTTTGATTCCATGTTGCTTCCTTCTTAATTCTTATTACCTTGTGATTACAATTATCGTCTCTTTTATTTGCTACAATTTGATTGATTCCTTTAATTAATGGAAGATACGTACACGTTCGGAATCGTCCTCAAATTAAATAATATTGGATGTTTTCTTTGACCAAAATTATGCACCACAAGTAGGGTCCCCACCGGCCGCGGTCACTACTGCGTGCTTTGTCGTGTATGTTTATGCGCAAAATCAGTTAAAGGGAATTTTTTCCCACAATAAGCTATGAGATCATCAATCTTGATAAGAAAACAATATTATCAAGTTGAAAGATGAGGTCACAATTTACTTAAATTCTGGTCAAATAAAGGTTACTTGACCAGCTGCAGAACGCTTCCATCGTTCGTCAATCGTTATTGCTCAACTTAATTGTTTCAAAGGGTAAAAATAAAAGTGAAATCATAAATAAATAAAACAAGTAAACAATCAGGGATAAGTGGATAACTAGAGAGAAAAGAAGTCATATACAGGTGATTGCAATAGCAAGTAACAATCATGGGGTACGGCTATATACTATAGTTGGACATTGTTATAAGGTTGGTATTTTGTGCATTTTATTTTGACGACAATGTTGAAAGAATGAGAATGATTTGGATTAATTAGCTAATCACTAACTGTTTAGATTCTCCCTACTACCGTACTACATGAGTTCATAGATGTGAAGACAAACGTTAAAAAAGTTTACATATTTAAATTGGTCGCTAATAAATTTTAGGTAAAATATTTTAATTCTTAATAAATTTTATTATTTTAAACGTTCTTGTGAATTATTTATGTCGAACAATTTGTTCTTTTTATTATTTATAATAAAATATTTAATATGTGTTCAACAAATAAATTTTTAATAAACTTTATTATAAGACAAATTCTCAATAAATACTATTATAAAAATTATTTTTTTCTACAGAAGAACTGACCTGTTTTAAAAAATTTCTAAAGCAATAAAATTGTTGAAAATAAAAGTTTATTATTTCAAATTTCTAAGGACTAATTTGAGTATTTATTTTAAAAAATTTGTTGAATACCTAATTTATAGTTTATTATCACGATGTTAGACACACTCCAACACTATTGTGTTGGCATTCGGACTTACTCATCCTCTTGAGTTAAAACCAAATCAGTCTAACCCTCAATATTTAGCAAGAAAGCCAAGAACACAAGAGAAAAAAAGCTTTGGTGGAAAGAACACTTTATTATTAAGTGTTTATTACAAAATGACTCACACGTCCAAACTCTAACTCTCACCCCCTATTTATAGTCATCCACCTCCTCAATGGATGGTTAGAAATAAATCTAATCAACGGCTTAGATTGATTATTTAGAACATTCAGTACAAATATCTATCCTACCACATTTCTCTAAATATTTATAGATTATTCCATACTACTATTCATACTTCTATATGCATCTACACTCTTCTAAATTACTCTATGACCTTCTAGAGTCTTCTAGAACCTTCTAGGGTATTCCGGGACCTTCTTGGAGATTCTAGAACGTTTCAAATCATCTAGAGCATTCTTAAACACTCCAAAAACTATATGAACATCGTTGATCTAACCTTCTAAAATTTACCATGACATTCTCTCCTACCTAATGCGCAGACGTTCTTGTTGTGTTTTGTTCATGATAGCGCTCTAGGTGTTCTTGAAATTGCAACAGATCTTCACAAGCTTCCCAGCTAGCTTCAGTTATCGGGAGTCCTTTTCACTTGATCAAGTATTGGATACTTGGTGGTACTCCTCTTCGTCACACGACGTGATTAGCTAAGATCTATTCGACTTCTTTACCAAAGGATCTAATAACCACAAGTAAAGCACGACTCAAGTCATCTCTACTCGGTTCATCTTGGTCTTCATGATATAGTTTAAGCATACTCACATGGAAGACTTTATGGATCTTCATAGAGGGAGGGAGTTGTACTTTGTAAGCAACTTCCCTAACACGCCCAATGATCTCAAATGACTCTTTATATTTGCGGATTAAGCTCTTATGAACTTTGCGAAAGGCTTTGAATTATTGTGGAAGAAGTTTAATAATTACCTTGTCCCACTTGATAGCTTACATGCCTCCTCTTCTTATCTGCCCATTTCTTCATCCTCTTTGCAGCTTTGTCGAGGTAAGAACGAGTGACATCTGCTTGTTCTTCCCATGACTTAATCATATGATAAGCTCTAGGGTTCTTTCCTGAGTAAGAGAAAGAAAGAGAGTGTGGTGTAAACGACTGTTGTCCAGTCACAATCTCAAATGGACTTTTCCCTGTGGACTCGCTCTTTTGCAAATTGTATGAGAATTGAGCAATGTTAAGAAATTTTGTCCAATTCTTTTGATTAGCGCTTATGAAATGTCTCAAGTACATTCGAGTAAGGCATTCACTCTCTCAATCTGCCCATCAATTTAAGGATGGAAGCTCGTTGAGAAATGAAGCTCTGATCTAAGGAGTTTGAACAATACTGTCCATAGTCGTCCTATGAAGCGTGGATCTCGATCACTAATGATGCTCTTAGACAATCTCCAGTACTTCACCACAATCTTGAAGAATGGTCCTGCTGCTTCCTCTGCAGTGCAATCAGTAAGGGCAGGTATAAAGGTAGCATACTTCAAAAATTGATCCATTACCACGAGAATAGATTCAAACTCCTCAAACTTCGGTAAGACAGAGATGAAATCCATACACACACTTTTCCATGGTCTTCTGGCGACGGTAAAGGTTCCAACAAACCACTTGGTGTCTTATTTTCAATCTTGTCTTGTTGGCACACAAGACAAGTCTTCACATAACTCTCTACTTCATTCCTCATTTGAGGCCAATAATAGGAAGATTCAATAAGTGCCAAGGTCTTGATGACCAGCACATTTGGTGTTGTGGCATTCCTTCACTTAGTGCTATCCTGACCTCAAATCCAGCTTGTTAAGTGCTCGATAGTCGATGCATAGAATCAACGAATCATTATGCTTCTTTTGAAACAAGACGGGTGTGCCATAAGGTGCCTTCAATAGATGGATGAATCCAACATCTAACAAATCCTTGAGTTGCTTCTTTAACTCCTTAAGTTCTGGCAGTGCCATCCTATAAGGTGTTGAGGTAGGCGGCTTTACTATTGACTCCAATTCAACCTTGTGGTCCACCTTCCTCCTAAGTGGTAGTTGTTTTGGTAACTCGAGAGGCATCACATCCTTGTTTCTTCAAGGACTTCCTTGATTTCGGTAGGAACATCTTCTCTTTCAGATGTTGACTCCTCTTGTAATAGAGTCAAATATATAATCTCTCCCTTCTTGAACCCTTTCTTGAGCTGCATAGCAGAAAGCATAAGTAGTCCTCCAACTTTAGAGATTGTAGGGACCATGTATGGAGACCATTTCTCTATGACGCATACTATGTCATAGTATGACATAGGTATTATATTTGTCTTCTTTTGCAAATCAAGACCGATCACTATTTTGAAATCGTTCATGGTACTATTGAGAAATCCACAAGGCCCTTCCAAGAACCAAGAGACATATTAATCCTTTTTGCTACTCCCTTAAGGGATTCACCTTTGGTATTCACAGGTTTGAACCAACCATTATTTTCGATGATCTTTAACCCAAGCCTCTTTGCTTCATTGGGCGTGATGAATTTGTGTGTAGTACCAGTATTGATTATAGCCATGACGGATTTTTCATTGATAAAGGCTTTGATATACGTCAAGCTTTTCTTTTCTGCAGTGCTTGCCTCTTTGTCCTTCACAACATTTATGAGTTGGATAAATACAACACACTCAATTACATGAGATTGAGCCGCTCGTTCCTTAACAATAAATGCCAGAGTCCCAAGTTTGGGACAATCTTTCATTTGGTGTGGTCACTTGCACACGAAACATCCTCCTTTGAGCACGAAAGCCTTCTTCTTTTCTTCGTACTCTTTCTTTGAAGAGTATTTTCCTTCCTTCTTAGTTGAAAAACTATTCTCCTTGTTTCTCACACCTTTAATAGAACTAGGTTTAGAGGAAGACTTGGATTTAGAGTCTCCCCTATGATACTCAGTGAATGATTCGGCCACCACGATGGCCTCATCAACATCCTTAGTATTCCTTCTTTGTAGTTCTTGCTTTGTCCAAGGTTGGAATCCATCAATGAAGAAGAACAATGCATCCTCTGATGCTAAGTTGGGGAATTGAAGCGTGAGAGTAGTGAACTCCTTTACGTAGTCGCTAATTGTACTCTTGTGCTTTAACTCCCTCAACTTCTTCCTTACTTCATAAACCACATTCTCATGAAATGATTGTCTTTTCAACTCCCTTTTGAAATCTTTCCATGTGGCTATGTTGCAAGTACCCTTCTTCATTTCTATGTATTTTCTTCTCCACCACAAAGTAGCATTATCAGAAAGGTAGAGAGCTATAGTGCGTACCTTTATTGCTTCTTCGACCACCCATTGACCTTCAAAGTACCTCTCCATTTGTCATGAAAAATTCTCTACCTCTCGAGCGTCTCTCACGCCCTTGAACTCCTTTGACTTTCGGAGATCAATATTTGTTGTCTCCCTTATAATGGTTGGTTAAGATTTTGCCTCCTAGAACCAAACTCGAACTTCCTCAAATAACTTCAAGGAATTATCAAGCTTCTCTTCGATTTGGAGCATGTTTTTTTGAAAGCATATAGTTCTCCTAACACATGAGTCTCGAGGGTCTCCTTATCATGTTCTATCCTTTGGAAGCGCTCATATATAGAGGATAGAACATTCTCCAACATAGAAACTCTTTCTTCTAAGAAGTTAGAGTCCTTACTTCTAGGTTCACTTGAAGAATGGGCCTTCTTGCCTCCCAATTGAGAAGAAATAGCACCACTTATCTTTTAAGACTCAACATGCTCCATGGTTACACTAGAAGTCATATCCACAGACCACTTATGCTCCCTCTTGAATCTTGCTTTGATGCCAAATTGTCACGACTTTGGACACACTTCAACACTACCGTGTCGGCAGTTGAACTTACTCAACCTCTTGAACTAAGACCAACTTAGCCTAACCCTCAGCATTTAGCAAGAAAGCTAAGAACACAAGAGAAAGAACGTTTTGGTGAAAAGAATACTTTTATTATTCAAGTGTTCGTTACAAATGACTCACACGCCTAAACTTTAACTCTCACATCTATTTATAGCCATCCACCTCCTCAATAGATGGTTAGGATTAAATCTAATCAACGGCTAGACTGATCATCTAGAACATTCAGTACAAATATCTATCCTATCATATTTCTCTAAATATTTTTAAATTATTCCATACTACTATTCATATTTCTATATACATCCACAATCTTCTAGATTACTCTATGACATTCCAGAGTCTTCTAGAACCTTCTAGAGTATTCCGAGACCTTCTAGGACATTCTAGAATATTCTGAAACTATCTAGAGCATTCTCAAACACTTTAGAAAACTATACAAACATCGTTGAATCTAACCTTTTAAAATTTACTGTGACTTTATGGTTACCTTTGATGGAGCTGCACTGGTAGTCGGGTCGAATCCAGGGGCGAGTTGTGCCATGGCCTATCCTTGATGGGCCTAGTCCAAAAAAAAAAAGAAGCTTACAAAGGAGATTTACCATAATTTTTAGGCTGTATTTGAAAGAGACATTAAAATTGAGATATTAAATTTTATATTATATTTAGTGTAAAATGTAGTTATATCTTAATTAGTATTCTATTTAATTCAGAATAAATATAGATATAAAATAAGAATATTTATTAAAATATCTTTAGTTATTAAAAAAATATTGTTAAAATTTTAGTTTTTATTCTCAGAAATTTTAATCTTTTGTGTCTTAATTTTTTAGAAATATTAAAGGGACTAAAATTTTGTATTTCAGAACTGAAATTTTAGTTTTAGTCTTTAATCACTAAATATAATATATAATATCGAATTTAATCTACCAAGTCCTAATCCCAATTCCAGTCTTTAGAAACACTACCTTACTAAGAGTAACTCACCATTACAAACCATTACTCACTAATGCTTTGTTTGGGTATAGAAAAGAAAATGGGAGGAAAGAAAATGAGAGGAAAGAAAATGAGTGGAAAGAAAATAGAAGGAAAAATAGAGTTATTTGTATGTTGTTTGGATTAAGAGAAAATAGAAGGAAAGAAAATAAAGAGAAAATTTTCTTTTGTTTGGATGGAAAGAAAAGTGAGAAGAAAGAAAATCATAATAGTATAAAATTACATTAATACCCTTATATATATTATATGTAAATTATACTTTATTAATGATAAGGGGTAAATGTGTAATTTTATTTCTATTGCTCCCATTTCTCTTCATTTTCTTCTCATTTATGGAAAGAAAATAATTTAGTGGGTCCCACACTATTTTTTTCTTTCCTCTCTATTTTCTCTTCTCATCCAAACAACAAAAAATTTACTTTTCCATTCATTTTCTTTCCTTCTATTTTCTTTCCCTTCAAAATCCCTCGATCCAAACAATATGTAACTTCTACCTCAGCTACATTTGCTCGCGGACTTCCCTGCAATACCGTCAGGAACTTTTTATTTGGTCAGTACTCAGTGGGACAAACAGAAAACCCGCCTAATTTCTTTTTATTTTGGCATGCAAAATCCGCCTAATTTGAAGAAGAAGCAAGTGGATTCTGGACATTGGGCTGTCGAACTGCATTAAAGTAGGCCCAATTTGGTTTCAAACCAAAACCTTATATGTATATGGGCTGTTAGCCCAATATTCTTTTATCATTTTGACCGTTTCTAAAAAAACGAAAGATTTGACTAAAAAGATATCCTAATAAAAAATTTTAATTCTATCAATGCATTATTTTATGATATTCATAAAAAATGTTCTTAAGATGCTTGTTAATAAAATTTAAACACAAAATTTTGACCCTTCAATAATAATGTAAGCATACTGAGAAGAAAACTGATTGACTACAATTAGCAGTAAACAAAAATAACTAAATAAACCGATAACTGTTTTCTATTAGAAATCAAATTGAGTAGTATGCTTTTAAGTTTTAACTCTTTATCACCGCCACCTTCAACTGCCATGTTGTTTGCTTCGTCTATGTCTTAATAATTTGGCCTCATTAGGATTTAAAAAATTAGAAGACTCAATTATTATCACCTTTCACCAGCATAGGCATGTGAGATAGTATGATAATGTGCATACACAATTTATCTATTAGTAGAGTCACCAAATAAATTTATCTATTAGTAATATATTAAAATAAAATTAAAAATAGTCTCTATATTTATTATTATTCTTCTAAATTTCTATCACGATGTCATGTTAGTTTAAGTAGTTAATTCATACGATTTGAATATAATTTTTTACCTTTATATTGTATAAATTTAATTAAAATTAGAATGTATTTAGAAAAAACTAGATCAAAAAATTAACTTCAAATTTCAAGTTTCTATTTTTTTGGTGAAAAAAGGTTTGTTTTAACGGTATCAAATTTGCAAACCTTAAGATCATGGATACAAATTTGGGCTATGCTAATCTGGGTTCTATTAACTAACTCCTTCTGGATGGTCCAATCCACTTGACCAAAAGCAACAAGAAAGAAATTTTTTCTGTCTCCAACATTTTTCATTGAATGGAGTAACGAAATCTACATCATAATATCACAACAACATCATCATCTCATTAACGAACCAAAAAAACAGTATCATCACGACATAAAATAAATTTCTAAAGTTTTAATTGAATAAGGCCTTATACAATTCTCTCAAGTTTCAAGCAAACAAGACGGTTTGACTTGGGATGGTGCTTGTATTGGCAGATCTATGATGTGGTGATGGAATTGGAGGCAAGTTATTAGCGCTTCCCCTTCTTGCACTAATCAATAAAGAACATGAACGCCTTGAATTTGAATGCATCCCTCTCTTAATATTATTGTTAGTATTGTGCCTCTCATATGCACCTAAGGCTCCTCCATAGCTCCTTGAATACTTCAATCTCTTGTTGTAAGGGTTCTCTGCCTTTGCAAGATCCTCTAAGCTCCTCACATTTGCTAATGATGTGAATGACTGTGACTTCCCTTCGTAGAATCTTGATAACCCCCTCCTATAATACATACATGTATAACATGGTTAATATTTTTCTTTAGAAAGAAGTAGAGATTAGATGGGGTTGAAAAAGAAGCTTACTTGATGGGAAGTTGTTGGAAGAGAGAAGACATGTCACTCAAAGGATCATCATGTGCAAGCTGATGATCAATTGATGAGGATGAAGAAGAAGGAGATGATGTTACTTCTTCAAAAGAATCATCAGAACCAATTGAAGTTGAAGAAGAATTAGAAGAAGACACAGAAGATGAAGAATGAGAAAAGAAATCATCATCCTCATGAACTAGTCCTAATATTTTCTTCTGTCCTTCAACCATGTTGGTGTTGTTATTCTTCTTCAGTTGCTGCTGCTCCATATATCTTCTATCTCTTGTTATATTCTTCTCATGAACCAATCAAGTAGAACTACTCTAGAAGCAATAACTCACTTTACAAATTGAATAGGTGCAGGGGGGGTATATAAATGGAATGGAAGATTTGGAAGATATGGATGACCTTTTATAAGAGACAGCTTGCTTTTTAAAATGGTGGATAAGATTAATGCAATTTTCTGTTCTCTATCCTTTTATCCTAGTCCAACTGGTCTCTATTGTTTGATATATAAATATTCTTAAATCTTAATGGAAAAGAAACAGTGAGATTCGAGCCTATCCGAAATTGATTTTTGTTGTCCCTCCCAACATGCATTCAAAACCCACCCTATCTTTGTTTCCTTCTACATGAGCTAAATATAGCACTTTACCATTTATTGTGGGATCCAAAGCTAAACACGTTTCAATGCCGCGTGACCCTACTATTTCCTTACATTTTTCTAAACATTCTTTCTTTTTCTTTTTTTTTTTCAAATGGCTCACAGTCTCGCACCAAAATTTTAAAATCTATGGGCATGAATAAAAGAAGACTTTTTCAATCAGCATACCCTTTCTATACAACAATACAAGTGACTTATCTTAATTTTTGTTCATCATACAAATTGTTTGATTAGTTACAAAATATTTTATGGAGAGAAATTACAAAATAAATATTTTTGTGCATATACTTATCGAAGATTTTCAAATGTACCGTGATATCGGTGTATTAATAATTTCTAATCATTGATTTTAATTATAGTATGACGGCACACTTAAAAATTTTTCTATACTTTAAATATTATTAATGTTTGTGATTTTTAGTATATTATATTATGTCATGTTTATAAAAGAGTGACATTCAAATTAGTACTCTAAGTCTCTAATAAGTAAATAAAATATGAATACAAAAAGAAAATAAATATATATTCTGAAAGTATATATTAAGATTATTAATAGAATTTTTAATATTTTATTCTATTAAATACATAATAAAAATATTAAACATTTAAATTTATATATTTTTATTTATAAAATATTTTCAATGGATAACATAATAGATATGTAATTTGTGGAGTGTAATGAGCCAAAAGAAAAAGAAACACAGAAAACAATTTTTGGGGGAAGGACTAATGAAGAAGAGGTGAGGTCATGAGGGCAATAGAGGAGCGCGTGGAGAGCGAAGCTCCCAAGAACCATGGATAAGGTCGAATTGAATGGTGACATGGACTCGGAAAAATTGTTAGTACTAAATTTACAATGATGTTGCAACTTGAATTGTAAGTGGTGATCAAATGGGGTTTGTGCGGCGCTCACTCTATTAATTTAAAATAAAATTTATTATTTGTATACTAACATCAGATATTAATATATTTATATATAAATATATTTTTTATTTTATTTTTAATATATATTTATATTTTAATATATGTTTTATATTTATGATTAATTTTAAGAATTATTTTTGTAAGATTTGACTGCGGAGTAACTAAAGTATAGCTCGTCTTATCTTTTTATTTTTCGTCCGAAAGAATTATACCTCAACATCAAAAAAATAAAGAAATAGACGTTTACAAAAAATATTTTGACATTTAAATTAATGAGTGAATAATAAATTATATAAATCTCATATGTTAAAAAAAATTTATTTCTCTTTATTATATGTGCTCAAGTTATAACGGTGTAACGGATATATCAATAACTAATTTTTGTATATAAATTAATTTGAATTGGTTAAATAATCAATTTATTTATTTATTTAAATAAGTGTTAGAATTTAAATTTTATTTTATACATATAGTAATTTATTAATTAGTAATAGACTTTTAAATAAAATTTAAATTTATAATTAATTAATTTTAATTTATTAAATTAAAAAATACAATAAAAAATAATTTTAATGGACACATATCATGTTGTGATATGAATTTAAAGTTTAAACACCCATGGTTTATGTGATGACTAATCCTACTTTTGGGGGCAATTTGGCCCCATCCACTACCTTTTTTGTTCCATTGTCCTCTCCAGTCTCCTCTATTCACCTATACTACTTTAAAAGTTTAACCACACTTATCCTTCTCGTCATCCCTTCTTATGTTCACATTATATCTAGTTTAATTAATTAATTAATTAATAATTATGCATATGCACTTTAACAAAATGCATGTCGCTCTCACATCTCTTTTAGTACGCAATTTTTCCATCTTTACATGGGAGGTGTTAGAAATGAGTAAAAAAAAAAAAAAAAAACTGGAAACAAAAATATACAAGAATGATTTATTATGGAGACGAAAATAAAAGTTCATCAAGTCACCGTAAAGATGAGACCCGTCTAATGAATAAATGAGATATATATAAGAGAAAGTTTAGCGCCAAGCATTTTTATTTTCATTTGATAAGTATTTAATTAATAAACAAAATAAATAATCTCATATTATTAGATATAATATTATACTATTAATAATAATAATAATAATAATTAATAGTTATAAATCACAAAATCTACCGATTCAGTATTAGAAATATAATCATTAGTGTTACTTTTTTCTATCAGTTTAAATTTTTAGGATGAATAATATCATAACATAATTATACACATTATACAAATATTTTATTGACTCCATAACAGACAAAATCCGCTAAATCTCCATAATATATACATAAAATTATAATAGTGACTTTTTTTTTTGTGACTTATTATAACGTAATTCTGATTCTAGTTATATAAAAACTTAAAACTAGAATTCGACTCATTATTAATTTTTATTAATATAAAATTTCCACATATTATTATAAAAGTACGATTAACAATACACGAAAAGATTTATATGTTTAAAACAGTTTGGTCTTGAAATAATATAGATAAACATAATTTTATATTATATTTTAATTACATGTTATATTTATTAATAAATAAGTTATGAAGTTTTATTTTTTAAATTAAATTGTATTATATTTTTTTAATTTTTTTATTAATACCCACAAATATTAGTCTCTCCCAAAATTAAATCTCTGATAAATAAAAACCATGATAGGAATGAAATGTTTATTTTCAAATGTTTTTCATTACTACCTTTTTTGTTTTCGGTGGATATGGCTTGATTATGTGATTCGAAATGTTCTCGCTTTTCCTGCCATTTCATAAACTTAAAACACCTATATATCCCATTGCATTATTTGGTAGATTTTATATATATTGTTGCTGCCATAATTTATATTTTCGTTTGAGCCAAGTTCTCTTATGTACAGGATGGTCTTCACATTTACGTCATGCATATTCATACACCACAAGAAAATAAATAGTATTTCTTAGCTTGGTGGACAAATCTGCTGAAAATGATTATGTATTGATGATTTTCGGCATAGATTATTACAATGCATTCCTTGATTATGAGCTGAATATGATAGATAATAAGGATACGGATTATTTAGCTAAAATGTCTTTTAATATATATAAATTGTGTGATAGTAGAAATTCTCTAAATTTTTATATATTTAATTAATTTAAAATGTAAAAAAAAAAGTTTTTAAAAATTTTTAGTCAAATAATTTTTATATTATTAAATTATATTTTTAAGACGCATGTTAGTAGAATTCTATATTTGATTTTACCTCGTCGTTGGCAATGATAAAAATAGTCACAATTTTAAAAAATATATATAATAATAGTGCAAGTTGACACATATAAAATTGTAATTTTATTTGATTTTAGTGTCATTGTATACATATTTTTTATTTACATTCCACTCACATATTATTACATTCATAAAACTAACTACTCTTATATTTATCATGTTAACGATTATTATTAAAAAATATAAGAAGTTAAATAATTGTGCGAACAATTTTACGCTAACTCAAAATTATATAAAATAATCTATTCCAAAATAATATTTTACCTCAATTATTGTGATTGGTATGTATCGTATATCTTATCATTTATAATTTGGTCGTTGATCGTGGCGATGCTTGATTAGTGCACCATGTATGTTTAGTCAAGCCCATCTACACATGCCTCATACATGATCCATGTATGTGGTCGGTTGAATTTTCGAATTCTAAATATATATTTTATATAATCTATAATTTAATCTAAGATGCTCATACTATAAATATTCCAAAACGCGACATTAGGGGGGCGGTTGCCACTTGTCAGGGACGGATTTAGGAAACACGAGGTCTCATAATTTTCAATAATTTTTAAACATGGTTAAATAATAATTTAAGTGAATTTATCAAATTATTTAATAATTTTTAATTATTAACTTCATATAAAATTAATTATATTTGAGTTTTCACTTGTTCAGTAACATCTAGTTTCAAAGATGATAGAAAAAGCGTACCTATTAATGAGGGAGAATTAAAGCTTGTAACTATACTAATATAATGAACTGAGAGATCAGAGTAAAAGAAGGTCAAACTTAACTATATATATGAGTATATAAAATATACAAATTAATATGGAGCAATATGTATTATTAACAGTATATGTATACTTTACTAGGACTAGGAGCTGAACAAGTCAGCATTATTTTGAGCATGCATTAGGTTTAGGTATTCAATTTGGTCCACAAGCTTTGGCCAATACTTATCTATCTACGCATAACCCATGGCGGGTCTTTGATATGTAAGAAGAGCATTAATGATTGATTAATGTTTAGGGGGTGAGGTGGAATGAGCAACATGGACATAACATACACATGGATATGGATCCAAAAACAATATTGTGCGTACTATCTAGGAAACTAATTGGATCAAGACTTGTCACTATCATGGATGATGTATGATGAAATTCATGTTTATGCCTTAAACCATCTTTCGTTGCTTTGAAACTTCAAAGGGTTGCCAATATTGTCTTGAATATTTCAAATTACCACCAACCTTTTTTATTATTTTAATTTATAACATCGAAAAATACTTGGATACAAAGTGTTTTCTAAATTATATACTTTAGATCAAATTGTTTTTTCTTTTAAAATTAATCAAAGTCGCACCGCGAAAACCTTCGCTTATCTTTATTATTTCTTGTTGACTTATTATCTTTATTTCAAAAGTGACATATGTATTTATGAATGGAAGGGATATGATAGTACTATATGGCTGAAAAAACGTTTATTAAATTTCGCTGGGAATGTTTGGTTGTGGAAACTAGTAGAATCACCATAAGTGCTATCTACCCCCTCGCCAACCTGGCAACCGGTTAGAAATGCCATAATTGTAACTTATTATTGCTTGTACTGGTAACATGTCTTGTAAGGTTTTACTCCATTCAATTTCGAATTTTTAGTCATTATGAGAATTTTTAAAATTTTTCCATTTTTATATTTTAATAATATAAAACTCATGCATTTTAATCTAATCTTTATCTATATAATTAGACAACAGAATTAGTAGGCGAGTAGCCAAATTCCTACCAAGGAAACACAAACAAATAAAATACCTAGGGTGTTCCTCAATCATATTCGAATTTTATATTCGTTGTATTTATTCGAATTCGATGTAAAAATTATAGATATAGATTCGATTTGCACACTAATAAAATCGGATTGCGAATTTTATATAGATATCCGCATATCTAATCCACGTATCCGCGTATTCGTAAAAATAAAAAAATAAATAAGTAAATATTTTTTTATGTTTTATTTTAACTAATAATTATTATATATGTTGTATTATTTTAATTTATTATTTAAAAAAAATATGTTTAATATTATCTTAAGAGTAAACATATTTAAAAGAATAAAAAAATAAATTTTATTGATATTTTTTTAATTTGTTTTTTTGAACCAAAAGAGCTCAACACATTGAAGTGGAGCAAGTAGGAAGAAAGAACATATAAACACAAGACACTAAATACAATAAAAGGTATATTCCGTTGTCATCTTTGGCATTGCCATCAACAACCAAACGGATCAACATCGCCCCAAACTCTGTAGCTCAAGAACGATCAAGAATGATCTAGTCTTGATCTCTTCAACACCTGTCTCAGTGTTATGAAAAACTTTACTGTTCTATTCCAACCAGATATTCCATACAATTGCAAAAAAGCCGATCAGCCACTTCTTTTGCTGAGACTTACAACTTAGTACTCCAATCCAACTCTCAAAAAACTCTTTAACAGTCCCCGACATAGTCCAGTCTCTACCAGCACACGTTAGTCCAGTCTTGATATTTTTTTAATAAAAATAAATTTTTAAAAATATTTTTATGTTTTGCAGATATATCGATGTGTAGATTGGATCAAATCTAAATTTAAAAATTGTGGATATTAGATTTGATCAAATCCGATAATTTTAGTGCGAATCGAATCGAAATTTTGCCCATATCAAATTTAATCCGATCCACGTTCACCCCTAAAATACCCTTAACTAATTTTTTGAGAAAGTTATTTCACTGTGTAATAACTTAGTGTGCCTACTATACATTGCTACCCCTGACTAGGCTTAATTAGTAGTAGTATTTGGTATGGTATATGGATGGATTGATGGATATATATGAAGGTGTGACAGAAGTATAGTGTTATTATAAGTCACCCAAAGTAAATAATTGATCATATATAATTCATAAGGGTATAACCAAGCACAAGAAATAGTAAAGAGATGGAGAAAAAAGAAACTGCAGCAGCATCTCCTATGGGAATGGGAGGAGTATCTAGCAGGGACGAAGAGGTAGCATGCAACTCCACCACCATGCGTGCTTCTGAGACCTGCCTCCGTCTTCTTTCCGTTCCTCTATGCATCTCTGCATTACTCCTTATGCTTAAAAACTCTCAACAAAATGAATATGGATCCGTCGCCTACACTGATATTGCAGCTTTCAGGTACACACTTACAGCATCACAAAAAAATAATAATACTAGAATTCGCGCGCCTAAAAAATATACGAAGAAAACACTTACATATATCATAATTGTTGAGATCTGAATGTGTTGTATTTTGCAGGTATTTGGTGAATGTGAATGGCATATGTGCAGGTTACTCACTGCTTTCAGCACTATTCATTGCTGCTATGCCTCGCCATTATTCCACTATATCTCGTGCTTGGACTTTCTTCTTCCTTGACCAGGTAGGTCCACTTTTTGCTTTTGTTCTTGTTCCTGTGATTATGTTATACAAATGAATTATGTTTTGAATTAAACAGGTGGTAACATACATGATTGTGGTGGGTGGAGCCATGTCAACAGAGGTGCTGTACCTGGCCGAGTATGGAGGCGCTGCAACAACATGGAGCTCTGCATGTGGCTCTTTTGGTAGATTCTGTCACAAGCTCACGGCATCCATAGCCATCACATATGCTTCTCTAGGGTGCTATGTGTTGCTGTCACTCATGTCTTCCTACAAGCTATTCACCAACTATGATGCACCACCTATAAGAAGCCCCATTACTGCCATTCACATTGTGGCTTTCCATGCCTCGCCCAATTAATTTAATTCATGTGTTCGTTATTTCATGTAGTATCGAGTATGTGCCAGTCAATAAGCAAATAACTTGTCACATATCCAACTCTTCCTAGGAATAAATAACAATAAAAAGTTATTATCAAATCTTATATAACTCTATTCTTGATTAATTCGATATGGTTCAAACATTCAATTTGTCCTAAAATTCATATTCATACCAATAGTAGTGCAAACTAAGGGAAGACTTTTTCACCTTATATTAAAAAAAGAAAACTATCAGAGAAGGAAATTGTCTGCACCTCATTTCAGACATCCATGCCAATACATTGACTGCTATCTGTGAGCACCATACCGAGTTGGATCAAGCTGAATGAGAAGATTTTCTGAATTTTTTTTATCTTTTTGGAGAAAAATAAAAATTTTATGGAAAAAAAAAAGGAGTTGCGGGCTTATGGGCTTTGTTTTTGTTCCGTCCTGAATGTGCTGAGGTCTGTAACTTTCAGTCGAGCACCAAGATCCTTGATCGAGCTATACGTCGTCCAGGTACAAATATGTGGGTTTAACCTCGACCTTCTGAAATACGGCGGCGAAAGCACCTGCACAAAGCACTCCGACGCTCAAGTAAGTATGTGAGTTATAAGAGATGATAATAATAAAATCAGAGTGAGTTATGTGACCTGAGCCTTTATGAATTAGAGGGATTAGTTTTATAGACGTCTTGCGTTAGTGGTGGACCTCGTAGGTTCCGATTCCTCTGGTGAGTGCAGTTATCAGTATCTTTGACTTGTATAAAGTCGTGTTTGAGTAGTGTAGTCTGTTTGAGGATAACGGTTTTAGAAGATAACGTTTGCCTTATGATTAGTGACATGTGCTGTTTTGTTTGTTTCCGTTCTTTGAGGTCGGTTCGTGAATGAGTTTATTTGCCGATTATTATGGGGTACACGTCATAGCCCCCAAGGTCGTCTAGTGTTTTGTATAGAACGGTAGGCGAGCTTTAATGATGTTTTTGACTTTCATACATGGCTAAATGTTGTTTTGTTGAAGAATTTTGAAAAAGTGTTAAATGGTTTTACCTTCGTGTCTTCGCAAGTTGTGTCGTCTTTATTATATTTTATTGCCTCTTGGGTTTTCCACGTTTCTTAGTGGGTGTGAATTAACTTACCCACTACAATAGTGGGCTTGCAATAATAGTTATCTTCTCTATTTTGGAAATTACGCTTCATTGCTTTCTCTTCTCACCGTTTTATTCTCGCCATGTCTCGAAAGGTTAGTGTTTCTTCTATTTTCTTTTACTGTTGTTGTTCGTTTCCTTTTTATGGCGGGAGAAAAGTTAAAAGAGAAATTGAAAGCTGTTGAGGTTAGGAAAGATGATCCATATCACTGGGTCCATGATGACGTTAGAACCCATTCTTCTTCTTTTATCAGTGTCGAGTCCCTTTCTGAGTTGAGGGGTTTGGACTTTGTTAGGGGTGGTTCTGGTGTTGTCGTTGAGTTTCAACCCTGTTCCAGTAGTGATAGGGTTTGTGAGAGAAGGGGTGATTGGGAGTATTTTTACATGTATACTCCGTGTATGATTGAGCTTGGTGTGAAGTTCCCCTTTTCTTCTTTTGAGTGTGACGTCCTTACTCAACTCAACTGTGCGCCGTCGCAGTTGAACCCAAATTCCTGGGCATTCCTCCGTGCCTTCCAATGTTTGATGGATTTCCTTTCATTTCCTTGTTTATTGTCGTTGTTCTTCTCGCTTTTTCAGGCGAAGGGTGTTCGTAAGGGTTTGTGGGTCTGTCTTAGCAGTTTCCCGGGTCGGTCTCTTTTTCTTCTTTACAAGTCTTCTTTTAAGAATTTTAAGTCTCTCTTTATTAAGGTTCGTTCAGTCGAGTCTGAGTATCCCTTTTATTTAGATGATGAGCTTAGTGAGAAATTTCTCCTATACTGGTGTTTTGAGTCGAGCCAAATCCTTGAGGCCTCCGAACGAAGTGAGGAGGAGGAGTTTGTGATGGACTTTCTTTTTGAGAGTGTTGCTGCTGAGGAGTGTATGTCCATTCCTGATATTTTGCGTTTATATGATTTGGGTGATAGTGAGGGTTTGAAGGCGTACATAGGTAATGTTTTTTGTTGTATGTTGTTTGTGTTGGTTTTTGTTGAGTTTTCTGATATTGATGGTTTCTTGTAGGTGGCCGAATTCTTTTGTTGGATCCCAACAAGTTGCAGTCTTTTTTAAATAAAAAGAAAGAAAAGGGGGTTGGTGGCTCTGGTGATCGAAAGGATGCTAGAGAGTAAGCTTTCTCTTCTGTTGCCCATCCCACGTCTTCGTTCAAGAGGAAAAGGGATGATGTGTCCTTGGAGGTTATCTCCGAGGGTGGTCAGGAGGCTGTGGGTGGTGGGGAGCTTGCTTTTGATCGGCAGAAGAAGCTTCATGGCTTTATTGCTGGATCTAGTTCTCATTCCTTTTGGAGCGAGCAATTCAACTTTGTCGAGCTCTCTGATAGGGCGTCGCAGCATCCTGGTGATATGCTTATGACTCGTCGAATTGGTATGGAGACGCTTGGGAAGTTCGTTTAGGTAGTTTTTGCTTTTGCTTTAGTTCCCTTTGCTTTTCTCAATCTTGTTTTTCACCTCGGGAGAGTGTTTGTAGGTTGTTGCTTCTCGTTTACTCTGCATTGGCCGTACTGCCGAGCTTATTGGCGCCGAGTAGCAGAGGCTAGTGGACAAAGTTGCTGATTTGGAGAAGTCGTATAAAGCAAGAATCGCCGAATTGGAGAAATCAGCGAAAGAGAAAGAGGATGTTGCTGTTAGTGCTGTTGCTAGGGCAAAGGAATCTGAGGAGGATGTGGTCCGCTTGAGGGATCAGATTCGTCTGTTGCAGGCCGAGGTGAAGGAAAATGATGTTGCTAAAGGTGAACTCACAGCCCGAGTCCATGAGTTGGAAGAAAATAGAATGGAGATGTTTTCTTACGGATTTGAGCGTGCTGTGAGCTAAATTGCTTTGCTGGCGCCGGAGTTTGATAAGGATCGGCTTGACATGACCAAGATAGTGGTCGGTGGTAAATTAGTTATAGATAGAATTGTAGAGGATCATGGCGAGAATGTCCCTCTCTCTTAGTTGTAATTTGATGCTTTTCTGTTTTGTGATTTGTTTTAAAACTTGTGTTTAGTTACTTGTAGTTGTTTGACTTGGCCGGTTTGACTTTGAACTTGTTGGATATTGCCGACCATTGCGTGGTCAGTTAGACTTTTATGTTAATATTGTTTGCTTTTGGAATTTGTATGTGAATTGAGATAGTAGTCGTAGCTTTCGTGATTTGTTTATGTTGAGGAATTGTATGAGACCAAAAAAATGATTGTTAAATATTTGAATTTTTGATATTGAGATTTGGTTTACTGTACGTCTGGCCTCGTTAAAACCCACCTTAGGCAAAACCCTCTTTTTGGGAAAAAAGCTTTAAGGGAGGAAAAAGAGTCCTTCATGCGCTAATTGTACAAGTTAAGATGTATACATCTTTAAAGAGGAAACGTTCCAATTTTCTGGGATTGGATTGCCTTGTAGTGTTTGAAGTTGGTAAGCCCCCATTCTGACTACTTTTGCTACTCGGAACGGTCCTTCCCAATTTGCGGCGAGCTTTCTGTGCGAAGGAGGTCGTCTAGCTTCATCTGTTCGTCTGAGCACTAGGTCGCCTTCCCTATCTTCTTCGGCTAGGTCAAGCTCGGCTTTTCTGGCGCTTATGTTATGTTGTTTGCTGTATAGCTCGACTCTTAATGTCGGCACCCTGATTTCCACGGGGATTAATGCTTCTGAGCCATAGACTAACTTGAAGGGTGTTTCACCTGTGGTGTTATGTACTGTGGTGTTATAGCTCCACAATATTAATGGGATTAGCTTGGCCCATTCTCCCTTTGCATTATCAAGCTTTCTCTTTATTGCCTGCAATATAACTCGGTTAGCAGCTTCGGCCTGCCCATTAGTTTGTGGGTGTTCGACCGAGCTAAAATGATGCTGTATATTAAAATTTTTTAGAAATGAACCGAGCTTATTATCTGTAAATTGTCTACCATTGTCTGATATTATTTCCTTTGGTATTCCAAATCGGCATATTATGTTTTTCATATAAAAGATCGTACCTTTTCGGCTGTTATCCTTGCTAAGAGTTGTGCTTCTATCCATTTTGAGAAGTAGTCTATTGATACTAAAAGGAATTTTACCTGTCCTGGCACTATTGGAAATGGGCCGAGGATATCGAGCCCTTATCTGTGGAAAGGCCAGCTTACCTCCATGCTGTGCAACACCTCGGCCGGCTTTGTAGAGATGACTTCGTGTTTTTGGCATTTGTCACATGCCTTGACTTTTGCTATGCAATCTCTCTTCATGGTCGGCCAGTAGTGTCCTGTTCGGGATATCTTTGCAGCGAGAGCTCGTCCTCCTATGTGATTTCCACATACACCCTCGTGAACTTCGTCCATCACCTCTCTTGCTTCATCTTTGCTTAAGCATTTTAGCAATGGTTGTGAGAAACCGCGCCTCTACAGCTCTCCTGCTATCTTTGTATAGAAACTCGCTTTACGTCTGAACTGTTGTGGGTTGAGCTCGTCCCTGGGTATGGTACCTGTATTTATGTACTCAAGAAAAAGGTGTTCTCCAATCATGGAGGCGGTTAATGTTTTCTATGTATAATAGTTCAATGCTGGATTTTGTAAGTGTAAGTTGTGATAATGCTGATGTTTGTGTATCTGCCCTAGTGGTGGCAAGTTTGGATAATATGTCTACCCTAACATTTTGTTCTTGATGAGTTTGGAAAACTCCAAATTAATATCTGTGATGAACAAACATTATTAAAATATTTAATTGCAAAATTATTAAAATTCTCATTTAACATATGTTAATTAATATTTTTGTGATGTAGGATTTTCAGTTGGGCAAAACAAAAACAAAAAAAATGTTGTGAAGCCCAAGTGTAAATTTTGTTCAGCTTTGATTTTAAAGATTGTTATCAACAAAGTGAAGCTGAATTATTATTGGGCCATAATTGATGTCACTTAGCCCAAACTAAGTTTGATGGAAAGATCCATTTACTTGGTCCAAATTAAGAAAAAGAGAAAAAGAGTTCCATGCATGTTTCCACGGAAATCAAATTCACTTTTGAATGGATTTCAAATTTTGTTTAATTGTACTTAATGCAGACCTTGGAAAATGGAAAGAGAAAGTAAAGAAATGATGTGATAGCCTTTAATGACACTACACGCTACTCAACAAAGGGAAGTGGGAAACTTGAATTCACTTTTATTCTCTCTCTTTGTTCATTGATTATTGTTCAAATCTATTGAATATTTTCTCTCTTCTCTCTCATCTCTTTCCCCTTCTTTCTTCGGTTATTAACCAGGAAGCCATGGAAGCTACTTGGAGCTACCGAAAGGAAAGGAAAGCATGCATCAATACCATCAAGCTAATGATGGCAAGAAAACATACTAAAATAAAAATGAGCTGTGGCTGAGATTATCACCTAATCTGGTAAGATTTGGTGAGGTAATCTCGGATCCTTCATACTCAAAAAGAAGGATGAAGATCCGGCCAGCAAAGAAGATCTTTGGAAGCATGGCTTGTCTTTGATTCTGCTCAACCA
>NC_029774.3:123523876-123531805 GCF_000817695.3 Arachis duranensis
TCAGATGAAAAATCAAAAATGTCTCATGTCAAGTGACGAGACAAAATGAAAATGTCTCGTGGCTAGGGACGAGCAAAAAAAAAAACAGAAAAGTTTCTTCTAAGTCCAGCAAGTGTTAGCAAGCAAAAAGGGGCTAAGATTCAACCCCCCCTTCTCTTAGCCACTGAAACCATCAATTGGTATCAGAGCTTGGTCTCAAAGAGATCAAGCTTTGCAGCTTGGAGTAAAGATTCTCATGGCGGAAAACAGTGGCGCAAATGTGGTGTCCTATAATCTGACCGAAGGACAATCAAGCAACAGACCTCCTCTTTTCAATGGGAAAAATTATACCTATTGGAAGGAGAGGATGAAGATATTTGTACAAGCTGTAGATTACAGACTTTGGAAGATTATTCTTGAAGGGCCTCAATTTCCAACTACCACAAGTGCTGAAGGGGTAGTCTCTCTCAAACCAGAAGCAAGATAGACCGAGGAAGATAGGAAGAAGGTAGAATTAAATGCCAAGGCAGTAAACCTGCTCAACTGTGCTATCAGCTTTGAGGAGTACCGACGGGTATCACGATGCACAATGGCAAAGGAAATCTGGGACAAGCTACAAATCACTCATGAAGGAACCACTATTGTAAAGAAGACTCGGACAGATATGTTGAACAGAGAATATGAAATGTTTACAATGAAGGAAGGAGAGTCCATTGATGAGCTGTTCGAACGATTCAACACTATCATTGTTGGCTTAGATGTTCTGGGAATTACACATTCTGATTCTGTGCTTGTGAGAAGAGTGCTGAGATGTCTCACTAAAGAGTGGGAAACAAAAGCTTTAATTATTTCTGAAAGCAGTAATCTTGATTCCATGACACTTGATGATTTGAGAGGAAATCTTCTAGCTTTTGAAAACAGTTATTTGAAAAAAGACTCAAAAAAGAAAGGAATTGCTTTTTCTTCTGTGACTAACCCTCTGGATGATGAATCCAGTGATAATTCTTTTGAAAATGAGTTTGTGTTGTTTGCAAAAAAATTCAGGAAAATGGTGAAACTCAGAGGCAAAGGCAGCAGCTCAAGGAAGATGAAGAAGGACCTTAACAAAGTAATTTGTTACAATTGCAAAGAAAAGGGGGCATTTCAAATCTGATTGTCCCAAGTTAAAAAGGGAAGAAAAGCCAAAAAGGGAAAAGAAAAAGGGACTGATGGCTTCATGGGAAGATTTGGAAAATGACTCAGATGATGATGATGAAGAATCTGAGACTAAGTCACAGCCTTGTCTCATGGCAAATGAGGTAGAGCAGGTATCCTTTCAAAACCCTAACACTGAAGACCTTCATCTTATGATAGATCACTTTTCTGAAAAAATAAGATGTTTTCTAACTGAGAATCAAGATCTTGAACAAAAAAATTTCATTCTTAAAGCTGAAAATGATTTCCTCAAAGAAAAACTAAGAGAGGCCGAAACTGCTTGTGATCTTGTGGAAGAAAATAAGCAGTTAAAAGCCCAAATTAGAAGCTGTGAAAGTGCCCATTCTGTTCTTGCATATGTGAACTGTTTTAAGCAAAATGAAGAGTTGCTCAAAGAGGTTAAAAAACTTAAGGAAGACTTAGCTAAGTTCACCCAAAGTTCTGAAAATTTGAACCAAATCTTGGCTAGTCAAAAACCTATTTATGATAAAGCTGGGTTGGGATTTTATAAATCTGAAAAATCACATTTTGAAAACATTGCTTCATCTTCAAATGATGTAAAATATCAAGACCCAACTTACTTTAACAAAACAGCAACTCCAAGATTTTGTAGACTATGTAACCGAAGTGGTCATTTTCCAGTTCAATGTTTCTTTGGTGAAAGAATGATTGGTGACAAAGTTTACAAAGTTGTTTTTGATTACAATGATTTGGGACATAAGAGATGGTTTAACGTGAAAGGATCCAATAAAATTTGGATACCTAAGGTCACTTGAGTTTATTTTGTAGGTATGCCTAGCATCCAAGAAGAAAGAAAATATGTGGTACATGGATAGCGGATGCTCTAGGCATATGACCGGAAAGACAACCTTCTTCATAAAGCTTGATGAATATGATGGAGGATTTGTCACATTCGGTGATGATGCAAAAGGAAAAATAGTGGCTGTTGGGAAAGTGGGTACAAATCTCTCATCTTGTATAAATGATGTCCTCCTTGTACATGGCTTGAAACATAACTTGCTTAGTGTTAGTCAATTGTGTGATTTGGGCTTTGAAGTTATTTTTAAGAAGCTTGTTTGCTTAGTAGTTTGTGAGAAAACTGGGGATGTTCTATTTGAAGCTAAAAGATTCAATAATGTGTATGGATTAACTCTTGAGGATTTAAAGGAACAAAATGTAACATGCTTCGCCTCTCTTGAATCTGAAAAATGGCTTTGGCATAGAAAGTTGGGTCATGCTAGCATGTACCAAATTTCTAAGCTAGTCAAAAAGAATTTGGTTAGAGGAATTCCAAACATCAAGTTTGATAAGGATATTACTTGTGATGCTTGCCAATTGGGCAAACAAGTAAAATCCTCTTTTAAATCAAAAGATGGAATCTCAACCAAAAGGCCATTGGAAATGTTACATATTGATCTTTTTGGTCCTACTAGAACTCAAAGTTTAGGAGAAAAACACTATGGTCTTGTGGTGGTAGATGATTACTCTAGATTTGGGTGGGTACTTTTCCTTGCTCATAAGAATGATGCATTTTATGCCTTCTCCACCCTTTGTAAGAAAATTCAAAATGAAAAGGATTTGAAAATTGCCCATTTAAGAAGTGATCACGGAAGATAATTTGAAAATCAAGACTTTGAAAAATTATGTGATGACTTAGGAATTTCTCATAATTTTTCATGCCCTAGAACCCCCCAACAAAATGGGGTGGTTGAAAGAAGGAATCGAAGCCTTCAAGAAATGACTAGGGCCATGCTATGTGAGAATGAAATTCCCAAATTCTTATGGGCTGAAGCTGTGAACACAACATGTTATATTTTGAATAGAACAATCATTAGAAAAGGGTTAAAGAAAACTCCTTATGAGCTATGGAAAGGAACCCCTCCAAATCTTAAGTACTTTCATACATTTCCATTTTGTCTCCTGAGCAGGCACGAGCAACTGAAACAGTGAGACCACCAGAAGTTCATCAAAACTCTACATCTGTCCGAAAGCCTAGAGAATGGAAGTCTATGAGGGGTTATCCTCATGACTTCATCATTGGTGATCCCTCTCAAGGTGTAACCACAAGATCCTCCACCAAAAGACAAACCGAACCTAGCAACTTTGCTCTCTTGTCACAAATGGAGCCCAACAATGTCAAACAAGCTCTTGAAGATCCATCATGGGTCAAAGCCATGCAAGAGGAGCTTGCTCAATTTGACAAGAATAAGGTTTGGACATTAGTACCTCATCCGGATGGTAAGAAGGTTACGGGTACTAAGTGGGTATTCAAAAATAAACTTGGTGAGGATGGACAAGTTGTTCGTAACAAGGCTAGATTAGTGGCCCAATGTTACGATCAAGAAGAGGGTATAGATTTTGATGAGTCTTTTGCTCCGGTAGCTAGAATGGAAGCAATTAGGTTGCTTCTTGCCTATGCTGCCCATAAGGGTTTCAAAATGTTTCAAATAGATATTAAATGTGCTTTTCTTAATAGCTTTATTGATAGAGAAGTGTATGTGGCTCAACCCCCCGGTTTTGAACATAAAGACTTTCCTAATCATGTTTTTAAACTTTCAAAGGCTCTTTATGGCCTTAGGCAAGCTCCAAGAGCTTGGTATGAAAGGCTTAGTGCCTTCCTATTGGAAAATCATTTTCAAAGGGGAACCACCGACACTACTTTGTTCATTAAAACTTCTAATGATGACATCCTTCTTGTTCAAGTTTATGTGGATGATATTGTGTTTGGATCAGTCAATGAGTCCTTGTGTGAAGAGTTTGGAAAACTCATGACTAGCGAGTTTGAAATGAGTTTAATGGGAGAGCTAACCTTCTTTCTTGGCCTCCAAATTAAACAAACTCCTAGTGGTACCTTTATTCACCAAGGCAAGTATGCAAAAGAATTGATAAAGAAATTTGGCTTAGAGAATTCCAAACCAATGGAAACACCAATGCATCCTAACACTAAATTTGAAAAAGATGATGATGGCCTAGATGTGGATGAGACACGGTATAGAGGAATGATTGGTTCATTAATGTATCTCACATCCTCTAGACCGGATATTGTTCAAAGTGTGGGTGTATGTTCAAGATTTCAATCTCACCCAAAAGAATCCCATTTATCGGCCGTTAAACGCATCATTAGATATATTAAGGGAACATGTGATTATGGCTTTCAATTGGAAGATTACAAATTAAAAATCAATAGCATACCCTTATTTTGTGATAACATGAGTGCAATAAATATTTCCAAAAATTCTGTTCTGCACTCTAGAACAAAGCACATTGAAATTAAATATCATTTTATTAGAGAACATGTGCAAAAGGGTACTATTGATATTCAATTTGTAAAATATGAAGAACAACTTGCTGATATTTTTACAAAACCTCTCTGTGAAGATAGATTCTGTTTGTTAAGGAAAAGTTTGGGAGTGATTGATTTAAATCATGTTGAAAATTTGTGAATTTCTGATTCTGTCCAATTTTATCTCGTAGGAATGGACGAGATAAAAACAAGGCATGCTGGAGGAGCTATGATTAAGGGGGAGGCTGCGCAGACTTTGCTTCTAATGGGTCCCACATAATCAAGTTTGACCCCTCATTGAATTTTACTGGTTCCTTATTTTATGATGATCAAATCTTTTGAGTGTCATTTCAAATCTCATTGGAAGTGGTTATTGTCAAATCAAATCTCTTTCTCTCCAACTAATCCCTTGATTCAAGGAATCTTCCTTTCAAATTCTTGGGAAACCGCCTTGGTTAATAACCGCACATAATGACCATTAACCACTCCCATCATCTCTCTCCAATCAACATTTAATGCTTCCTTAACCTCCCTCCAATCTTCACCTTCGGCCAACCTTTCTTCTTCCACCCCCATTATCTTTCTCCATAATGAAAAAGAAAACCGCTTCAAGATATGAAAAAGAAAACGGCACAAAAGAGAAGTGGACGAACCACCATTCCAAAGAGTCCACCGTTCTCATCACCTCAAACTCATACACATATCCATCTTCATTCTACCTCCTCTTCTACTCCATCGCCTCCTTCCAAAAGGACCGAAACCATGCGTCGCAAAGTCATCGCTCACAAATCTTCAGGGAGAGGAAAGAACAAGGAGCCTAGCGTTCAAGAAGAAGAAGAGGAATCACATACTTCCCCACCACCATCACCGCCAAAAAGACCTACTCCAACCACAAAAAGCTCTCAGAAAAGGCCGAAAAGCTTTGTTCTGCATGATACAAGGGAACCAGCAAATTTGGAGTCTCTCGACTTCAAGAACAAATTTCACAAAACTCACTCCCATTTTGATCCCTCTCGGTTTTACTCATGTGCTTTCTATGAATTTCATAAAGAGGTTTTGTTGAAATTCCCTCTCTGTCTTTCATACCTGGTAAATCTTGAGAAACTGGCAACCAAAGGAATCAACTTTTCTTCCATGTTTGATGCTCTGAAGTGGACTCCACTGCTTCACATTCAGAAACTTGTGTATCCGGGGCTGGTCCGGGAATTTTATGCAAACATGTGTTTGATTGATGGCTTAATTCACTCTTACGTCAAACGTGTCTACATGACCCTCAATCCTCAAACCATAGGCGCTGCTCTTGGATATGAAGAAGAAGGGCCAAAAGTTTACATGGTTGATAAGTGGGATGATCAAGTTGGCATTGCACAACAAACGGTCTTGCAACACATCTGTGCAAATCTCTCTGGTTTGGATGGACTAATTCCAACTCATCGAGCACTCGGTCCTGAGAACTCTCTGTTGCACCGTATCATCACTCACATTCTCACTCCACAAGGTGGTTCTCACCACAGAGTAACAGTTTCTGATTCTGTTATTTTATTTGCACTTCTTACTTCTTCCCAAATTTCATTTGCTTATGTTATGATACGCCATATGTGGGAAGCAGTGAAAAGTACAAAAAAGGCTAACCTTCCATATGGCATGTTTCTCACATGTATATTTGAGTATTTTAAGGTTGATTTGACTAATGAAACTGTTGAGAACAAGATTTCAATGATTAAAGGAGGAGGAATTTCGGGCAAGAAAGGCAAGAAATCTGTTCCCTCTGAACCATCTCTCAGTGATCTGGAGAGCCATCCTGAGCCCTCAAATGTTACTGCATCAATCCGGGAGGTTCTCAATGAGATGCGCAACATGTCCAAGTTAATGTTCAAATCCCACAAGACTGCCAGAAAATTGGAATATGAACAGGAAAGGGCTTGGAAGAAATGCCATGATAGAGTTGGCTTCATGATAAAGAGCTTTGATGATGAAATGGGAACAGGGGATTTTGAAGCTGATTCCGGTTCAGAATTCAATCTTTCTGATGATTGATGGCTACTGTTTACTTTTATTTGATATTGGCTTCATTAGGCTCAATCTATTTTTTGTATAAGCATGACTTGATACTCACTGCTCTGTGATACTTTGATACACTCTTGTTACTCTGTTATGAATATTTTGCTCTGTTAATCATGTTTTGTGCAGGTGCCCCTTGGATGACAAAAGGGGGAGGAAATTTATGTTCCAAAATTGAAATTGGAACAAAGAAAAACAGGGGATGAGAACAGGGATGAAATTTTCAAATAGGGATGAAATTTTCAAATTGAAAATTCATGATCACCTTTGTTCGAAAAATGCATGTTGGTTGATGCTAAAATTTGCATTGCTTAAACTGCATTTAGTTTATCATGATTAGTTAATTCTCTTTTGGCATCTGGTTTATAAAAATGCTTGATTTTTTTTATGCCTGGCTGTTGATTCATCATTGATAAACTTGTTGGATTGAAAATGTACTTTTGGCAGTTCCTTTAAATTGTATAAAGTATCAAAAACTGCCTTATTTTGCTCTACAAATATTTTCCATCATGTTGTTTTGCTCTGATATATTAAACAGGAAAATGTTTGGATATTTTTTATGTATGTAATTTTTGAGCAGAAAATCAAACTTGTGATAGCAAATAAGTTTTGTATATCATTCTAATCTGCTCATAAATCAAGCATTCAACATTTCAAAATTAATATGTTGAATAACATTGTTACTTGTAGCTTGATTCAAATGTCACAGGTTTAGTGCTTCCCTTGGTAAAATAGCATACATCAAGGAGGAGCCATGTGATAATCTGAAAGGGGGAGAAATTCAATCTTCAAAGGGAGTACTTGTACTCAAATCTTTCAAATTTCTTTCCATTTCAATTTTAATAATGTTTGTCATCAAGGGGGAGATTGATGAGTTTGGAAAACTCCAAATTAATATCTGTGATGAACAAACATTATTAAAATATTTAATTGCAAAATTATTAAAATTCTCATTTAACATATGTTAATTAATATTTTTGTGATGTAGGATTTTCAGTTGGGCAAAACAAAAACAAAAAAAATGTTGTGAAGCCCAAGTGTAAATTTTGTTCAGCTTTGAGTTTAAAGATTATAATCAACAAAGTGAAGCTGAATTATTATTGGGCCATAATTGATGCCACTTAGCCCAAACCAAGTTTGATGGAAAGATCCATTTACTTGGTCCAAATTAAGAAAAAGAGAAAAAGAGTTCCATGCATGTTTCCACGGAAATCAAATTCACTTTTGAATGGATTTCAAATTTTGTTTAATTGTACTTAATGCAGACCTTGGAAAATGGAAAGAGAAAGTAAAGAAATGATGTGATAGCCTTTAATGACACTACACGCTACTCAACAAAGGGAAGTGGGAAACTTGAATTCACTTTTATTCTCTCTCTTTGTTCATTGATTATTGTTCAAATCCATTGAATA
>NC_029774.3:123531967-123579565 GCF_000817695.3 Arachis duranensis
ATTGAAGCAGATGAAGTCATCATCATCATGAAGCATCAAGGGCCAGAAATCCATCTTGGAGAGGAAGCCAAGGATGGAGTGCTCGGATTGATGAAGAGTGATGACCAAGGAAGGACTAGAGGTATTTGCATGTTGGTTTTTTGCATGAGTTTCCTCTTCTCTCTCTGTGGCCGAACCGGTTCGTTTTGAAGGAAAGGAAGCTAAGCTCGGTTTTGTGTTTCAACCGTGAAGGCTTCACTTCTCTATAAAAGGGGTGAACAATCATGGTTTGATTCAAGGAGTAAGATTTGAGAGTGCAAGGCACAGAGTTCTCAGAGCTACCTAAGCTAGCAGTTCTTCTTCTCCTTCAATATTTTCTGTTTTGTATTTTTCTGTTTAATTTTGTCATGTCTTGAGTCTCATGAAAAAAGGCAAACAGTGAGGTTTGTAAGAAAAAGCCATAGAGCGGAAAAAGGCAGAGAGTGCAAAATTAAAAGAAAAGCCATAGATGTCTTAGAGTTCCTTTGTTCATCTATGTTGTGTTTCATGATTCTGTGGGAATCCCCTTGTAAGTTGGGTTAGCACTTTACAATTTGTAATCTGGATGATTATAGTGAAATTCCATCATTGTTGTGATGGAGACTGGATGTAGGCTGCACTGCACTTAGCAGCTGAACCAGGATATATCTGGGTGTAATCTTTTCTCTCTTCTTCACACTTCAATTCTGTTTTTACTGTTCAGATGAAAAATAAAAAATGTCTCGTGTCAAGTGACGAGACAAAATGAAAATGTCTCGTGGCTAGGGACGAGCAAAAAAAAACAGAAAAGTTTCTTCTAAGTCCAGCAAGTGTTAGCAAGCAAAAAGGGGCTAAGATTCAACCCCCCCTTCTCTTAGCCACTGAAACCATCAGTTCTCTATGCACATATAGTATAGTAAATGAGCTAAATTTTGAAATGAGATCCTTTGCTATGAGCCAGTATTGTTCTAGCAAAGGATCTTTTACCTGAAATTCTCCTTGGATCTATTGGACCACCAGGAGGGAGTCGTAATGTGCTGTCAGGCTTTGTACTTGGTGGCTTAGGGTGAGCTTAAGTCCTGCTATGAGGGCCTCATACTCGGCCTAGTTGTTGCTTGCCGAGAAGTGGAACTGGAGGCTTGTTCGGCTACTACTTCGTCTCTTTCTTTCAGGATTATCCCGGCTCCACTTCCTTCTCGACTTGACGCTCCATCCACATGTAACTCCCATGTTTTGTTGTGCTCGTCAGGTGTCAGTTTTGTGATGAAATTGGCGAGGATCTGTGCTTTGAGGGTCGATCTAGGCTGAAATTGAATGTCGAATTCCGAGAGCTCGATTGACCATTTGGTCAGGCGTCCGGCCAGTTCTGGTTTTGTCAATATTTGCCTTAATGGGTGGTTTGTCCTTACTATTATTGTGTGGCTTTGGAAATAGTGCCTTAGTCTTCTTGCTGTGACCACGAGTGTTAGGGCTAGCTGCTCTATCCTCGGATACCTTTGTTCCGTTGGTTGCATGACTCTGCTGACGAAGTATACTGGCTTTTGTGTATTTCCTGTCTCAATGACAAGAGCCGAGCTTATAGAGTGATTGGAAATAGACAAATATAAATATAGGGATTTACCAACTATAGGTCTTTGCAGCACGGGTGGTGATGATAAGATATTTTAAAGCTCGTCAAACGCCTTTTCGCATTCTGTTGTCCATTGGAATTTTTTATTCTTTAAGATCGTCTGGAAGAACAGGTATGATCGGCTTGATACTGCTGGCAAGAATCGAGAAAGTGCGGCTACCCTTCCTGCTAATTGTTGTACCTCTTTCATCGTTTTAGGGCTTGCCATGTTGAGTATTGCTTCACATTTTTCAGGGTTCGCTTCAATTCCTCGTGAGGTTAGCATAAATCCGAGGAATTTGCCTCCTTGAACTCCAAAGGCGCATTTTTTCGGGTTGAGTCTCATATTGTATGATCGGATCTGTTCGAATATTTCCTTGAGGTCGTCGCAGTGTGACCGCTCTTGGGTGGTCTTGGCTACCATATCGTCAACATAAATTTCTACGTTCCGACCTATTTGGTGCCGGAATACTTTGTCCATCAGTCATTGGTAGGTTGCACCTGCATTCTTTAGACCAAATGGCATAACTCTTATAACATAAATTACCATGCTCAGTTATAAATGCTGTCTTGCTTTGGTCTTCTGGATGCATGAGGATCTGGTTGTAGCCAGAGTATGCATCCATGAAGCTCAAGCTTTTGAAACCTGACGCATTGTCTACGAGTTTATCGATGCATGGCAAAGGGTAAGCATCTTTAGGGCATGCTTTATTTAAATCTGTAAAGTCGACGCACATGTGCCATTTACCTGAGTTTTTTCTTACCATTACCACGTTTGAGAGCCACATGGTGAAGCGAATTTCTTTGATAAAGTTGGCTCTAAGGAGCTTCTCTGTCTCTTCTAAGGTTGCCCTTGATTTTTCCGCCCCGAGATTTCTCTTCTTCTGAGCTATAGGTCGGCTTGTCTTGTTAGTGGCCAGTTTGTGGCAGATTATATCTGGGCTTATGCCGGGGTCCAGGCGAATAGATCAGCATTGGTTTGTGATAATCTTATCAACTCCGACCTTTGTTGTCCCTATAGTGCTTGACCGATGTATGTTACCTGTTCCGGTGTGTGGGTCAGTTGAATTTTCTGGAGCTCATCTGCTGGTTGAGGTCTTTCTTGGGTGTCCCCTCGAGGATCAAGCTCGGCCAGGGACAAGACTTCCTTGCCATGTATTGATTGGACTTCACGTTGTTTCTGGCTTGTGTCCGATCTTTTTAGGCTTGAATTATAGCATTGCCAAGCTTGTTGGCTGTCCGAATATATTGTCGCTATTTTGCCGCCTTGTGCCTGAAATTTAACACATAGATGATAAGTAGATATGACTGCTCTAAACATGTTCAGGGCAGGTCTTCCGAGAATAAAATTATAAGGACTAGGGCAGTCAACTATTGGGTACTGTATGTCTAAGGTTCTTGATAACGGGTCATCTCCCATCGTGGTCCTTAGCTATATATAACCCTTGATCGGCACTCTTTCTCCAGAGAATCCTACTAATTCTCCGGATGAGGGTTGCATTAGTTTCTCAGATAGATTTATTTTTGAAAAGGTAGAGTAAAAGAGGACATCTGCACTACTACCTAGGTCCAAAAGGACTTTTCTTACCAAAAGGTCGCCTATTTGGATAGAGATTACCACCGGATCGTTTGAGTGAGGGGCGGCCGAGCATATGTCAGTTTGGTTGAAAGTGATTTCTAGGTCCTGTGTATCTTTGTTGTTTGGTGGCGTTGTTCCTTCGATTGCTAGCATTGCGCGGTAGCTTCGCTTCCGTGCCGAGGTTGTTTCGCCTCCTCCCGTGAATCCCTCGGATATGCAGTTTATAACCCCTTTAGGTGGGTTGTTGTTTGACCATTTGTTGGTATCTTTGCTTGCCGAGGTTTGCTGGCATTCCTCTTTGTTCCTGTCACTCTCTTTGTACTTCCGTCCTTCGATGTACTTATCTAGGAGGCCCTGCCGAGCTAATCTTTCTAGGAGATCTTTGGCTATCACGCACTCGTCGGTTGTGTGCCTATATTTTTGGTGGAAGGCACATTGTTTGCTTTTGTCGACGAATCGCTGATCTTGGTAGCTCCCAACTCTTGCTGGTGGTTTTATAATCTTGGCGTTGAGTATCTCTTTGATTATATTTTCCCTATTCGTATTAAATCTGGTGTAGTTGTCGAATTTTGGGGTGAGCTTGAATAGTTTGCCGAGGTCTTTAGTGCTCCCCGATCTGGGTGTTCTATCGTCTTCCCTTCTTGGTCTTCTTTCGGTTTTGTCGGCCTCACGAAGTTCTTCAATCTCCATTTGTCCTGCTGCTCTTTTCCAGAATTCTTCTTTGATTTTGTAACCGCGATTATTTCTCTGAACTTTTCGGGTCAGAGACCGGCTTTGAGGGCATGTAGGTGGACGGCAGGGTTGAGATAAGGTATTTCCATGGTGGCATCTGTGAATCTAGTCATATAATCCTTCAAGCTTTCTTGTGGACCCTGACGGATGGTGCTGAGATAGTCTGATCCGTGTACATAGATTCGTGCCGCTGCAAAGTAGTCGATGAAAGACCTTGCTAGTTCCTCGAAAGAAGCGATTGATCCTGCATGTAATTTCGAAAACCAAAGCAAAGCAGCTCCGTCAAGGTAAGTAGGGAAAGCTCTGCAAAGCACATGATCGTTATTAGGTCCGTTAAAAAAATCATAGATTGAAATTTTTTAATGTGAGCCCGGGGGTCACCAATCCCCTTGTATGGCTCAAGAGAGGAAGGGAGTGTGAAATGCTTCGGCATTTGATAATTCGTGATCTCCTCAGAGAATGGGTTGTCCAAGGTTAGCTTCTCCTTGGGGGGGGGGAGGTTGACACCTATTAGATCGGTGCTGCCTTGGGTTGAGCCTTTGGAATTGCCCTCCTCTCGTTTGCTGTTCTGGGTTGATAGCTCTACTAGCCTCTTGACTTCCACTTGCAGCTCAGCCATCTGGGTCATGAACTCCATTGTCAGCCATGTCGGAGGGTTGACAAACCTTGCGTAAAAGAAGAAAATAAAGTGTAATGTGGAAATAGAGTGGGGTTAGATATCGGGCCCCACGGTGGGCGCCAAATGTTCCGTCCTAAATGCGCCGAGTTCTGTAGCTTTCAGTCGAGCACCTGGATCCTTGATCGAGCTATACGTCGTCCAGGTACAAATATGTGGTTTTAACCTCGGCCTTCTGAAACACGGCGGCGGGAGCACCTGTACAAAGCACTCCGGCGCTCAAGTAAGTATGTGAGTTATAAGAGATGATAATAATAAAATCAGAGTGAGTTATGTGACCTGTGCCTTTATGAATTAAAAGAATTAGTTTTATAGACGTCTTGCGTTAGTGGTGGTCCTCGTAGGTTCCGATTCCTCTGGGAGTACAGTTATCAGTATTTTTGACTTGTATAGAGTCGTGTTTGAGTAGTGTAGTCTGTTTGAGGATAACGGTTTTAGAAGATAACGTTGGCCTTATGATTAGTGACATGTGCTGTTTTGTTTGTTTCCGTTCTTTGAGGTCGGTTCGTGAATGAGTTTGTTTGCCGATTATTATAGGGTACACGTCCGTTTCTATTATGTATAGATGTGAATTCAAGTGCGGAATGTTGCACTAGTTTGTGAGAAACCCTAGTAAGGGGAAGGCGATGAGAATGAGCGATAAGTGGGTGGAATTGGTAGGTTGTTCGAGCGCAAGGCTTCCGGGGGATTTGGTACTGGAAATCCTGTGATGTGTTCCAGCGACGGGTCTGGTTCATTTAAAGAGTGTGTGCAGATCATGGAGAACCCTAATCTCCAGCCCCGAATTCGCCAGAGAGCACCTTGAGCGCTCTACTGCGGCTCTGCTAGCCTCGGACGCATGAATAGCCTATGCAGGCCAGTTCTCCCACCTAAGAAGAATTGGATTTTTGCCCTTACACTCTCTGTTCCATAACCCATCATCGCCTCCTGCAAAAGTGGTTAGCAGCTACGATATTGTTGGTTCCTGCCACGGCTTGTTGTGTTTGTTCGATACGGTTTCCAAATCTCGTGTTATGTTGTGGAACCCCTGTACGGGGTCACATCGAAATGGCTGAAAACGAGTGCACCTATCATGTCGTGTGGCTTTGGCTATGATGACGTCAATGGCAAGTACAAGTTTCTTGCGGTTGTGAAGACTAAATACGGTCACCTTATGAGCAAGATTTTCACGTCTGGTGTGAATAGTTGGGAAACAATTGGAGATCGCTCATTAATTCACAGCGTCACTGAGCTGAAGGGGGTATTTGTGAGCGGCACTTTTAACTGGTTGGTTTCTCTGCCTTGGGCGTCCGTAATATTTTACCTTGATTTGCGCAGGGAAACTTATCGTGAGTTGTATCTTCCAGAGAGGGATCCGGATGATAATATCTACCCGTCATTGGTGTCTTGAGGAACTGCCTCTCTCTTTGCTTCGACCACAAGAAAACTCATTGGGCTGTGTGGCTTAGGAATAACCAATCTTGGACTCAATTCGCCATGATCCCCCACCACCCCGAAATTACTAATCGTTTTGGAGTTGCATCTTTACGGATCCTCTACGTCTCCGACGATGATGTTCTTGTTCTCGAGAAAGGCCAAAACCCCGGGTTATTTCTGTATTACTTAAAAGATGGGAGGGTAGCTTTTCCTATGATTCATAGCTTCAGCGATGACTCCGTAGGAATGCCTATGTCTGAGCAAATAGGTCCAAGGACTTTACTTGTTTATTATCCAAGCTTGCTTTCACCCATTCATCTTTAGGCGACTAGGCTTTCTTCTTTATATTATTGTTTTATTCAAATGTAAGCAAAGTAATAAATTCAAGCCGTATTCCCTTTTATCTCTTGCTTTCTCTTTTTATTCTTTGCTTTTTACCGCTTTCGACGTCTTTGTTTACTCACTCTAGTTGCGCTATGGGACTTGCCCTTTTTCTCAGTAATTTTTACGAGCATTATACTGCAAACAGTTCTGTAAAATCATCTTATAGAAAGTTATTCATTGGTCTATCTCACAACTGTTATTCATAGGGCTGGAACTCACTCAACCTACTCATTAATGGCTCGGTAAGCTGAGCTGGTGAGCCGAGCTTAAGCTTAGAATTGAGCTCATAAATTAAATGAGTTGAGCTTAAACATTAAATGAATTTTAAAATATATAAGTTATAATTTATTGATATAGAATTATAGATTATATTTCTATTATTTGAGCCAACTCGTGAGCTCGGATTTAAGAAATAGGTTCAATTGTTAATGAGTCGAGTTGTGAGCCAAACTTAATTTAAGCCGATCTAACTCAATTCCCCTCATTTCCAGCCCTAATTATTCAATAGGAGGAGAAAATCACAGTAAGACAACTTAGAATTTTGAAACCAGGAAATCATCACTGCTTAATAAGGTAGCAATCATCTCGAAACTTCAGCACACCATAGCAATTATGTTTAAGACAATATATAAATGATAATTATATAAATGATGAATTACCAAAAATATACCGAAATAATTTTATTCTGACAAAAAGCACTCGAATTTTATTATCGGCGAAAATGCCCTCATATAATTTAAAAACGTGATAAAAGTACCAACATTAAATATGTATTCTCAAAAAAAATTTAGAGATTGAATTTTGATGCAGTTTTTTGTAAGTATGATCAGAAAAATGAGATATTTTTATTCTTAATATTTGGTGATTTTTTGCTAACTATATACTTATTTTAATTTTCTAATCATACTTGTAAAAAATCGCATCAAAATTCAAACTCAAAAACATTTTTTGAGAAATATATGTTTAATATGAAATATTTTTTATGTGTTTTAAAATTATTCAGGCGTATTTTTGAAAGTTTACCCTCGTATAAAAGCAATGAGAAGTACTGAAAGCACCAAGGTACCTCTGCGTTAGCAAGTCTTAGAAAATCTTCACACTCTGTTCAGGTTTGACGATCGAACTTAGCGAAGCATCTCGAACTTGAAATCATTAAGAAATTTATACAAATCCTATGTTTGATTATGTCATGGTGTTGGATGCTAAAAAGTCTTCACTTACATAAAAATATATACAATCAAAAGTACATGACTGCACATCAAGATTTCAAATTCTCAATTCATGATCCCAATAGAACTTTGAACTCTCAGGTAGAATCTAAACAAGATGTTATGCTCATGGTCAAAGGTAAAATAATTGAGCTACATACAAATTGATTCATCAATACAGCAAGTAAACAATATTTGATACACCATATGACCATATATTCTTCTTTTGAAAGCGGCAAAGTGTGTATCATACCAACTTGGTGCCAAGTTATGTGTTCTATTGACTGCCACTTACAGCATTTTCTTTCCTAAAAGCTCGAAGTTGCTCCTTAAACTTTTTGCTCTCTTCAAAGTTGGCCTTTCGCTTCAGAGCTTTCTGTTAGAACACATCCATAATCATCAGAAACCATGGGAAAACAAGATTTAAAAAAAGGGGTCAGTTTCACTAAAGAATTTTCCAAGAGGGTGTTCCACATGACATTTCTGGAACAGCTCAATAATCTGCACAAAAATATGATTTCTAAAACAGTTAATTATCACAACACAGCCTAAAATATGGTTCCTGGCAACACACAAAACATAAATTTTCTCTTGCTCTCCTAGCAGGTAAGAATTTACTTACATTACATATTAAGCAACCGAAGTCTTGTGTTTAGGAACAAAAGTCCTACAACCAACTAGCTATTATCCATGTCATCGGAAAATTAACAGAAATCAAATCATAGCAACAGCCATACTAGTAATACATACAACCCAATATCTTAAACACACTACCAAAAATAACAACTGATTAGCAAATAAACTCACTTCAGCGCACATTGGGTGCTTGTGTAACGTTAAGGGAGGATGCATCTTCCCACAAACAAATCAATCAGAAGCACCAACCAACCCTGCAATGCAGAAACCCCACTGTTATATTCCGTCCTACTGAAGGAGTACTATAAACAGAAAATTGGCACCAACCCAAATGAAACCAATCGGAAAAGAGTAAAACTTTGAAATTTGTAACTACCAAAGATTAGAATATAACGAGAACCAACAAAGATGGAAATCTGGAATAGACCGAAGTGAAATTCAACATGTATATATATCTGGGAATTTCGAAACCTAAGTATAGCCGAAAACTATAATTTAAGGAGTGATGCGAAAAATTGGACTTACGAAATCCGAATCGGTGAGTTGGAAGACTCAAATCAGAGTTTGGAGGGGGTGCCGTGTGTTTTTATGCGTTGATGAACGAAGATCATCTTGTGTTGATCACTTTTTATTATTTCTTTTTCACCGCGGCATTTGTAATATTTATATTGTAATCCAGTTACAGGTCATGGATTTGTTTAATAGAAGGTGAATGCTATGGTATCTAAAAGATGTTGTTTATTTACTAAAAAAGATTAAACAAATATTTAATTTAAAAGATATGACAATAAATAATTTTTAAAAAATTAAAACTTACTACAAAAATTAAGTTAGACAAAATTTAGCCATCAATTCATAAGCACCATAAAATTGACCTTAATAGAATTAGGAGGAATGCTAGAGAACACAAGAATTTATTGTTTTTTATTATTATTTTTAGATATTAATTTTTTTTAATTTAGTAATATAATAATATATTTTAATTTATATTTTTTATAATTGATGGTAAAAAAATAAATTATAACAATTTTTTAGTATTTTTTTTATAGAAAGTTAAAAATTTATTTTTGAGTTAAATATTTTTATTTTCATTAATGTGATAATATATTTGTTATATTACATTTTTTGTAAAATTTTATTATATGATAGAATAAAGAGTAATTATTTAAATCAGTGTCAAAAATTTTAATATTTTAGTTTTCAAAAAAATTAATAAAGAGATGTTTTTAATGTCTGTCAGACATAATAATTTTTTGTCAATTTTTCGACCTCTTTTCTTCTTTTCTCTTCCTCATTCTTTCTTCTCATTTTCCTTTCATAGTTAGACCCAGCCGCACCACCACTACCGCCTCATTTTCTCTCACTATTCGCTTCTTCTACTGTGAAATCTCATATTTGGCACCGTCATCATCGCAACTCCTCCATAACACACAATAAGAACGCCTCTTCTGTCGCCCTCCTCTCTCACTCAGCAACAACAGCTCCTTTGATATTCTATGTTCTGTCTTTTGTCACCTCAATCACCAATCATGCCACAGCACATTCAATTCAATGCCTTTTTCTACGTGAAGTCGCGGAGGCTGAGGCGAAAGGTAGCAAAGGAAGGGGAATGGTGGTCGCTAGGAAAGAGCCAAGGTAGCAAAGGAAGGGAAATGGTGATCGCTAGGAAAGAGCCTATGCCAAAGAGGGATCCGCCAAGGACGTAGAGGTGGTGCCGGGAGGGGCTGTTGCAAAGTTACAGAGACGGTAAACCTAAGCGTTGTAGGACATGGGTGAAAGAGGGCACATGTGTGGTTCTTTGGGTTTAAGAAAAAGAAGGAAGCGATGGATAGGTCTTGCAAGAAGATGCAGAGGAAGTGGTTGCGGCGGTAGTGGAAGAGAGTAGAGAAAAAGATATTGTGGAGAGGAAACGGCTCCATGAGAGTTGAAGAAATGTTGCGTTTTGCTCCAACGTGTTTCACCACCGATCAATGATTGTTTTGTCCTTCTTGCATACGTGGACCTTTAATTGTCACGTGTGCGAGTTAACGTGCCAATTCAATAATTTCTGTTAGCGAGTCATGCTGAAAATTGGACTAGGGATTGATTTGGCTGATGACGACAACCGTTAGAGATCCATGTATGTATTAATATTTTTAAAGACTAAAATGTCCGTTTTTATCATTTATATTCATGAATGTTCAGAACACTAACAAATCCACTTACCAAAAATAAAACAGACTTTATATCCATAAAAAATAGATTTCGACAGACAAAAACTACTCAAATCTTAATTTTTTTTTTTCAAAATTCCTAAATTTTTCTTTCTAATTTAATTTATCACACTCCAAATCTCAACCCTTAATCCTTCACCATTATACTAATTTACAACTTTTTGCCATCACCATTCAAATCTTTTTCGTACGTCCAACACTCAACACCAGCTAACGTCGTCGTTGTTGCCATTGCTGCCGCCACCCTCTACTACCGCCGCCGTGTTATTGATGTACTCTACACTCTCTGGATCCTTCCCTAGTAAACCAATTGCTCTTGTTGCGTTTTGCTATCCTTTTAGCGTTGTGTTGCTTAGGCATTTTCTAACCAAACGACAAAGAATAATGGAGGAGGACCTTAAATTCACTTTTTCTCTTTCTCTTGAGTTTTAAGTTTAAATTTTTAATATATGTTTCTAGTTCTCCATTAAATTTGCTCGTTAAACTAATAGTCCTTTTAACCAATTTGTAAAATGAACTTGAAGGAGTTTCCTGCATGGCAATGGATTATGAAGCGAATATCGCAAACAACAAGAGTTATGTTTCATCATTTGGAAAAGTGCCTCTCTCTTCTTTTGATTTACCAATGGAAGGTGGATATAAGCACAAAGAAGTGGGGTGAAAAAAGAGAGCTGATGGTAGTGGTCATGGTGACGACCGACGGTAGTGCGCTAATATTAGTGATAAAGGGTTAGAGAAGTGTTGGTTTAGGAATTAGAATGAGATAGAATAGGTTACAAAGATACTTACACACTGTTTGGATCAATAGAAAATGCAAGGAAGGAAAATAGATGGAAAATTTTATTTTCCATTGATTGAATAACAATGGAAATTGGAAGAAAAGAAAAAATAGTAGCGTGAGATCCACCCCAAATTTTTCTCTCAAACTTACCATGAAAATTCTAAAATGAAAGTCAAATTACTAATTTATCCATGGTGTTAAAAAAGCAAAAGAAAAATGAAGAGTATTAATGTAATTTCACTTTGTTATGATTTTTTTTATCTTTTTTTCACTCATTTTCTCTTCATTCAAACAATATAAAAAAAATCAATTTTTTCTCTTATTTTCTTTTCTTCTATTTTCTTTCCTCCTATTTTCTTTTCTTTCATTTTTCATCTTTCATCCAAATAATGTGTTAAAGAATTTTGGATAATTTTATCGATTGAAGTGAATTTTTTATGAATATAAAATTAATTTTGTTTTTCTATAGATAAATTTGTTAAATTTTGAATATTTATGATAAAAATAATAATTTATTCTCTATGATAATATAAACTTTTTAAAATTAGAGAAACTGTATTCCAACTTCTTTTTAACATGCTTGCATCTTATTCATGTCGAGTGGTTGTCTGACTATGTTATTGATCATCCGCCATTATATGCTGCTGTTCTTTTATTTCCCGGCAACGGCGCCAATGTTCCGGGGCTTACCTAGAACCGGACGGTGGTTGGACTTGTTTGAGGCTCAAGTGTTGGAGGAGTGTGGTCTCCGACTTGGTTTACGTCTGGGAGCCGCCTCCGAGTTGTGTGTTCCAATAGATGGGGGGTGGTACCTGCAAAGACACTCCAATGCCTAAGTCAGCATGGGGTTAAGCAGGTTTAGAATGTATTGGAACTTAGAGATACCTGAAGGGTGTCAGGGTATTTATAGTGGTGATTCAATAACCACCGTTGGAGTAGTGCCACCTTTTTAGGTGGATAACTGTCCCTTTATCTAGGAATTGTTGGGATATGGCTTCTGGAAGTGGGTTGAGAGATTTTAGGGGCAGTTACTTATTTGAATAAGTGTTATCTGCCAGCTATCTCTTGAACCCGACTTCTTTGGAAAGAAGTCTGTGTTGAGTCCGACCTCTTTTGAAGAGGTCGGTGAATAACGAAAGCCAATCTTTGGATTGGGCCTTTTGGCGTATTTGGACCTGGGCCATAGCGTTGGGTCAGGGTAGGAACAGTGCCCCTACTCGAGTCCAATCTCTTTTGCTTATGAGTTGGATTCGAGTATTGAACTTGGGTCTGTAACCGACGTGATTTTAAATTTCTTAACCGCCAAGTATAATCAAACGTCGCGTCCATTGGGGTTTTCGCATTTACACATGGGAGCAGTTACATTGGTAACAACGCGTTTCTTTAATGATCGCGTCAATTTACCCTTATGCCCCTGGCGTGCTATAAATACTTTTCCCTCTTTAAACGACTTGCTTTTGACCAGGTCTTTTTTCTAAGACTGATTGGTACAACTCGTTCTTTCCGAGTTATTTAAGGCTTGTAAGCTTTGTATGACTGGTTTTAGCACATCGTGCTTAACCAAAGAATATTTCTTGTCCTGGTTTCGTACAACTCGTTCAATTCGAGTTGTTTTGAGGATACATGACTTGTTTTAATACAAATCACCTTTCTAAAACTTATTCTGATTTCTTACGACTTGTTTTGATACAAATCGTTTATTTCAAAACTCGTAATTATTTTTTAGTATAACCTCATCTAGCTCGTTCGATGCGAGTAGTTTTAAGGTCTTACGATTTGTTTCATTTCAAATCATTTAATTAAAACGTGGCTATTTCTTGATCTAATTTCATACAACTCATTTAAATTCGAGCTGTTTTTCTTTTTTTTTTTTGGACTTCACAACTTGTTTCAAGTACAAATTGTTTATTTTGAGTCCTTTTAAACTATCAGATCATCTTTATAACCATCGGACTTCGTTGCTTTATCCATTATGCCCCCTGCTCGTGGTCGAGCTTTATGAAGTCGGACTCGAGCAATCAAGCAGAAAGGATTTTCGAATGAAGCCTTTTTTTGTTGAACTCATTCATTCTGAGTTTTCTAGATGACTTGTTTTTTATACAAGTCACTTTTTTGAAGCACAACTCGTTATATATCAAGTTGTTTTGCGCAATTTAAATTACTTAGATCATATGGTTATTTTTTACTCGATTTTGTTCAACTCATGGGCTTGAGTTGTTTTAAATCATCAAGCCGTATTATAACCATTGGACACCAATTTATACCTCGTCGCTTTATCCGAGCGACCATTGAAAAGGCCAGCTCGTGATTTTTGCGCTTTGTCGAGCATAAATTGGCGCCTTAGGTGAAGGGATTATATGCTTATTCCCTCCCCTTTCTAGTTTTTACAAGGTTGTCGTCCTTGTGTATGATACAACTTGTTTTATCCAAGTTATTTTGGAGGATAGTTTTTACGTTTCGATTTTGTTCAAAAACGTTTACAATCCTTCCTTTTTAACTCGTTTCTATACGAGTCGTTTGGTTGAAGTGATTCATTTTCATACAAATCACTTTTAAAGCTTTGCTTTTAGATAGACACGACTTGTGCTTAACACAATTTCGTTGAAAAATATGGTTGACTGGCATAACTCGTTTAATCCAAGTTATCCTTATGTTGTTGTGAATGCTAGAACAAGTTTTCTTGGAACAACTTGTTTTTGTGAAAGTGTTCCATTTTATACGACTAGGTCGTTTATTTTTAGAACTTGTAGAGATGAGATTGTGGGCTTGAGATTTTGTACGATCCATTTGTTATCCGTGTGGATCGAGTTGTGTTTTCATCCTCGGAGTTAGACACTTTGTAGTAGCCCTTTTCTAAGATTTCAGTAATCTTAGAAAAAACCTTTTTGATCTTTGTTTTGAAAAACCTTTTTCTTGGCTGACTGTCCCTTTCTTTAAGTTAAGTTTTCCTTAACAACTCGGGACAGCCTTTTGCCTTAGTGCTTTCAATAGGTTTCCTGATCTCTTCTTGGTATTCCTTATACTCAATTTTTGATTTATTGAACTCTTATGATTTAGGTTATTTTTGCGATGCGTTTCCTTTTTTCTCGGTTTTTCCGACTTGTAAGTCAGATAATTTCCGAGTTTATTACGATCGACTTTTATAACCTCTTTACACCGACTTGTACCTCGTCGTTTTATCCTGACGACCATCTAGGTCGGTTCATGAGATTTTCACGCTTTGTCGAGCTTAAGTCGGCGCGTTTCGTAGAAAGAAAGAAAAACGAGAAGGAATTTATAAGAGATAAAAGATCTTTATTTATTTGCGAAGGTACTTTTACTGCTACTAAGGGTTTTTCACTATCTATGATCCCTTAGTCTCTACTATGATGCCTCGTTAAAAACCATTCTTCAGAAAAAATCCTTTAATTTTTGGAAAAAATCATGAAGTTGGAAAAAGAGTGTATCAGGGAGTAGAGTTTGCTTTTAGCTATAGTACCTTTTCATGTTACAAGCATGTCACGACCTTGGTAGCTCGGTGCTGTTTAAGTCGGTCACCTTGTAATAACCTTTTCCTAAGATCTCAGTAATCTTGTAGGGTCCTATCCTTTTTGTTGTCAGCTTTCATTCGCCCGAACTCAGTAGCCTGATATTTATTCTTATCAAGATGAGGTCTTTTGCGGTGAATCTCGTAGCCATCCTTTGTCTCAAGAGCTCTTTCCTTATCTGAGTTTGCTCTCAGGTTTCTGGAAGGGGGTCACGTTCTTCTTTCGTGCTCTAGCATCATTGTAGAATGTTGTCTTTAGTTTTTAATAATTTTGGACTTAGCTTTCATGATAAGCCAATGCCCCTACTCGAGGTCGAGCTTCATAAAGTCGGACTCGAGTATTCAGTCATGCCATTCTTGAATCTTACTATTTGTTGCTATGTGACTTTTACAAGTTATTTTGGACTCTCTTTTTGGGAGGTCGGATAACTTGTTTTATACTTGTTGTGTCAACTTAGTAAGGTCGGATACTTATCTCTTGGCTTGGGGAGGCATTCTTATAAATCGCCATCCTTTCTCAATTTGTTTTAAACAAATTGTTGTGACGTCGGGTTTACATCCTCTTCGTGTTGATGTTTGATTATGATCACATTGTCCTTAAGTTATTTGTGCAATTCGTTTTAGGCTTTGCCCCTTGCCAGTTTGATTTAGTACAAATGGCTTAATGAGGTCGGACCACGATTTGCATTTATAACTTCTTACGCCACTTTGGATCTCATCACTTCAGGTCAGAAAAAGTGTGCATTAAGGAGTAAGGTGCGCTTTCTAGCTGTAGTATCCCTTCTGTTGCAAACATGGCACAATCTAGGTAGATTGTTTTCGAGTAAGTTGAGTATGTTGTAGTAGTTCTTTTTCAAGTCTTTAAGTGACTTTGTTGGATCTTTTCATTTTGGTGTTGGCCTTTCTTCGTCCGCTTTTGGTCCGATGTCATTTTGGATCAAGACGAGGTTGTTAGTTGAGAAATTTCTTCGTATGACCTTCTCATGGCCATTTATGCTTGGGATGAAGTTGTACCTCAAGAAAGAAGTCGGACTTTTCTTTGTAAGCTCTTAAAGGAAGTCGGATTTTTATTTGTAGACTTGAATCCTCAGAAGAGGTCAAATTATCTTCATAAGCTTGGATCTTTAGAAGAGGTCGGATTTTTCTTTCTAAGTTTGGAAAGAGGTCGGACTTTCTTTATAAGCTTGGAGGTTTTCGACCTCATTGTAGACTCTGATCTTTAAAAGAAGTCGGAATCTCTTTCTGATATTCTTTGAGGTTTTTGACCTCATTATAGAGTTGATCGTGAAAGAGGTCGGATTTTTTCCTTGTCGGATCTAAAGAGGTCGGATTCTTCTGAGCAATGAGGTTTTAGACCTCATTGTAGAGTCTAACCTTTAAAAGAGGTCGGACTTTCTTCATGAGCTCTCTAAAAGAGGTCGGATTTTCTTTGGTGAGCTCCCAACTCATCCGACCTTATTGTAAAGTCTGACCTTTAAAAGAGGTCGGACTTTTATTCGTGAGCTCTCTAAAAGAGGTCGGATTTTCTTTGGTGAGCTTCCAACTCATCCGACCTTATTGTAAAGTCTGACCTTTAAAAGAGGTCGGACTTTTATTCGTGAGCTCTCTAAAAGAGGTCGGATTTTCTTTGGTGAGCTCCCAACTCATCCGACCTTTGAAGAAGAGTCTGACCATCATTCCCTCCAATGAAGATTGGGCCTTTGTCACCCCGACTTTCTTTTTTTTTTGGATCGGATTCCAGTTTTCTTCCTGGAAGACATCCATCTTTATTGGTGTGCAAACAACATTAAATTCTACCACAGGAATATTTCTTTCCATATTCATTGGCAGTGATGTAATTTGTGAGCAACCAACGAAAGATGTACCATGAGAATTCTTTGTGTTATTCACTGTTGTAATTGACAGGTGAATCCACTGAAGAAAAAACTGGATTCATCACTCCGTTGTCGGATTGGGTTGCATTCAAATTAGCTGATGGTGTGTATTTGGAACATGCAACTGTTCCATTTCATGAGTGGGTATCATGGATTTTTCCGAGATTGTAAGTTGGCACAGATGTCATTGTCCATCTTATTTCACTAAGAGGTTGGGATTAGTCACGTTCCCTTTTCCTCTCTTTTTTTTTACGTAACTTCTTTTGCCAATTGAATTTTCTGAATTGAAAATTCTTTTATTCAATTGGCTTTCGAGTTCGTCTCTTTTTTTTTCACGTAACTTCTTTTGCCAATTGAATTTTCTGAATTGAAAATTCTTTTATTCAATTGGTTTTCGAGTTCATCTTGGTTTGCTTTCTACAATGGCCTTGGGACGGTGCTTTCTTCTCTTTTAATCCAATTTAACTGTAGAAGTAGAATCATCATCCCTATTTGATATCCTCTGCCCATTGGGAGAAGTTTTTACGGGATTTCTGGTATCCATAGAAACTGTATTCCAACTTCTTTTTAACATGCTTGCATCTTATTCATGTCGAGTGGTTGTCTGACTATGTTATTGATCATCCGCCATTATCAAGAGTTGAGCTCCAAGTCCCCGACAACGGCGCCAATGTTCCGGGGCTTACCTAGAACCGGACGGTGGTTGGACTTGTTTGAGGCCCAAGTACTGGAGGAGTGTGGTCTCCGACTTGGTTTACGTCTGGGAGCCGCCTCCGAGTTGTGTGTTCCAAGAGATGGGGGATGGTACCTGCAAAGACACTCCAATGCCTAAGTCAGCATGGGGTTAAGCAGGTTTAGAATGTATTGGAACTTAGAGATACCTGAAGGGTGTCAGGGTATTTATAGTGGTGATCCAATAACCACCGTTGGAGTAGTGCCACCTTTTTAGGTTGATAACCGTCCCTTTATCTAGGAATTGTTGGGATATGGCTTCTGGAAGTCGGTTGAGAGATTTTAGGGGCAGTTACTTATTTGAATAAGTGTTATCTGCCAGCTATCTCTTGAGCCCGACTTCTTTGGAAAGAAGTCTGTGTTGAGTCCGACCTCTTTTGAAGAGGTCGGTGAATAACGAAAGCCAATCTTTGGATTGGGCCTTTTGGCGTATTTAGACCTGGGCCATAGCGTTGGGTCAGGTTAGGAACAATTATGTATTTATAAATATATATATATATAATTTATTTTTTATATATATTTTATATTAATAATTAATTTTAATAGTTAATTTAGATACTCTTAAACATGATTGTTCGTGGAATTGTGGTAAGATATGTTAAGGTTAGTAACTGTAGGCGAAACAAGTGATGTTCATTATCCATGCTAGTTGGAATTGGTTGCTGCTGCTGTTCTTACATTGTGATTGTCCAACTAGGTTTAGAGCAAGATGGATTATCTAACTATTTCATGTTGGTGTGATTCAATCTATTCTTAATATATAAAAGTAATATATAAAAGTAGGTACATAGGTTTACCCACATTGCTTTTAAGTTATTTCTTTTCTTTTACTAACGCTATGTCAACACCAACGTTTACTTGGCAAAATTTTAGAATCCATCACTCAAATCTTGCCAAATCAACTTTTATTTTCACATAAAAAAAACACAAAAAACAACTAAAAAACACAATAAAAACTAACAAATTAACTTTTTCTAAATCAATCCTTATTTCTAAAACAACAAAAACACAAATTAACATTTACCCCAACAAAAAGCTCTCAAAACCAAAGAGCTTATTACCTTTCTCAAACCCTCACCCTCTTAGCACCTCTCCCTACCAAGATTCTATTTCCTCCATCCTCTTCCAGTCCCATGAGCCATTGTTTTTTCCTCAAAACAAATTGTACATCGCGATATCCATCTCTGACGGAGTCGCATTGCATAAATTGCAGAAATCAGGGCAAACTTCATTCCTCCTCTTGCGATTTTTCTGCTGGAGCTCGATTATAGATCTCAGACCAACGTCACCATTCAACGCCGCCAACGTAAGAAATTTGTCTCAAGTATCTTCCTAAAGATTTTCAACTTTGCCATTTATTCTTCTCATTGTTCAATATCATTTTCAATAACTCTATTTATTTGTTATAAATAATAACATTTTAATTGTGAACTCATTGCAAGTACCACAAGTTTATATATTTCTCTTTTGTAAACGGTTTCTATCCAATACTTACAACCAAAATTAATGTGCATTTAAAATTATTACTCCTTATATAATATCGATTGCAATATTTCATCATCAAATTATAAATTATTATTTTACATGTGGAGTTCCACAATTTACATTTACGTGTTCCTCTTTTTCAAATTGTTATTCCACATGTGCAGTATTACTTCCACAATTTACTTAGAATGGATTATCATTCTTTGACCATGTCTTATTCTCTTTGTTGTAGAAGGATTTGCAGTGGTAATGACAGACCAAAAGAGTTAATACCCAAAATTGCTAGATGAAAATCAATCGATCACTATTTAGTAAAATGTTTTAAAAAAATTAAAACAAAAAACTCTTATCTAATATTATTCAATTGAAATATCAAGTACTAATTAAATGCAATAAACATACATTAAAAGTGTCATAATAATAATAATTATTATAAAAAATTTCAGTTACAAATATTCAAATTCTACAACTTATACATATTAAGACTCTTACTATTTTTCATTTCTTAATCTCTTATATTAATTGTCAAAAATTTCTTAAATTTAATATAACATTTTTATATGTTTTTCATTATCATTCATTTATATTTTTCATTATTTACAAACAAAAAAATCGAAAAAAAAACAAAGGGTAGCCATTAATGCAAATCGAAAAATGAAAAAAAATGTAGTTTTGTATAACTCTAATATAAATAACTTATATCTTTTTTAAAAAAAAATTCAAAATCTATTTATAATATATTCTCTAAAATATTTTTTCGTATTGAATCATGCGATATGTAAGCTATGAAGTTTAGTCATTGATAGATGAGGAAAATCCTAAGCACATTCTTGGAAGGACATCAATATTTACTAGTAGGGATTTATGCTCAAGCACTAAGACGGTTTCAGAAGCTCCAGTTTGTGAAATAACTTTAGTGTTTGTCACTTTCTCTAGTGAAAGTTGCAGTATTGATACATCAAATCTTGGTGCTGTCGTCCGCTCTTTTGATTTGAATAAGTCACAAGAGGGAGTTTTAAGTTGTCTAGTTGCAAGGGAATGTTTTTGTGTGCAGATACAAAAACAGTTGGTTCATTATTATTTTCCCTCCTCTTCAAACGGAAATGCAGAACGTTTACCTGTACCCCCACTAATGTAGTAGTACTGGAAGTGATGACTTCTCGGTTTCTCAGGCTATTAGTGGAGTCCCTTGATCATCATTTTTTTAGAGTTTGAGGATGACGAAGAAAGTTAGCATAGGAATCATATCACCATTTAATCCTCAAGTGGAAGAAACCCAGTAGAAAAATAACCAGGACAGTTTGACTTCTGAACGTGATTTTTCTGTTAGTGTTCGTTCTATTGGTGGCTTTCAAGGTGGCGAAGAAGATATAGTGATAATAATAATCTCCGCTGTGAGATCTAAGGAAAATGGATAAGTAGATTTCCTTTCCAAAACACGAAAAGCAAATGCGGCACTAACCTGGGCTAGGTATATATGTTATTTATAATGTGATACTTATGCAGCTTCCAAGAGTTGAGAACATGCATAAATTGAATAAAAATTTAGATAATTGTAGAAATAATACGATAAAATTGTAAAATTACAATCTCTCAAAATACAGAGACATATTTAATACTCTTTTACATATTATAAAAATTACAACTTATTTTCAATGCATGATTAGGTAACAACTTTTGCAACTAAGTTGGCTTACCCAATTTTAATATGAATCTATGTACAGGCACTGTCTCTCGAGTCTAGATAATAGAGAATTCACCAACTTTAATGAGTAGTGGCTCCATATAGAGAAAACTAATCCTGAATGCTAAGGAAAGGGGGTGGTTTCGTGATGTTCAAGATCGTAGTATCAAAAATTCAAAATCGAACTCATAATTAAATCAGTCAAAAATTAATAATTATATAAAATTTAATTTAATTATCTTATTTTTATAATAAATATATTTTTTAGTTTTATTTTGTATTAAATTAATTATTATTTTTAAATTTTAACAATGTATCAATTTATGTTTATTATACTCTTTAAGTATTTATAGAAAAATAATAATAATCATAGAAATAGAAAATATATTATAATTAATAAATATAATTTACTTTTATTTATGTAATACATTTAATAAAAAAATATCATGTATAAAAAAATCTTTTTTTTTAGTTTAACCTAATTTTACTAGGCGTGATCAAATTGGTTTTAACCGGTTTTAGTTGAATTTAACTGAATTAATTACTTGATCAGTTCAAATAATAGCCCAACTCAAGTTGATGATCGAATTTTCAATTCGACCGATTGGGTCAGATCGACTTTGATAACTATGCTCAAGATGATAATAAATTGGCTCAGGCCATTGAGGATGCCTTGAGATTGAACTACTTGACCAACCTGAGTCACCATTCAGGAAACTCAGTCTATGGAACAAGCCAGAGACTGCGGCTACAACCTCCAGAGTAGTCGGGAGCCTAGCCATAAGTTTCAATTTGATCATTAATAAATCAAAAAACCAAAATTAAAAATGAAATATTAGTTAAACATGCACACGCTTGCAAAAGAATAATCATAGCATTCGGGAGCTATTTTATGTAATTGTATATCAGAGGTTCTTTCAGGGGTAGGCCATGGAAACCAAGGTGGTGATGAATGGAAATTCAGAGTTCACTTGTTCAGGTTGTGGTCTTGACTCTCCAAATTTTTAGGTTATGGAATGGAATACCTAAGCAGGTGCCGCATTGCCCACAGGTCAGCTAAGTAAGCTGCAACCAGTGACAGTGATAACTGATAACAGTATGGCTAAAGACCCTGTAAAACCCCCATTTATGCCAATTCCCCGGAAAGGCAATTCCTCAGAGGATAACTATTATATTTTCAATTTGTGCAGAAAAGGTTCAAATAAGAAAAAATAAATTAGTGGTTAGTATGGTAGAGGGTTAAATAATAAGAGAATGACACCATTCAAGATTAAAATCTATACCATTAGATTACCTTAATGCATGACAAACCAAGTTCAATCAAGTGCATCATAGCATTGTCCTCAATTATGTATGCCAATATACAAAATATGTAAGATTTTTTAAGTAGGTGAGAATCAAAGCATTCCCATTTTCAGGATGATATAGTCATATTAGTGTTTATACAAAATATAAATCTTTATGAAACTCAACATGTTTGATCATTAAGTAATGTATAATGTCACATGATAGAACATTTGAATTGATAGTATTAAGAATGTACACACTATACAGAAATCATTCTTCGAACAACTAAATCCCTTCCATCTATATATTAAAGCAGTTTTGCAAAAATGGTCCATTACTACGATCTCAACAGCATAACATGCAAATTAGTGCTCTTTCGGCCCTACTCTGCCTAGTCTATTCCTCTTGGTAGAAAAATAACAGATTCTATACGCATACAAGGTCACTTTGACAAGTCTTACACTTATTCTAATGCTGAAATGAACTTCTGAATTTTGGTTTGTGCTCGTTCCTTCTCTTCTGGTCCATCAAGATCACCAATATTATCATGATATTCCTGAACCATGCAATGGAATTTTCAATAGATTACAGCCTCAGCTATCTCATTTGAAGAATAATAGAGTTGTAGGGGTAATTTAAGGGATTATAGTATTCAAGCACATCATGAACAGGGATACTAAGCATGCTCACCTTTTTGGAAAAGGGAACATAACTAAATTGCCAAAAGAACAGTGAAACTATGACATCTTAAGTACACTACAAAGACTCTTGAATCAAAACTTATTCTTAAAGGGAACACAAAAATATCATTTGGTTTTTAAAGTCACTAAATAAGAGATGCCTCAAAACATAAAAAGACATAAATGACAAGATATTAAAAGCTGATTTTATGCTTGGGCATAGGAACCCATTAATGTATGGTCACTATAGAAACCAAAACTTTTTTCAATAATAATAATAATAATAATAATAATAATAATAATAATAATAATAATAGTAATAAGATAAAACAACTTCAAAATCAACATTTTAAAACATTATCAATAGAGGATAAATACCTGAAGTATATCCTTGAGATGGTTCTTACTAAGTTTGTTTTGCTTCAGTAGTAGTTCAATTCTTCCTCTCATTTGTGGATGCCTGACCAGAAAGTATTTGATAGAGACAAGTCAGTTGAAAACATACATACCAGAGCACATTAATATCCACTAATAAATTTAGGTGAAAAGACTTACTCCGAGCACCAAATATGACCCAGAATGACAGCAATCAACTGCAGAATAACACAATCCTCTTGGTAAATTATTGCTACAGTTGTATGAGTACAAATAACAATCTCCAACCATGCTTGATATGAAGCCATAAGAAGACACTACTGCTTTATTAAGCAGTTGTGTAATGTGTATAAGTTGAAAAGACACCAAAATCTAGTGCTAAAATTCTACTGCTAAGTCTTTTATAAGGATATTAAGTGTATAAAAGTGAAACAAAATTTTACCTGAAGAGTATAAAGTCCAGCTTCCAGTTTACGATTGTATTTCTCGTCCTCGTCCATCTATGAAACATAGGAAATAGGAATATTAAACTTCTAACCGAAACGGTTTCTTCAATACAGTATCCAGAAGTAGAGTAAACCAGTAACTACCTCCAAGTCATCAAGCTCAACTTCATTCAACCGTTCAGATTCTGCTTTGACTCTATCTGAATATCTGATGGGAAAAATAAAGCCAGGATGCTCAAATGAAAATATAAATTATTAAGACGACCAGCACAACTGTTACAGCTGTATATTGAAAAGTTGTGTACTAACCAAGCCTGATTACTAGCAGCATAAAACAATGGGCATAAAGTTTGATAATCATGAAGTTGACAAACAGAAGAGGACATGTCCACCCTACCTCGTGTATAGTTCCATTAGCCTGTCTATCTTCTCACACTCATTTTCAACAAATTTACTTAACAATCTTTCTCTCCTAGAACCCCTTAAGATCCCACCTAGCAAAAAATAGAGAGTATTGAAAGTTCAATATCACAAAAGGCAAAGTCCAGTATACATATAACATGCATGTATGAAATTAACTGTTCTACTAAAAATGTAAAAATCTAATGTCTATTTAATATGCAAAATTGCAAATAACATGGAACAGACTACAATACTAAGGCAACAATGCGGGAGTGGGACATTCAACAATTAACAACTAGGCCTTATCTCATTCGGTAAGACTGGGAACTTCTACACGAGTCAATCAATGCAATTGAGGAAGATTAAAAATTAAACTGTCGATTAAACAATTGATCTGATAACACTCTTCTTTTTGACATTGATCATGTCAAGGAAAAATGCATAATGCACAGGCATTGCAAAACAACAGGACAATGGTATAATTTGACCATTACAGATTTCAAAACCTCAGATAAATTACATGCAAAATGGAAAAGCTATTCACTCCTATATCAAACATCCTAAGTGAACTCCATAGAAATCTCACTTGCCTGCTTACCAAATAATGAAGAAATCAGTGACACAATGCGCTCCTCCAATTCCTCTTGGTACCTTTCTTTCTTGTTCTTTTTATTGACAGGAATCTGAACAACAAAGCACACAACCTGAATTTCAGTCCCATGGACCCCATATTTTACCCATAAGGTAAGCGCAAGAAAGTCAAGTACTAATAAAGTCACAAATTAAAAATGCTATGGTTCTGCAAACAATCAACAGTGGGGAAGGCAATGTAGCACTTGCCTTACCCATAAAAGCTGCAAACGCCGTTTTCAACCCCAAGACATCCACAAACCGTTCACAAGCTGGAGGGTACTTGGTCATTGCAAAATCAAGCGCCCTTATGGCCGACCCATAAGCCAGTTTCTTCTGCTTCATGATGATGATCATCAACTCCACTCCTTCAGCCTTAACAAAACGCTCCTTGTTCTCCAATGGCATCAACAGGCAGCACAAGCAGTCAAACAGATTCTCCAGCATCTCCTCTTCATCAGAGCTCTTGGGGTCCCTGCTCTTGTACATTGCCACCGCCTGCAGCACCACATCCACCCCATTCATTTGCCCCAGCCTCTTTTGGTTTGCCGTGCTGCTCTGCAGCAGAATCGCCAGAATCTCCGATGCATACTGCTTATTCCCATCGAATTCCCTAACCTTACAACATAAACAGCCGTTGGAGTTGGCTACAGAGTCGGTTACAGTGTCAATTACGGAGCTCGTATTAATTTAATTTCACTGTAATAATCATACCTTAATCTTCCCGAGCAGCCACTTCATCAGCTTCGTCTTCTCGCAAACTAACTCTGCCACTGCCGGCTTCACTTCGATCAGATTCTCTATCGTTGCGAGCGTCGCGTAAACTGCGGCAGAGTCGTCGGGATCAGAATCGTTGAGCCGGTGGAGATTCTGCACCAGGAGCTCGAGAACACTGTTCTCTATCAAAGCATCAACTAAAACCTTAGCCGGTTCATCGTTGTCGTCGAGGACATCCTCGTCAGTGAGGTCCTGGAGGAGCTGAACGACGTCGATGGCGATGTCAGTGTTGTCGTGGTTGAGGAGGTCGACGATGGAGGGGATGACATTGAGTGCGACAAGGTCAGGGTAGAGCTCAGGGGCTCCGGCGAGGATCTTCAGTTTCTGGAGCTCCTCGTGGAGGTCCAGTTCCGAATCGGCGAATCGGTCTGGTTGATTCGAGTACTTGAGACGGGCCTCGATGTTCTCCTTGAGGCGGCGCTCGAAGGCGAGGACAAGCTTCTTTAGGGTTCGGAGGTCAAGGGCTTCCACGGCGTTCTGCGATTTCTCTATTGCTTCGAGAAGGGAGAGATCGACGTTGTTGTCAGCGACAGTGCCGTTGGACGTTAACGCGGGTGGTGGTTGTGGCGGTGAAATGGCGTCATCGTACTTGCGTTTGGAGGAGTGGTTGCGCGTGTTTGCTAGCTCCATCGTTGTTTACGGAGCTGAGGTATGGGACTGTGAACTGAAAAGGTGAAAAACTGAAAACCCTAACCTTATGCAAGTAATGGTCTGAGCTTGGTTTACAAACCGGGGAGGAAAAAAATTAAAACGTGAACGGCAGGATTCGAACCTGCGCGGGCAGAGCCCACATGATTTCTAGTCATGCCCGATAACCACTCCGGCACGTCCACGTTGTTGTTTGATTGAAAGAAACATTTTTATTATGTTACATTAAAAACTCTAACGATTTCTGATAATTAATTTTAATACGGCCAGAGACAAGAAGATGCGGGTGCAAATTCAGATAAGCCCAGAGATTTCGAATCAGTTTTACACGTGGGTGATATCCACACCGTTTACTCGATCTGTTGATATCCATTTGTCCCACACAATCTTATTAGATTAAGTTTACAGAAAAGAGTCCCTTCTTAATTTATAAACCTCAATTTGTTTACTTCACTTAATTAAACATAATATAAATGATTTTTATTTTTTGACATTTTTGAAATGATCCATTTGTCAATTTAATACTTTAAAAACATTTTTAACAATTTTAGTTTTGCTGCCACCGCTAGCTAAAAACGTGGACCCTTGAAATTATCGGCCAAATGGTGCGTTCTATCAGTTTCGAGTCGAGTTTCAACTCAAGCATATATAAAAGCAGCACATACAAAGCATGACACACTCCAAATTCCAAAGCTTGAAGCTTTACTCAAAATATTATATACTGTCTGGTCTGTAGCGCTTACCTGATTAGCAGGCATGGCTTCCAAACGGGTTCTGCTGCTTTGTGGTGACTACATGGAAGACTATGAAGTAAGCTTCTTATCATCGTCATCTTCCTTCACTCACTCGCATGTCATTCTCAGTTCTTTATGAATGCAGGCCATGGTCCCCTTCCAAGCGCTGCAAGCCTATGGTCTAACCGTCGACGCCGTTTGCCCTGGCAAGAAAGCCGGAGATGTTTGCCGGACCGCAGTTCACCAGCTCTCCGGTCACCAGGTCTCTCTCTATCTCTCTTGCTATTTATGTTCTTGCGTCCTGTTTCACTTCAAAAATATGTGATTCGGGTTTCTGTTTGGATTTGATTTGGGATTCAACTCTTATGATTAGAATTTATTGCTGATGATTAAGGTTCTAGTTTTAATTGATTGCCTATTCAGCTGCCGTGTTTAGGAGAGGCGAAGAGATGAGTTTATAAGAATGAGATTGCAGCTTAGAATACCCGCAATGGAAAGGGGTTTTTTTGCATGTGAAGATTCTGTACAGTATTTTGAAAATGGATTTCATATTCTTTATGTTTAGATGCAAAGAGGTTTTGTTTATGAATCCAATTATTGAGCTTTGCATGTAGAGTTTTCATGTTGTTGAGGGTGTTACATATTGGCTGGTTTCAGACTTATTCTGAGACACGTGGTCACAATTTCGCCCTCAATGCAACATTTGCTGAAATTGATGCTGCAAACTATGACGGGCTGCTGTTACCGGGTGGAAGAGCGCCAGAGTATCTTGCTCATGATCCTCTTGTTGTGGCACTGGTGATCAAGTTTTTCAGTTCTGGAAAAGCACTTGCTTCCATTTGCCACGGACAGTTGATTCTGGCGGCTGCAGGTGTAGCTAAAGATCGCAAGTGCACCGCTTTCCCTCCTGTTAAACCGGCATTGGTTGCCTCTGGTGCTCATTGGGTTGAACCAGACACCATGGCAGCAACAGTGGTGGATGGTAATCTCATTACTGCCGCCACGTATGAAGGGCACCCTGAATTTATTCAGCACTTTGTGAAGGCACTAGGAGGCAACATAAGTGGCTCCAACAAAAAAATCCTCTTTCTTTGTGGGGTACGTTCAAATTATTTTCAGGCACACAACTGATAGGGACTTAGTACTAAGGGTTTTAGGTCTTCATGTTTCATAGAGTAAACATTTCATCTTTATTCGTAATATTGATGAAGATATGTTTTAACAATTCTAAATTTCTAATTGCAGGATTACATGGAGGATTATGAGGTGACTGTTCCTTTTCAGTCACTTCAGGCATTAGGGTGCCAAGTTGATGCAGTTTGCCCCAAAAAGAAGACCGGTGAAACTTGCCCAACAGCTATTCATGATTTTGAAGGTGATCAAACTTACAGTGAGAAGCCAGGACATGATTTTGCTTTGAATGCAACCTATGACGATGTGAATGCTTCAAGCTATGATGCTCTAGTCATTCCTGGAGGTCGTGCACCTGAGTATTTGGCACTGAATGAATCTGTCATTGCATTAGTGAAGCATTTTATGGAAAGCAAGAAGCCAGTTGCATCCATCTGCCATGGCCAACAGATTTTAGCTGCTGCAGGTGTGCTCAAGGTACTTTTAGATCATGTTTGATATATTTCACATTTGTTTCTCAATGAGCACTGAAGTTGAGCTGTGTAGGCGAAACTTGTGCAGTGTCTACATTGATTTTATTTTCTCAAATTAGCATGATGTAAACTGTTCACATTAATTTGTTGACGCTTAAACACAATTAAATTTGGGAAGATATACTTTCTGCAACTTGTGTGAGTAGGTCTTTGTGAGTGCTTAATGGCATGTATATTGATTTTTAGCAATTCACAATCATGGCACAGCTTGGTTGCACTTCATTTCTGTGTGCTTTTCTCCTTTTTGTGAAAGTCACAACTACGGTTCTCTTTAGTGGATGAGCTACTTCTGAATTTGTTCTCATTGGAGGCAGGACTGGATACACTGATCAATCAGTCACTATGGTTGCGTTTGGAAGGGAGACTGAGACTAAGAGACTCAGACTGAATGAAGTCTCTGTATTCTGTTTGGTATAAAATGTACTGAGTCATCAGTATTATGTTTAAATTAAAATAAATATGGAGATTGGAGGATAGATTTAGAATTTGAAAGGTTAAATTAAGATATTTTTGAAAAAAAAATATTATTAAAGTTTCAGTCTTTGTCTCAAAAATTTCAGTCCCCGGTGTCTCCACTTTCTGAAGGTACTGAAGGGACTGAAATTTTGGAGATGGAGACTTTCAGTCTATGGCCACTAAACACAATACTGAGTCTCAGTCCTCAAGTCTCAACTCAGTCCCCCTAACCAAATGGTACCTAATGTACCATAAAGAAATTAGATGTTAAATAGTAAATACATAGGGCACTGAACAGATATGTTAACCCAAACAAAGTCTGAGGAAATTGCTTCTTTTGGCTAGTCTCTTGTGATCTACCAATTAACAAATTGACAAAATCTTTGCTCTCTAGATGCACAAGTAATGGCCTTCTTGGAATGTATTCTACTTCTGCAGAACTTCCACAAAAAAAAAAGGAAGAAAAAATAACCATTGCTATTATTTTCAAATTTTGCTGGTTAATTTAACCCTGTCTTTAGGTGATGCCATTGTATATATTGGGTGCATGCCACAAGTTAACAATGAGGGTTTCTGTTAATGCGACAGGGAAGGAGATGCACTGCATATCCGGCAGTGAAGCTGAATGTGGTGCTGGGAGGAGCAATATGGCTGGAGCCTAACCCCATAAGCCGCTGCTTCACCGATGGAAATCTGGTTACCGGGGCAGCATGGCCAGGCCACCCTGAGTTCATTGCTAAGTTGATGGCACTACTTGGTATTCATGTCACTTTCTAAAGTGATGTGATCTTTGAAGCTTTGCATATGCACTTCTTGTGTATTAAGGTATTGTATATGATGTGACTTATATGAGGGACTTGTACAAGGCTGGCTGAGAATGAGATCTCGTGTATCTGAATAAAAGTCTATCTTTTATTATGTGTAGATTTTATTAATATATCCTTGAGCAGGATATCTCCATTGACAACCATGCAACGATTTCCTGCTACATCTTTCAGTACCAACGTGTCTTGTTTTGCAACGATTGTTTCACATGTAAACTAACAGTTTTACCATTTTCTAAATATGACAAATATTTCAATGTGGATAATGTGACCTCAACAATTAGATGGAAATTTTAACAATTTCCAACAATAATGAAATGTCATTTTAGATTTTACCCTACTCATTTTAAAAATGAGAAATACTCTATAGTGAATACATTTTTTTCTAGAGAAATGACATTTATATCATCATTCTTGGTGTATTTTTTCCCATCTATCACTTTAGAGAAAATAAAATAAAATTGTTATGAAATTCCAATTTTGCGAATGTCAGTTTTTCAAAAAGTGATATGTATAACAAAAATGTATAAAAAATTGTGTAAATATAATAAAATATAATATAATATTAAGAGAAAAAATTATAAACAGTCCTGACAATAACATCAAAAGACAAGAAGGCTTTTAAAAAAAAAAAAATCTTTTACAAAAATAAAATCTTTTTTTGGCCCGTCTTTTAATTTCGTTAAACAAATTAGTCCCTCTGTTAATAATTTCTCTCTAAAGCTAACTGATCATGAATACATGGCATGTTAAGTTAATGATATGTCAGTTAAATGCCAACTTAGATGGGCGGATTAATTGACCATCCAACCCAACCCCTAACATATGTATTAAAAAGAGAAGATTCAACCCTAATGACACAAAAGTCATCTTTCACTCTCTGGAATTACAGAAAATCCTAATCCTCTCCTTCCAAAAATTCGTTGATGACGTTTTACTTGGAGGAAGAAGTTGGTTCCGACGAAGCTATTGACAGAGTTTTGATGGCCCCGTAACGGAAGAACTGTCTGTTGAGGTAAGTTTCTTTACTCACTCTCTCTGCCATTGTATGTATATGATCAAGTTGAATATATTTTTATTCACATTTTCTGCCATTGAATATGCTTTGAAACCTATAATTTGAAATATAGTTTATATTTAAATTTTGCATGATGGACTAAATTTACTACTTGGAGGCTTGTCAATATATATATATATGCATTTTATTCTACTGCAATGCAATATTGCATTTTATCCATAAGTTTGCTTATTCTTTATTATTCATAAGTGTTCCTACCCTGACCCAACGTTATGGCCCAGGTCCAAATACGCCAAAAGGCCCAATCCAAAGATTGGCCTTCGTTATTCACCGACCTCTTCAAAAGAGGTCGGACTCAACACAGACTTCTTTCCAAAGAAGTCGGGCTCAAGAGATAGCTGGCAGATAACACTTATTCAAATAAGTAACTGTCCCTGAAATCTCTCAACCCACTTCTAGAAGGCATATCTCAACAATCCCTAGATAAAGGGACGGTTATCCACCTAAAAAGGTGGCACTACTCCAACGGTGGTTATTGGATCACCACTATAAATATCCTGACACTCCTCAGGTATCTCGAAGTTTCAATACATTCTAAACCTGCTTAACCCCATGCTGACTTAGGCATCGGAGTGTCTTTGCAGGTACCACCCCCATCTCTTGGAACACACAACTCGGAGGCGGCTCCCAGACGTAAACCAAGTCGGAGACCACACTCCTCCAGCGCTTGGGCCTCAAACAAGTCCAATCACCGTCCGGTTCTAGGTAAGCCCCGGAACATTGGCGCCGTTGCCGGGGACCTGGAGCTCAACTCTTGATAATGGCGGATGATCAATAACATAGTCAGACAACCACTCGACATGAATAAGATGCAAGCATGTTAAAAAGAAGTTGGAATATAATTTCTATGGATACCAGAAATCCCGTAAAAACTTCTCCCAATGGCAGAGGATATCAAATAGGGATGATGATTCTACTTCTACAGTTAAATTGGATTAAAAGAGAAGAAAGCACCGTCCCAAGGCCATTGTAGAAAGCAAACCAAGAGGAACTCGAAAGCCAATTGAATAAAAGAATTTTCAATTCAGAAAATTCAATTGGCAAAAGAAGTTACGTGAAAAAAAAAAGACGAACTCGAAAGCCAATTGAATAAAAGAATTTTCAATTCAGAAAATTCAATTGGCAAAAGAAGTTACTTGAAAAAAATGAACTCGAAAGCCAATTGAATAAAAGAATTTTCAATTCAGAAAATTCAATTGGCAAAAGAAGTTACGTGAAGAAAAAAAAAAGAGGAAAGGGAACGTGACTAATCCCAACTTCTTCGTGAAATAGGATGGACAATGACATCTGTGCCAACTTACAATCTCGGAAAAATCCATGATACCCACTCATGAAATGGAACAGTTGCATGTTCCAAATACACAGCATCAGCCAATTTGAACGCAACCCAATCCGACAACGGAGTGATGAAATCCAGTTTTTTCTTCAGTGGATTCACCTGTCAATTACAACAGTGAATAACACAAAGAATTCTCATGGTACATCTTTCGTTGGTTGCTCACAAATTACATCACTGCCAATGAATATGGAAAGAAATATTCCTGTGGTAGAATTTGATGTTTGCACACCAATAGAGATGGATGTCTTCCAGGAAGAAAATTGGAATCCGATCCAAAGAAAAAAGAAAGTCGGGGTGACAAAGGCCCAGTCTTCATTGGAGGGAATGATGGTCAGACTTTTCTTCAAAGGTCGGATGAGCCGGAAGCTCACAAAGAAAATCCGACCTCTTTTAGAGAGCTCATGAAGAAAAGTCCGACCTCTTTTAAAGGTTAGACTTTACAACAAGGTCGGATGAGCTGGGAGCTCACAAAGAAAATCCGACCTCTTTTAGATCCCACGAAGAAAGTCCGACCTCTTTTAAAGGTTAGACTTTACAACAAGGTCGGATGAGCTGGGAGCTCACAAAGAAAATTCGACCTCTTTTAGATCCCACGAAGAAAGTCCGACCTCTTTTAAAGGTTAGACTCTACAATGAGGTCTAAAACCTCATTGCTCAGAAGAATCCAACCTCTTTAGATCCGACAAGGAAAAAATCCGACCTTGTTTTGGAGTCTGTAAAAAATCCGACCTCTTTCACGATCAATTCTACAATGAGGTCAAAAACCTCGAAGAATATCAGAAAGAGATTCCGACTTCTTTTAAAGATCAGAGTCTACAATGAGGTCGAAAACCTCCAAGCTTAGAAAGAAAGTCCGACCTCTTTCCAAGCTTAGAAAGAAAAATCCGACCTCTTCTAAAGATCCAAGCTTATGAAGATAATTTGACCTCCTCTGAGGATTCAAGTCTACAAATAAAAATCCGACTTCCTTTAAGAGCTTACAAAGAAAAGTCCGACTTCTTTCTTGAGGTACAACTTCGAGAACCAGATCCCAAGCATAAATGGCCATGAGAAGGTCATACGAAGAAATTTCTCAACTGACAACCTCGTCTTGATCCAAAATGACATCAGACCAAAAGCGGACGAAGAAAAGCCAACATCAAAATGAAAAGATCCAACAAAGTCACTTAAGACTTGAAAAAGAACTACTACAACATACTCGACTTACTCGAAAACAATCTACCTAGATTGTGCCATGTTTACAACAAAAGGGATACTACAGCTAGAAAGCGCACCTTACTCCTTAATGCACACTTTTTCTAACTTAAAGTGATGAGATCCAAAGTGGCGTAAGAAGTTATAAATGCAAATCGTGGTCCGACCTCATTAAGCCACTTGTACTAAATCAAACTGGCAAAGGGCAAAGCCTAAAACGAATTGCACAAATAACTTAAGGACAACGTGATCATAATCAAACATCAACACAAAGAGGATGTAAACCCGACGTCACAACAATTTGTTTAAAACAAATTGAGAAAGGATGGCGATTTATAAGAATGCCTCCTCAAGCCAAGAGATAAGTATCCAACCTTACTAAGTTGACACAACAAGTATAAAACAAGTTATCCGACCTCCCAAAAAGAGAGTCCAAAATAACTTGTAAAAGTCACATAGCAACAAATAGTAAGATTCAAGAATGGCATGACTGAATACTCGAGTCCGACTTTATGAAGCTCGACCTCGAGTAGGGGCATTGGCTTATCATGAAAGCTAAGTCCAAAATTATTAAAAACTAAAGACAACATTCTACAATGATGCTAGAGCACGAAAGAAGAACGTGACCCCCTTTCAGAAACCTGAGAGCAAACTCAGATAAGGAAAGAGCTCTTGAGACAAAGGATGGCTACGAGATTCGCCGCAAAAGACCTCATATTGATAAGAAAAAATATCAGGCTACTGAGTTCGGGCAAATGAAAGCTGACAACAAAAAGGATAGGACCCTACAAGATTATTGAGATCTGAGGAAAAGGTTAGTACAAGGTGACCGACTTAAACAGCACTGAACTACCAAGGTCGTGGTATGCTTGTAACATGAAAAGGTACCATAGCTAAAAGCGAACTCTACTCCCTGATGTACTCTTTTTCCAACTTCATGATTTTTTCCCAAAAATTAAAGGATTTTTTCTGAAGAAGGGTTTTTAACGAGGCATCATAGTAGAGACTAAGGGATCATAGATAGTGAAAAACCCTTAGTAGCAGTAAAAGTACCTTCACAAATAAATAAAGATCTTTTATCTCTTATAAATCCCTTCTCATTTTTCTTTCTTTCTACAAAACGTGCCGACTTAAGCTCGACAAAGCGTGAAAATCCCATGAACCGACCTAGATGGTCGTCAGGATAAAACGACGAGGTACAAGTCGGTGTAAAGAGGTTATAAAAGTCGATCGTAATAAACTCGGAAATTATCTGACTTACAAGTCGGAAAAATCGAGAAAAAAGGAAACGCATCGCAAAAATAACCTAAATCATAAGAGCTCAATAAATCAAAAATTGAGTATAAGGAATACCAAAAAGAGATCAGGAAACCTATTGAAAGCACTAAGGCAAAAGGCTGTCCCGAGTTGTTAAGGAAAACTTAACTTAAAGAAAGGGACAGTCAGCTAAGAAAAAGGTTTTTCAAAACAAAGATCAAAAAGGTTTTTTCTAAGATTACTGAAATCTTAGAAAATGGCTACTACAAAGTGTCTAACTTCGAGGGTGAAAAACTACCCAGATCGCAACACACCTCCAACATAAGGAGATAAAACAATTCCTTATGAAAATTGATTTTCTACAATTAACACACACCAATTGAAGCTCGATGAACCGCGAAAATCACGAGCCGATCATATAGAAATCGCCTGGATGAAGCGACGAGGAACCAATTGGTGGAAAGAAGTTACATATGCGAATTGGAAAGAAAACACCTCGAAACAGCTCGGGCCAAACAGGTTGAAAAAGTTGTGTTTAGAACAAGTCGCAAAAGTAACTTAACTAAATATGCGCCTTGAGGCATAAATACGATCTAACAACTCAATCCACACGGATAACAAATGGATCGTACAAAATCTCAAGCCCACAATCTCATCTCTACAAGTTCTAAAAATAAACGACCTAGTCGTATAAAATGGAACACTTTCACAAAAACAAGTTGTTCCAAAAAAACTCGTTCTAGCATTCACAACAACATAAGGATAACTTGGATTAAACGAGTTATGCCAGTCAACCATATTTTCAACGAAATTGTGTTAAGCACAAGTCGTGTCTATCTAAAACCAAAGCTTTAAAAGTGATTTGTATCAAAATGAATCACTCCAACCAAACGACTCGTATAGAAACGAGTTAAAAAGGAAGGATTGTAAACGTTTTTGAACAAAATCGAAACGTAAAAAATATCCTCCAAAACAACTTGGATAAAACAAGTTGTATCATACACAAGGACGACAACCTTGTAAAAACTAGAAAGGGGAGGGAACAAGCATATAATCCCTTCACCTAAGGCGCCAATCTATGCTCGACAGAGCGCAAAAATCACGAGCTGGCCTTTTCAATGGTCGCTCAGATAAAGCGACGAGGTATAAATTGGTATCCAATGGTTATAATACGGCTTGATGATTTAAAACAACTCAAGCCCATGAGTTGAACAAAATCGAGTAAAAAATAACCATATGATCTAAGTAATTTGTAAATTGCGCAAAACAACTTGATATATAACGAGTTGTGCTTCAAAAAAGTGACTTGTATAAAAAACAAGTCATCTAGAAAACTCAGAATGAATGAGTTCAACAAAAAAAGGCTTCATTCGAAAATCCTTTCTGCTTGATTGCTCGAGTCCGACTTCATAAAGCTCGACCACGAGCAGGGGCATAATGGATAAAGCAACGAAGTCCGATGGTTATAAAGATGATCTGATAGTTTAAAAGGACTCAAAATAAACAATTTGTACTTGAAACAAGTTGTGAAGTCCTAAAAAACAGCTCGAATTTAAATGAGTTGTATGAAATTAGATCAAGAAATAGCCACGTTTTAATTAAACGATTTGAAATGAAACAAATCGTAAGACCTTAAAACTACTCGCATCGAACGAGCTAGATGAGGTTATACTAAAAAATAATTACGAGTTTTGAAATAAACGATTTGTATCAAAACAAGTCGTAAGAAATCAGAATAAGTTTCAGAAAGGTGATTTGTATTAAAACAAGTTATGCATCCTCAAAACAACTCAAACTGAACGAGTTGTACAAAATTAGGACAAGAAATATTCTCTGGTTAAGCAAGATGTGCTAAAATCGGTCATACAAAGCCTACAAGCCTTAAATAACTCGGAAAGAACGAGTTGTACCAATCAGTCTTAGAAAAAAGACCTGGCCAAAAACAAGTCGTTTAAAGAGGAAAAAGTATTTATAGCACGCTAGGGGCATAAGGGTAAATTGATGCAATCATTAAAGAAACGCGCTGTTACCAATATAACTGCTCCCACGTGTAAATGCAAAAACCCCAACGGACGCGACGTTTGATTAGACTTGGCGATTAAGAAATTTAAAATCACGTCGGCTACATGACAAACCCCATTTGTAGGGTTTATCTTGTATTGATTTTAGGGGATTTTATCACCTTTTACCCACATTTATTCAATGAAACAGCATGGTTTTATAACTTCTCCTTTAATTGTGCTTAAGAGTGAAAACATGCTTTTTAGGTCTTAAAATGAATAAATTTAATTCACCTTGATTCCATTAGATGCCTTGATATGTTTGTTAAGTGATTTAAGGTTTAGGAGGCAAAAATTGGATCAAGGGAATGAAGAAAGAAGCATGAAAAGTTGGAGAACTCATGAAGAAATGAAAGAACCGGAAAGCTGTCAAGCGGACCTCTTCGCACTTAAACGATCATAACTTGAGCTACAGAGGTCCAAATGATGCGGTTCCAGTTGGGTTAGAAAGCTAACATCCGGGGCTTCGAAACGATATAAGATTTGCCATAGTTGCTACAAGTATGGTGGCGCGCACGCGCATAGTACGCGCACGCGCCGTTGCTGCCACCTAGTCCACTTGAAGCAAAACATGGCCAGCGATTTTAGAAGCCTTGTGGGCCCAATCCAACTCATTTCTGATGCTATTTAACCCAAGGAGTGAAGAGGGAAACACATGTTAGTTACCATTAGTTTAGTTTTAGTTTTAGAAGTAGTTTCTAGAGAGAGAAGCTCTCACTTCTCTCTAGAATTAGGATTAGGATTATGATTAGTTCTTAGATCCAGGTTTTAATCTTTGCTTTCTTCTACTTCTACATCTCAATTCTTTGTTGCACATTCATCTTCTTCTATTCTTTTATTGTAATTTCCTTTATGATTGTTCTTATACTTTGTTGTAGATCTACTATTGTTCCTCCCATTTTCTTTCAATTCAATAAGAGGTAATTCATTGGAGTGCACTAAAGCTAGTCTTTCCTTGGGAGTTGGCTAGGACTTGTGGCTCAAGTCAATTCATCCACTTGACTTTCCTTTCTTTAGTAAGGGTTAACTAAGTGGTAGCAATGAACAATACTCATCACAATTGAGAAGGATAACTAGGATAGAACTTCTAGTTCTCATATCTTGCCAAGAGCTTTATAGTTGTTAGTTTAATTTCATTGCCATTTACTTTCATGTCTCTTATCCAAAACCCCAAAACACATCACAACCAATAACAAGACACTTTATTGTAATTCCTAGGGAGAACGACCCGAGGTTTGAATACTTCGGTTTATAAAATTAGGGGTTTGTTTTAGTGACAAACAACTTTTTGTATGAAAGGATTATTGTTTGGTTTAGGAACTATACTTGCAACGAGAATTTATTTGTGAAATTCTAAACCATCAAAATCCATTCGTCACTACAGACCCAAGTTCGATACTCGAATCCAACTCATAAGCAAAAGAGATTGGACTCGAGTAGGGGCACTGTTCCTACCCTGACCCAACGCTATGGCCCAGGTCCAAATACGCCAAAAGGCCCAATCCAAAGATTGGCCTTCGTTATTCACCGACCTCTTCAAAAGAGGTCAGACTCAACACAGACTTCTTTCCAAAGAAGTCGGGCTCAAGAGATAGCTGGCAGATAACACTTATTCAAATAAGTAACTGCCCTGAAATCTCTCAACCCACTTCTAGAAGGCATATCTCAACAATCCCTAGATAAAGGGACGGTTATCCACCTAAAAAGGTGGCACTACTCCAACGGTGGTTATTGGATCACCACTATAAATATTCTGACACTCCTCAGGTATCTCGAAGTTCCAATACATTCTAAACCTGCTTAACCCCATGCTGACTTAGGCATCGGAGTGTCTTTGTAGGTACCACCCCCATCTCTTGGAACACACAACTCGGAGGCGGCTCCCAGACGTAAACCAAGTCGGAGACCACACTCCTCTAGCGCTTGGGCCTCAAACAAGTCCAATCACCGTCCGGTTCTAGGTAAGCCCCGGAACAATAAGCTTATTGTGTTTGTTTTGAACCTTACTTGCAGTTTAATATTATGTTTATTCCACCACACATTAGCACACACAAAAAGTTCATTGGTCATAGATTTTTATTAACTTATTCATAGTTTTATTTAAATTTTTGCAAGAGTTTAAACAAGTATACTTTGAAATTATTTGGTATGAATTAATCTACCTAAATTTTAGATAAGTTGATATATAATTCACATTGACCTGTTTAGTTAGACATGACTATCAATCATTAAAATTATTAAATAATCTACATTATTTTCAAATATATTTATCTATTAACTATTGTTATTGCTGCTAAATTTGTCTTTTGTTAGTGTGCAGATGTCTAACTTTACAACAATACCTGTGTTTAACCATGGTGGGAGGCTTGGGAAGAATAGTAATGGGGTGTTGCAGTACTTGGATGGAAAGGTACATAAATTTTCTCCAATAGACTTAGATTTAGTGAACTTTTTTTATTTAGAAGAACTACTAAAGAGTTTAGGCTATGCTGATTATGCTGCAATGTATTGGTTAGAACCCACAATTCGAAATTTAAAATCTGGACTTCATGTGATTAAGGGAGATTCTGAGATAAATGATTTGAGAAACAATTTATTGGTGAATGACTGTCTGGATTTTAATTTATATTTTGAACACCTAATTGGTGAGCCTTGCTATGTTAATGAGGATTTAGGTCAAACTGCCGGTCAAGTTAATGATTCTTCTTCCTCATCCTCATCTGATGAAGATGACGGGAGTTCCGAGGATGAGGTATACAATCCTCCTTCAGATGCATACCATGAGAGTAGTGACATTGATAGTAACGAAGACAGAATGAAACTGAGGACGTTTACTAAAAAGAAGGCTGTTGATGGAAAAGATGATTGTGATAATGGGAAGGGTGATGCTGACGGGAAGGCTGTTGGAAATGTGAACATGGACAAGAAGGTCAATTCAAGAAAGTATGTTGGGAAGAGAAAGAAATATGCTAGTCCCAACTTTAGTCCTAGTGGATGGGGTAATGTTGGAGTTGGTTCAGGGGGCAATATAGGTGGACAACATATTGGGCTTAGTGGTTCTAAGGCCCAACCTAATTCTAGACAAGATAAAAATAAATCAAGTCACACTAAGGGTATTGAGTCCATTATAGAAGAGGTTGATTCTGAAGAAGAGAAGGAATATGTTTATGAGAGTGAAGCATTTGTCTTCTCTATTTCATCAGAGGGAGGTAATAAACACAAATGGTCAGAGCACAAAATCGGTTATGGCTATGGAGAAGTGTACTTTGAGTTGAGTATGGAGTTTGACACAATAGCTAAGTTCAAGGAGTGCTTGAAGGATTACTTTGTCTATGAAAGAAAGGAATGTCGATATATTAGGAACGAACCAGAAAGAATTAGGGCAACGAGTGCTGAAGAAGGATGTCCGTGGTTAATCTATACCTCATATAATTCTAGAGATTGTTGCTATTAGATCAAAACTTTTGAAAATAACCATACGTGTGGGAGAGATTTTGGTTCTAATCTGGCCGACCGCAAGTGGGTTGCAAGCAAGCTGGTTAAGGTTTTAAAAACTCGGCCGGACTTGACATTAAAAGAGGCTAAGGTTCACATGGTTGAAGAGTATAATGTGCAACTGCATGATAAGATTATCGCAAGAGCTTTGAAGGCTACAAGGAAACAAGTAATTGGAAAAGAAGGAGAACAATACGGTAAAATACAAGACAACTTAAGTGAGCTATTAAGGAACAACCCAGGTTCCACTGCAATGATGTGGACAATACCTCAACCAGAGAGTCTGGCATTGTTTGATAGGCTTTACATCTCACTTGAGGCTTGCAAACTTGGGTTCAAGGCTGGTTGCAGGCGGTTGATTGGCCTTGATGGATGCTTTCTAAAAGGATATTATGGTGGATAACTCCTATCTGGAATAGAACAAGATGAAAACAATCATTTCTTGATTATATCTTATGCAGTGGTGGACAATGAAAACACTGAGACATAGAAGTGATTTTTAATAAGGTTGAAAGAAGACTTGGGTGATGTTTGCAATGAAGAACTGAATTTCATCTCGGACCAACAAAAAGTAAGCATTCTATAACATGCTAAAGAGTATTATTAGTGAACTTTATTAGTGAACTTTATTTATGATGCTTATGATGTTCTGAATTCTGTTATAATGTGTTTTAAATTCTATTATCAGAGTATGATTCGTGAAGTTTATTTATAATGTTTATGGTTTTGCTAAATTCTGTTATAAGAGTTTATTAGTGTTTATTTAAATTGTGTTTTATAAGAGTATGATTAGTGAAGTTTAGTTATGATGTTATGGTTTTACGAAGTTCTGTTATAGGACTTTATTAGTAAAGTTTATTTATGATGTTTATGGTGTTGCTGAATTCTGTTATAGGAGTTTATTAGTGAAGTTTATTAGTGGATGTTGTGAGGAGTTGAGATGCTATATTATGCGAAAAATTGCCAATAACAAAAGAAAACTAGCTAAATACAATGGTAAATTGGCTCCTGTGCAACAGATTAAGCTAGAACAGATTATTATGTCTAAAAGCAACAAGTGAAATGTAGTATGGAGTGAAAATAATGACAAAGCTATCTATGAAATTCAAAGAAATTCTCACAAGTTTGGTGTAAATCTCAAAGAGCACACTTGCACATGCAATATGTGGCAGCTCACAAGTAATTCATGTATGCTATACTATCATTAGTTATATCAACTATATCTATATTTTTTTATTATGGTCTTTGATTTATTAAAAATGTATGTAGAATTTTCATGCAAGTATGCAGTTGATGCAATTTCTAGATTGAAAAACATGAGATACAAATCAGAAGACTGTCGATAAGTCACTTACAATGGATGTTGTCCAAGCAGCATACTCCTATATCATCTAACCAGTAAACAGTGAGAAATATTGGATCACCACAGATTGTCAAAAAATTTTCCCTCCCCCATTCATACGTCCAGCTGACCAGCCAAAACTTATGAGGATGAAAGTTTCTATTGAAATGGTGATTGGCAATGAAGTTAGAAGATCGTGCTAAGTAACTTGTAGTAAGTGTGGAAAGAAAGTTCATTATCACAAGACTTGCAAAGGTGCACCTAAGAATCCAAATTGGCAGTCAAAGACAAAAAGGATAAAGAAGGCAAGCAAGACTCAATCTGAAATTTCCGTTGGAGTGGCAACAAACAAGCAAGGACAACAACATAATTTGATAGTTGCATTTGTTATTTTTTTATTGTGTTAATTTTGCTAGGTCTGTTATGTGTTGTTGATTATAAATTGCTAAATTTATATATTATATTTGCATCATCATTTTCATGCAAAGACAAAAAAAAAAGATGCCAAAAGTGAGAGCCTCGCTTAATGTAGATTCTGTTGAAAAGATTGATTTATCTCAATTTGCATCCCATAATGAAGGACCTGTGAGTATGTTGTTGTATTTGGTGACTTTAGTGTTGTTCATTTTTTGTGCTAAAATAGTTATTTTATCTTGTGCAGGCTACTCAAAAAATTTTTGAACTTTCTATTGGGTTCCGAATAAAGCAAACTATTGTGAAGCCTCGAATATCACCCACTTAAAATCATCTAGAGCTACTTGGAGCAGTTACCTCAGGAACATCCGGCAACTTATTTACCTTCATGTCAACACCTAGTTTTAGACCTCCAACTCACACTTGAAGAGATTCATTAATGGATTGCAAGCACCAAGTGAAGATTCATATATGTATTTTTTTGGTCTATAAGTCAAGAGTCATATGTATCTTATGAATTCAATTAATTATCTTTTAGTTCATTAATATTTGTAAACTTATTTGCTGGTATATAAGTTAGACAACCAGCATTTTAAAGACATTATTTTGCTATTGCACAAACAATCATACTTTGGTACTAAGTTTATTATAACAGATTATGGAACTGTTTTGGATTGTGCTTATAATTGCATCTTTACTATCATATAGCACATATAAAAATCATATTGTAGAGACTTTTTTCAGATTAATGAAACATATATTTCAAATTTAGCTTATAATTATTATATATCCATATTTTTATATATTCATCCATCAAAATATATGATTACATGTTTGTAGTATAATCTAATTTCTTTCAATACAATATCATTTCAGATTAAAATATAGCAAATTCATTAACATAAAATATAATCTTACACAGGTTTAGTTACATTTTAAAAGCATTACAAAACAACATAATTATCACAAAATGTCACAACTAAGATTATAACAATTACTTAAAATATGTCCTAAAGACTAAAGTAATTATGATACCAATTATACCCAAAATTATAAGTCTGAAACATTTGAAGTAATATCTACCACCTTGAGATTCAATTTCGTTTTGATTTTTCAAATTCAATTCCATCTCTAACTCCTTCATTCTATGTTCTACCTCCTTCATTCTCCTTTCCATTAAAATAGCATTCTTAAAAGTAATATCTTCGTTAATATTTTCTTAAACTAATATATTTAGCCACTTGAAATACTTGCAATGTGGGATGGATGCCTGAAAAATTAAAAATTTTAATTATAAAATAGTACAAAAATTATATAGAATTTTCAAGCTTAAAAAATATAAAAAAAATAAACTTCATACAAAAATTATAAATTAATACTTACATTGTAATTAAGGCATCTCAAAAAGAAACTATTTGGATTAAGTTTTGTGCAAGATTGGAAGAGAATCGCATAGGTACTATAGTAACATTTTGAAGACATGAATTTCTTCTTTCTTGGCTGCCCAACACTTCCAGAAGAAAAGGTGCAACTCCTATTCTCTTCGCCAGACGCCAACACTATAACCACGCAGAGTGCGGCTTCTAGTTTCTGAAGAATGATCTCCATAGGGGTGTGCATGGCCCGGTCCGGTCCGAAGATCTGGCCCGGTCCCGAACACTTTAGGGGCTAATTTGGTGTGATTTCATCGGGTCTAGGGTCGCGTAAGGGTCTCAAAAATAGACCCGTTCATTATTTTGGGTCGGGTCCGGGCAATGGCTCGGGTCACCCGAAGTGCCCGGTGACCCGGTCGTCATACACAATTAATATTTTGTGTTCTTAGTGATGGATGATGGCTATTCTTATGTGGAGTTTAAGTATTGTAAACCTTAATATTTTGTATTATTAGTTATTCTAAAACTATAAGTTAATGTTTTATATTTAAAATGCATAAGATTTTAGACTAATGCATAATATTATGTTATTTGTATTGATTTAAATATTTGGTGTTATTAGATAATATTAGTATTGATTATGGTTATGCTTTAATTTTAGAGAAGAGTTGGTTCTTGTTATATTTTTCTAAGTGAATTTTACTATGTCAAATAATGGTTGGAGTCTTAAAAATTTAGATATTTTCACATGTTAGCTTATTAGAAGGTATCAAGGTAATGAAAATGTTAATGGCTCAATTTTCACCCGATTTTTACCCGGTATAATTGTGGCCTGAAAGTGTATAGGTTTCATCGGGTTTAGGGTCGGATTCGGGTCTAACAAATAGGCCCGGTATATATTTCGGGTCGGGTCTGAATCACATCAAACCCGATTTCACCCTGCCCATGCACACCCCTAGATCTCCATGGCTCATGGTGGTAGCATAGGTAGAGTTCTACACAAGTAGGAAGGAGGAAGAAGCATTCAGGGTTGCTCATGTTCTGCGCAAATAGAATACGGAGTTATATTTTTAAAAATCAGTCAGGAAACGGGTTGAGTGATTTATTAATATGCCACTGACACTTAATGGACACATCACCATCTTAACGTGTTACGTATTTACGCTCCGTTAACTATGGAGATAAATTATCGATATAGGGGTTAACTTGTCTCACATAAAAAATTACCAGAGGCCAAAAAGTGGTTTATTTTTTTTAAGGATCTCATTGTCCTTTAAAAAAATTGTCAAGGACCGAATTGGATATTCACCCTAATATTAATTTTGTAATTAAAAAAATAGTATATATATATTTTTTTCGTCACAAAAAATAATAAAATTTTATTTTATGAATAAATATGCAAATTGGTCCAAAGAATTTTAAATTAAATATTTTGGATCTCAATAAATTTTTTTTTCCTAAAAATTCTTACAAGTTACTATGGTTAGCGTCTCCCCTCACTTTTAATCAATTATATGCATATTGAACAAATGAAATTTTAATAAATTTATCGTAAGATAATTAGATCCTTAAAAATTATAATCTAAGACAAATTAATTTTTTTTAACGATTCAAAAATCATTCTGTAGAATAAAAATTTGTTGGTGGCGATAGGCCAAAGACTAACAGGCCAAATATTTAGTTGTGAAATATAAATTTGTTTAAAATTAAGTTGAGTATTTATTTATTATTTATTTATTGCCCATCAATTTATAGTAGGAAATCATTAACAACTAACAAGCCCACCAACCACAGCTCCACTTTCCGCCTCAACATTGTCATACCATCACCCCGATAGCCTCGTGGCTTTTCATGAAAATAAAAAATAAACAAAAAAATGAAAAAATAAACGAGAAAAAAAAATCTCAAGTCTCAACACGAATTAGAAAATCCCATATCTATATAAATGTTTTGTTTTGTTAGATAAAGATTGGGCACTGGAGATAGTGGGCCAGAATAATTAAATGGGGGTTGATAGAGTGGGCTATGTACGTTGAGTAGAGTGGGCTTCAAGAGTAGGTAATCTCTTCTCGATGAATGGATAGATGAGTGACACGTAAGCATTTCTTCTTACCACTTCCCTTCCAACACGCTTCTCTCTCTCCTCTTCTCTCCTCTCCTGTTCCTTCATTCCCTTCTTTGCCCTAATCAACCATCTCAATTCTCAGATCTCTTCCCTCCATTTCCAGTAAGCTTTCTCTCTCTCTGTCTTTTTTATCTCTCTAACTTCTTGGCTGAGTTTTCTTTGCGCTCCTAAATGCTTACTTTAATTTCTCGTTAGTTCTTTCTAAATTGCCCTTATTCGCTTCTTGTTTGTTTTCTTCAACTGTTGCTCCTCTTATTATGATCTATAATATAAGATAATCTATTTTTTATTTATTTGTTAGTCTTTTCTGTTGGGAAAAATTATGTATTTTGGATTTTAGCTTTCTTTATTGGTGTTTCCTTTTTGGACTATGCTAGTGCTGTTGCAACATTGATGTTTAATAGTCCCAAGTTATTCTTACTTACCCTTCCCTGTTGAAGTGATACTATTTTAGGGTTAAGCTGGGAGTTTTTTATATTAAATCGTTGCTGCTTTCTGTGATGTAGAGAAAATAAATTGACTCTATTTTGGGGTTTTGCATACTGGATTTGATGTGCATGGTAAGATGTTTGAAGAGTCAATGCACGTCCATTAGAAGCCGCCGATCCTGTGAATATGCAGTGTTTTCTATTGAATAGCTGAACCCGAAACGCCTTTTATCCGCCTCGAAGCCTCCACAACTTGTAATCAACCTACATACTTATGTGCTTTAGATATCAGCGAAACTTACTTTTAGGAGCCATAGGTTTTATGAGTTTTCTTCCTAGAAAGTTTTGTTGATGTCACACTTGAAATGGGCCATGATTTATTCTGGAACTCTGATCTGATGTAGACTTTCACAAAGTCTTGGTTGATACAAGGGTATATGCTTGTAAATATTGATAAGGTACATACTGCTTCCAGTTGTTGAATTGGAATGATTCTTTTAAGTATTTAAATCGCTGAGAATTTATGCTTCAATTTTTTTGTTGAAAGGGGTATCTTCTTATGAAAGCAAAAGAATATGTATGTGGTTTTCTTTATTTTAATTTATGTTTATTCTTAAATTATTGATTACTTGTCTACACCTGAGGTTTTGTTGATGTGGTGTTTTTTTGGTGTAGTATGTGATCCTTTGGTAGATTTTGTTGATAATTTTATTGTGAATATCAATACAACAACAACAAAGCCTTATCCCACTGGATGGGTCCTGCAAACACATGAATAGAAGCTTCTCTGATTTATCAGAGCCAGGTTTCAATGAAGGCTTCTTGGTTGCCCTGGCTCACTTTGGAGCTATGCAAATTGCAAACATGCTTTTGAGAACCACTGGCACACACCCACAGAAAAAATATGTTTCCTAGAATGCTGTCATTAGCTGCTTGAGTTAGGGTTGGCTTACTGATTAATCTTTAGTTTCTCTCTCATATAATTATGAAATTCTCTTTACCTTTTCTCTTTTGAGTTAAAAGATAAGAACCTGGAGCATAAACAGTCATTCTTAGATTTTAGAAGTTCATTCTAATAATGCCATGGACCCTTACAGGTGCATCGCATCTTAGCTTTTTGACGTCACAAATTGTAGATACTTTGATACTCAATATGGAGCTGAGTACTATTAAAGATGCATTTGATCGTGTCACAAAGAAGCAAAAGTTATCTAGTGCCAAGACTCAGGAAATGCTTGATCAAATCAGACAGGAAATTGAGAGTGCTTTAGACAAGATGCAGTCAGCCAATAACTCGGACCCTGAGCACAATTATAAAGCTGTCCTCAATGAGCTCAAGGCCAATTTGCTTAAAATTGCTCCCCTTAGCCAAATGGAAGGCACACAAAAAGAGCTAAATGTAGCACTCAGCAAGTATGGGAAGCTACTTGAGAAATATTTCAATCCTGATATATCAAAGGCTTATAGAAATATTGATGTTGATATACATACGTTAAACCAAATAATTGCCAACCATTTTTATCGCCAGGAACTTTTTGATATTGGTGATCATTTTGTGAGTGTGGTTGGAGAACCAGAATCTGCTTCCACTATGAAAGCTCCATTCCTAGAAATGTATCAAATACTTGAAGCCATTAAGAACCAGAACCTGGAGCCAGCCCTAAACTGGGCTTCAATGAACTCTGACAAACTTGCTCAAAGTGGATCCGATATTGTGTTGAAGCTTCACTCTATGCAATTTGTGAAAATACTTCAAAATGGAACTAGAGATGAAGCTCTTCATTATGCCCGAACTCACCTGTCTCCTTTTGCTTCCAGTCACATGGCTGAAATCCAGAAGCTCATGGCCTGTCTCCTGTGGACCGGAAAACTTGATCGGTCTCCATACCATGCATTATTATCTGGATCTAACTGGGACAAGTTGGCCGAGGATCTTAAACGGGAGTTCTGCAATCTCTTGGGGCAGTCGTACAACAGTCCATTGAGTGTGACTGTAGCAGCAGGGGTTCAGGTTTTGCCGCCTCTCCTTAAATTTATG
>NC_029774.3:123579598-123584750 GCF_000817695.3 Arachis duranensis
TGAACCAGTTGCCTGTGCCAGTTGAGTTGGACCGGGAATTCCAGTTCCATTCTATTTTTGTTTGTCCTGTCTCAAAGGAACAAGCAACCGAGGATAATCCGCCAATGTTGATGTCCTGCGGCCATGTCCTTTGTAAGCAGTCTATCTTGAAGATGTCGAAGAATCACACAAAGATGTTTAAGTGCCCTTACTGTCCCTTTGATATTGATGCTGTACAATGCAGGCAGCTATATTTCTGATGTTGAATAATTTATTTGTATGACACTCTCTTGTACAACTGAATCCAGGTGTTGTTGAATAGTTCCGTTCAAGCATGGGCATTGGCATGCCAGTGTTTGGTGACTGCAAAATGCCATGCCAAATTGTGATGTCTGTATGTCTGTATGTCGAATAACATTTGTTGTAAATAGAAATTCTTTCAAGTTGGTTATGTCCTGCAAGTTCTTAATTTGAAGTCACCTCTCTCATATGGTAAAGCATTGATACCCATAAATTTGACTTTCCTATGGTTGGACGGTCATTTTATATCTGTGTTCAATAAAATACCATAACGGGAAAATCTCACACACACCAGATAGGTGATTTGTGCTTGATATACGTTAATTATTTTTACCAAATCCACTCAAGAAAGTAGTGGATTAAGCCTAATAATTTTGAGCAACTTGTGAGGGATAACAGAATTGAAGTTTATCTTTCTGTTAATCTGTTCTTTTACTTTAATATAATATATGTCAGCTAAAGTTTACAAAATATTTTTCCTCTGTTAGGCGTTAAAATATCCTTTTTGCAATGATTGATGAGGCCAATGCAATACAGATGGAGCATGATCTTGAAAATAATGTTGAAATCCACGTCAAAGAATAGCATACATAGCTTACTCATACGCTAATTTTATGTTTAAAACAAGACAGCTATCCAACGTTCTCAACATTTTCGTTGATGCAAATTCAGTCTAACTTCTGTGGTTCACTAACAGGCTGGCTGGGCTAGATTAGTTTTCGAAATGTAAGTTGAATTCCAAGTTGACTAGTTAATTGACCTGAATAATATAATTTGTACGGACAGCACATCTATCTATGCTTAGATAGAAGAAGTATAAGCTAAGAGTGCACCTTTATTGGGATTTACATGATAGAAAATACTCCTTTGAGATGCACAAATGAAAGTAAATGCAACAACTCAGGAGGGCCATTCTATAGCGTAAACAAAATTAAAGAACTTTATAGAGCTATGAGTGGTTCCAACTTTAATTTAGTGTGCCCATGATATAATAGGATCATGTAATACTGTTGTCAATTCTTTAATATCTTATTTTCTTTTCTTTTCCCTTTTGATTCTTTATAAGATTTTCCGAGTACTATAATAGTTTATGAGTAATGCGAAACAAGAATGATGATGGGATGTTGAACAGTTCGGAGACAAGGAAGCGAAGATTATGTTATAGTGCTAGGAAAATAACATCTAAAATTATTTTATATCTTATAATATTTATTATTTTAGTAATAATTAATAAATATTAAATAAAATAATTTTAAATTATTTGAATTAATTTTTTATATATCGCAAATATTATCGTTATAATAATATAAGAGTATATATCCATTTTGGTCCTCAAAAAATTTCAGATTAAATACTTTAGTCCCCAACTAAATTAATTACTCGATTGGTCCCTAACAATTAACTCTGTTAGTCACTTAGGTCCTTTACTCCGTTAATTCTAACGGAGGACAAAATAGTCCCTGACAACGCTAACAGGGCACAGAATGGTCTCTGATCTCCTCTGTTCGAAAACGATACTGTTCTCTCCCAATTTCCATCATATATCGTATAACACTAACAGTCTAACACTGCAACTTCTAACTACACAATGCACACTCTATAAATTTAATGTTCACAAGAAAAAAAAATCCTCAATTTGTTCTCAACCAATTCACTCAGGAAACTAATACTTATGTCTTTCAACTAGTTGTTGTCTTTGATGGATCCCATGAATCTAGACAGCAAGTCTGATTTGTTAAGACTCGTCGTCGTTGTTGCCATCTTCCTCCTCCTCTGCCCTAACATCTCCATGACTACATTGTCCACCACTCCGATCGCTTCCTTCAACTTCTTCTCCGAATCAATGTTCAGTAATCGCTTCAGTTTTCATATGAGCGGCAACAGCGACATTGTTCATTATAATAGCTTGGATGCGAGGTCGAAGCTGTCTACCAACTTGGACTCTGGAAAAGAAGGAATGAAGTACTCGGTGTCTATTTCAAATGAGAATTTGCATATGATGTCGAAGGAGAATCTTCTCATGACGTCCTAATGTCCAACAATCTATATTGCTTACCGGACAGTGGAGAAAGGCATGCCCTTGGAGTAGTTGTGGAACTTGGTTTTGAGGATGTCGTGGATGTTGTTGAGGTTGGAGGTGATATTATCAAAGACGTGGAAGTGGATGCTTTTGGTGGGTGAAGTGCAGAGGAGGTGGATGTACTAGTCACAAAGATTTAGGAAGTGTGTGGTCTATGACATGTTGAGGTAGGTGCGACACGTGTGACAATTACACCATGGCTTAATTTTGGAGCTAAAGATGAAGAAGGAAAAGATGAAAAAGAAGACTGTGAAGGTGAAGAAGGAGAGCATGAATGTTAGGGTTATGCGAGATATGATAAAAATTGAAGAAGAACAGTATTATTTTCAAATAAAGAGGTCAGGGATCATCTTATCCTTTGTTAGAGTTGTCAGGGATCATTTTGTCCCATGTTAAAATTTTCAGAGACCATTTTGTCTTCTGTTAGAGTTGACGGAGTCAAGGACCTAAGTGACTGATGAAATTAATTGTTAGAGATCAATCGAGTAATTAATTTTAGTTGAGAACTAAAATGTCTTATTTAAAATTGTTTGAGGACCAAAATGGGTATATACTTGGTAATATAATTATATGACATGAGGTGGGACTTTGATTTGAGATAAGGATGCTGGTGTTGATATTCGTTTTTTTTTAAAAAAAAAAGCAAAAGAAAAAGTAAATACCTTTTGAAATACAATGATTAGCACCATATTAACTTATTTAAGAATCCATGGGACCAATAACTATAGATGTGGGTGTTTAGTATTTACAAGAGGGTCACTTAGATAAAGATGTCAAAAATATTTTTTTTAAATATTTTTTAAAAATTAAAATTTAATACATATAATCAATTAAATTATATTATTTTTATTAAAATTAAATCAGACAAATCAGTTTAACAACAAAATTAATATAAATTTTGAACCAGTATAAATTAATATTTTTTTATAAAAAATTACTACAATATTTCTATTATAAAATACAAATAAAATATTTTTATTATATATATGTTCATATCCTGGCCCAATGCAAAGGCCCAGGTCCAACTAAAAGGCCTAATCTAAAGGATTAGAGCCTTGCTAAGTGCCGACCTTCACATAAGAAGTCGGTGTCAACCACGACTTGGTCTGAAGAGGTCGGATGTGAGGTTAGCTGGCAGATAAACACTCATTCAAATGAGTAACCGCCCCTAAAATCTCTCTAACCGCCTCATAAAGCCATATCTTAACCTCCCCAAGATAATAGGGACGGTTAACACCCTAAAGATACGGCACTACACCAACGGTGGTTATGGACTCACCACTACAAATACACTGACCCCCCTCAGGTATCTCTAAGTCCAATACTCTCTAGACCTGCTTACCCCCTTGCTAACTTAGGCATCGGAGTGTCCTTGCAGGTACCACCCCCCATTCACACGCGAGCGCGAGTCGGACGGAGCCTCCCGAGTTGCGGACCTACCCGGAGTTCTCCTCCATTACACACTTGGGCCGCTAAATGCCATCCGTCGTATTAATCTCCGGTTACCTACCGTAACATTGGCGCCGTTGCCGGGGACCCGCGAGATCATCCCTCGATGGCAGACAGATCCCATGAAGAAGGCCATGTCGAAACAGATTCTGAGCAAGAGAATCTAGACATGGGCCATGACAATGAAGACACAGCCCAACATCAAGACAATGATCAACACAGAGAGGGTACCTCCGGAGTAAAGAATCCGAAGGTAAATTCCTCAGATGGGCGTGAATCGGAAAAGGGCGGACCGGCTCACGTAGCTGAACTAATGGGATTGGTCCATAGCCGCCTGGAGCAATTGGAACAAGAGCGGGAGAGGCAAAAGGAAACCGAAAGGTACCTTAAAGAAGAGATGGAACGGCGAAAAGAGTTAGAAAGAAAACTCTTGCAGCTAGAATCCTCCCTCAAAAACTCCCGCGATGAAGAAGATCAACTCCCAGGCGGAGAAGACCCTTTCAGCGAGGACATAATGAGGGCAAAGGTTCCAAGGAACTTCAAAAGCCCTGATATGGACCTCTATGATGGAACTACGGATCCAAAGCATCATCTTAGTAACTTCAAAAGTCGGATGTATCTAGCTGACGCCTCCGACGCTACGAGATGCAAGGCTTTCCCGACCACTTTATCGAAAACAGCGATGAAGTGGTTCGATAGCCTTCCCCCAAGATCCATCACTAGTTTTGAAGACCTCTCAAGGAAATTCTTGATGAGGTTCTCAATCCAAAAGGATAAGGTAAAACATGCACCGAGCCTCCTGGGAATAAAACAGGAGGTCGGAGAGTCTTTACGAGCCTATATGGAAAGGTTCAACAAGACATGTTTAGAGATCCAAGACCTGCCCACAGAGGCAGTGATAATGGGGTTAGTCAACGGACTTAGAGAGGGCCCCTTCTCACAGTCCATATCTAAAAGACACCCCGTTTCTCTAAGTGATGTACAAGAAAGGGCCGAGAAGTACATCAACATGGAAGAGAATGCAAAGCTACGAGACCTGAGTTCGCGGCCTGGACCCACTTTCTCCTCTAGGGAGAGAGAAAGGGAAGTCAAGAAGAAGGAAGAGCCCGGTCTCGAGAGGCCCAGGAAGTATCACTCTTATACTCCTCTAAAGACTTCTATAGTGGACGTATACAGAGAGATTTGCAACACTGAAAGATTGCCACCCCCAAGACCTATTAAAAATAAAAAAGGGGGAAGTCGCGGCGATTATTGCGAGTACCATAAGATATATGGTCATTCCACTAACGACTGCTACGACCTTAAGAATGTGATAGAAAAGCTGGCTAGAGAAGGTCGGCTTGA
>NC_029774.3:123584813-123591443 GCF_000817695.3 Arachis duranensis
GGGAAGAGAAAGCGAGATGATATGGACAGGAGAGATCCTCCACCACAGACCCCTGAGAGACACATCCACATGATCTCAGGAGGATTTGCGGGAGGTGGAATCACCAAATCTTCTCGCAAAAGACATCTCAAAAGAGTCTATCAGGTCGGAGATGAGATACCCGACCTCCCCACTATATCATTCACAAAAGAGGATGGGCAAGGAGTAATTCCCGGGCACGATGATCCCGTGGTGATAACCATGATCCTGGCCAATGCCCATCTCCACAGAACCCTAGTAGACCAAGGAAGCTCGGCGGACATCCTTTTCAAGCCCGCCTTCGACAAGCTAGGGTTGGATGAAAAAGAGTTGAGAGCCTACCCCGACACCCTATATGGATTAGGGGATACGCCAATAAAACCACTGGGATTTTTACCCCTTCACACCACTTTTGGAAGAGGGGAAAGATCAAGGACTCTGAGTATAGACTTCATAGTCATCGACGAAGGGTCAGCCTACAATGCCTTAATCGGCAGGACTACCCTTAATCGCCTCGGAGCAGTGGTATCCACCCCCCACCTTTGCATGAAATTCCCGACTCCAGGAGGAATAGCAACGATGAGAGGAGATCAAAAATTGGCGAGAAAGTGCTACAATGAAAGCCTAAATTTGAGAGGAAAGGGCAAAGAAGTCCACACCATAGAGCTAGGCGGCGCAAGAACAAGAGAAGAGCTACGACCCCAACCGGGAGGAAAAACCGAAGAGATACAAGTCGGGGCGGAGGAAGGAAAAAACACTTACATAGGAGCCCACCTAGGGGAAACCCTAAAACAAAGGTTGGGTGAACTCCTAAGAGCTAATTCCGACCTCTTCGCATGGAAGGCTTCCGACATGCCAGGGATTGATCCCGAGCTCATGTCCCACAAACTCTCGGTTTACTCAGGATCCCGACCTGTACAGCAGAGAAGACGCAAGCTCGGCCCGGAGAGGGCCTCAATAGTAGAAGAGCAAGTACAGGCGCTCCTGGAAGCCGGCTTCATCAGGGAGGTCAAATACCCAACGTGGCTAGCCAATGTAGTGCTAGTTAAAAAACAAAATGGTAAATGGAGAATGTGCGTCGACTATACCGACTTGAATAAGGCATGTCCTAAGGACCCTTATCCTCTACCGAGTATTGATACCCTGGTGGACTCCAGCTCAGGGTACCAATACCTATCATTCATGGACGCCTACTCGGGATACAACCAAATCCCGATGCATGAACCCGACCAGGAGAAAACATCATTCATCACACCAAAAGCCAACTATTGCTACGTAGTCATGCCATTCGGACTAAAGAATGCAGGAGCCACGTACCAAAGGCTGATGAACAAAGTGTTTTCCCCCCATTTAGGGAGCTTAATGGAGGTATACGTCGACGACATGTTAGTAAAAACCAAGCAAGAAGTCGACCTCTTAACCGACCTCTCACAAGTCTTCAACACTATAAGGGTGCATGGGATGAGACTAAATCCCGCAAAATGCGCCTTCGCAGTAGAAGCAGGGAAATTTCTAGGCTTCATGCTAACACAAAGAGGGATTGAGGTCAATCCCGACAAATGCCAAGCCATCCTAGAAATGAAAAGCCCGACTTGTTTGAGAGAGGTTCAACAACTCAATGGCCGACTTGCAGCCCTCTCCAGATTTTTGGCAGGATCGGCACTAAAGTCCCTTCCATTATTCTCCCTATTAAGGAAGGGGTGCCAGTTTGAGTGGACTCCGGAATGTGAGGAGGCGTTCCAAGAGTTCAAAAAATTCTTAAGCCAACCTCCTATATTAACTCGACCAATACCGGGGAAAGACCTCGTCCTATACCTATCCGTCGCAAACAGGGCTGTCTCATCAGCCCTGATCAGAGAAGACGAGGTCGGGCAGCACCCGGTCTATTTCACCAGTAAGGTTCTACAAGGTCCTGAGCTAAGGTACCGCAAACTAGAGAAGTTTGCTTACTCCTTAGTGATAGCCTCACGAAGGCTACGACCTTATTTCCAGGCTCACACAATAAGAGTCCGTACGAACCAGCCCATGAAGCAAATCCTTCAAAAGACGGATGTTGCAGGGAGAATGGTTCAATGGGCGATAGAGCTCTCCGAGTTTGATTTGAGATACGAAACTCGGACTGCAATTAAAGTCCAGTGCCTCGCCGACTTCATTGCAGAATACGCAGGTGAACAAGAGGAAAAACCGACTACATGGGAACTCTATGTAGACGGATCCTCCAACAAGACAGGGAGCGGCGCAGGCATAATATTGGTAGATGGAAAAGGAACCCAGATAGAGGTCTCCTTAAAATTTGAATTTCCTGCTTCAAACAATCAGGCAGAATATGAGGCCTTGATTGCCGGATTAAAGTTAGCAGAAGAAGTTGGCGCTGCAAAGGTGATGATCTACAGCGACTCACAAGTGGTGACTTCCCAAATAAGCGGAGAATATCAGGCGAAGGACCCCAATATGAAGAAATACTTGAAAAAAACCTTGGAACACCTTGGGCACTTTGCGGAAACCGAGGTTAAGCACATAACTCGGGATCTAAATAGCAGAGCTGACGCCCTGTCCAAGTTAGCAAGTACCAAACCCGGAGGGAACAACAGAAGCCTGATTCAAGAAACCCTTCAAGAGCCCTCGGTATCAAAAACAGAAGATGAACAAGAGGTTCTTGAGGTAGTCGGCCTAAACCTCGGATGGATGAATCCCCTACTCGAATACCTGAAATTCGACATCCTCCCCAAAGAGGAGAAAGAAGCCAAAAAGATCCGAAGGGAAGCACAACGTTATACTTTGGTGAGAAATGTCCTTTACAAAAGAGGGATATCAACACCATTGCTGAAGTGCGTACCGACCTCAAGAACCACCGAGGTGTTAGAGGAAGTACATAGTGGGATCTGCGGAAACCATCTCGGAGCAAGGTCGCTGGCCAGGAAAGTAATCCGAGCAGGATTCTACTGGCCGACCTTGCAGAAAGATGCAACAGACTTTGTGAAAAAATGCCAGCCATGCCAGATGCATGCAAATTTCCACGTGGCTCCACCAGAAGAGCTCATCAGTATAACTTCCCCCTGGCCTTTCGCAAAATGGGGAATGGATTTGTTAGGTCCTTTTCACCAAGCGCCAGGACAAGTCAGGTACTTGATCGTGGGAATAGATTACTTCACAAAGTGGATAGAAGCAGAACCGTTAGCCACTATCACCGCTCAAAGAAGTCGCAGGTTCCTTTACAAAAACATCATCACGAAGTATGGAATACCTTATTCCATCACCACAGACAATGGAACCCAATTCACCGACTCCACCTTTAGAAATCTGGTAGCCAGTATGAAAATCAAGCATCAATTCACCTCGGTAGAACATCCACAAGCCAATGGGCAAGCCGAGGCAGCTAACAAGGTCATACTGGCAGGTTTGAAGAAGAGATTACAGGAAGCAAAGGGAGCTTGGACTGAAGAGCTCCCTCAAGTGCTGTGGGCTTATAGGACAACCCCCCAATCCGCCACAGGAGAAACACCCTTCCGACTAGTTTACGGCGTAGAAGCCATGATTCCTATAGAAATCAGTGAGCAAAGCCCAAGAGTAATTCTCCATGATGAGGTCGGAAATGTACAAGGGCACAAAGAGGAGCTCGACTTGCTCCCCGAAGTCCGAGAAAATGCCCAGATAAGAGAAGCGGCACTAAAGCAAAGGATGACTACCAGATACAACAAGAAAGTCATTCGAAGAACATTTGCCTAGAAGCTTCATTCCAGACGACTTGGTCTTGATCAGGAACGATATAGGAGTCAACAAGTCTGGGGAAGGAAAGCTTGTTGCTAATTGGAAAGCACCATACAAAATTAGTGAGGTCCTAGGAAAAGGCTACTACAAGGTGACCGACTTGAACGACACCGAGTTACTCAGGTCGTGGCATGCTTGTAATATGAAAAGGTACTACAGTTAGAAGCGAACTCTACTCCCTGATGTACTCTTTTCCCAGCTTCATGATTTTTTCCCAAAAAAGGGTTTTTTTTTCTGGAGAGGGGTTTTTAACGAGGCATCATAGTAGAGGCTAAGGGAAACATACTGTCAAGACCCTTAGTAGCAAAAAGGTACCTTCCAAATCAATAAAGATCTTTTTTACAATATCTCTCTTAATATCCTCCTTTATTTTTTATAAGTCTTTCTACGAAACGCGCCGACTTAAGCTCGACAAAACGTGAAAATCCCATGAACCGACCTAACATGGTCGTCAGGATGAAACGACGAGGTACAAGTCGGTGTAAAGAGGTTATATGAGTTGATCGTATTAAACTCGGGAACTATCTGACTCCTAAGTCGAAAGGAAATCTGAGTAAGACAAACTCGAAAGAGCTCCGAGTAAAAGAAAACCGAGCTCCGAGTAGATGAAAAACGCATCGCAAAAATAACCTAAGTCATAAAAACTCACTAAAGCAAAGTTGAGTATAAAGGATAATAAAAGAGATATCAAAACCTGGAAAAAGTTCAAAGGTTGCATGCAAGCCTTTGAACTTAAAGGGCTCGAGAAAACAATACGAGCTAACAAAAGGTTTTTCCGAAAAGATCAAACATATCCAAAAAAGCATGAGCACGCACAAGGTAACTTAAAACCCTTATCCAAAAAAGGGCACGGATCGGAATATTTTGTTAACGGCCTTAAAAGGCCAGAAAGCAATTGTTCACAACCACCAACAAAGAAATAAAGTTTAAAAAAGGGGGGACCCACAGGCCGGGCCCCCATATAGCCACAAAAAATAATAAAAGTCATTTTTTGATCGGAGTAGAGGAATCACCACCACCAGGAGGAGCACCATCAGGACCAGGAGGAGGAGCCGAAGAGGAAGTCGGGGTAAGGATTGAAGAACTCGGAGCATCTTTGGGACGAGGAGGAGACTCTATAATCCTCTGCCCCCGAGTCTTTAGGTCTGACTCGGAAACGACCTCGGGGGCAGGAGGATCAACAATGGCGCCATCGATAACCACTTTGTCAGGATGCAGTGGAGAAAGATCTAAGTCGGGAGCTATAACCCTGACCTGCTCCAAGAAAATTCTCCAAGACTCCTCGGCGCCCTCGGCGATAGAGTCCTCCAACTCAGTATAAGCATTCCGAGAGTTCAGCAAATCCTTCCTCACGGCAACAATATCTTGAAATAAACTGTGGTAGCTCTCTTGCGCTGTTTTCCTCAAATTTGCCTCCAAGGTGCATTGAGCCCGCAGCTTACTCTCCTCCTCCTTAAGGTGATCCCTCTCCTTCCTCAGTCTATCTCTCTCCTCCTTCAACTCCTTTTCATGTTTTTCATAAATAAGAAGCCTCCCCTCTAGCTCCTCAACCTTCGAGGACGCCCCCAAAGAGCTGAGGGGAGCCTTCTCAAAAATGTCCAAAAGTTTGCTACAAACACCCGCCGTCCTGAAACTCTCCTCAGCCATGGCGGTAAGGTGGTTTCGAACAGAAACATCATCCATACTTATAAAAGGATAGATGTTCTTTCGGACGAATGCCAAAGCATCCGCCTTAACCCCACCATCAAAAGAAGAAGAGCCAGACTCTGAAGTCTTGCGCTTCTTCTTCTCGGGCTCAGAGAGAGTTTGGGCAGAAGGGGGTGGTCGGGGCAAACTTGAGGAAGAAATAACAAGGGGTTGAGAGGGAGTACTCATGTTTTTAGGAGGAGGAGGAGGAGGTGGAGAGATGACCGTCTTGGCCCTAAGCCGGGACTTCGCCTTAGCCTCCTGGACCCTCTGGTAGGCCTCCTGAGCATTCTTTTTTGCCATATCTACAAAAGAAACAACCAAGTTACAAGTCGGTAAAATACAAGTCGGCAGAAACAACTCGGAAATAAGAAATGCATGCGCTACCTATACAAGACTGAACAAAAGTCGACGTCCCCTGAAGGATTTTCCTCGTGTCCAAGTATGGGGCCCTCCCCCATGCTTCTCGGAAAAACCCCACAACTGCCGCCTCCACCTCGTCCAGGTCATCTGGACCAATCTTTTCGCAAGGGGAGGCCGGCAACCAGTAAAGGGGAAAGCGAGGGGAGGAATGCTCGTCCAGGAAAAAGGGGTGGTGACCCTCTACGGCTTGAACTTTGAAAAAGAAGTTTTTGAAGTCGTGGAAAGATTCGTCAAAAAGGGTGAAAATCCTCCGACCTTGAATGGCTTGGAAGGATACCCATTGTTGCTTGTTGTTTAGCCCACTAAAGGGCTTAGTCATATGAAAAAGGAAGAAAAAAATCCTCAAAGAGGTCGGGAAGTCCAGAGCATGGCTTATAAACTGATAAATCTTCAAAAAACCCCAAGAATTGGGGTGAAGTTGAGTAGGGGCGACTTTACAGTGGTGCAAGACGGATATCTCGAAATCTGAGAAAGGAAGAAAAACACCCAAACGGGTGATCATACATTCACACATGAAGAAAAAATGAGGGGCCGCCTCATTGACTCTCCCAAAACAAACCCGGTCTTCAGGACCCGGGGTTATCAGTTCATATTTGGGCTCGTCCTCCTCCGAAGTACAGAGCCTATGATGAGTACGAAGGTGAGTGATGAACTCAGCGTCGACCAACGGTTCCTCCCCAAGGACCGTATCGTCAACCCACTGAGAAAGAATGTCTACAGAAGCCATTTTTTATA
>NC_029774.3:123592869-123594532 GCF_000817695.3 Arachis duranensis
TATTGAATACATTAAAAATAAATAATATATTACTATTAAACTATTAAAGTATACCTTTAACACTTTGTTTGGTTTAAAAGAATTTAAAAGGAAAGAAAATGAAAGAGAAGAAAATGGATGAAAAAATTAATTTTTCATTGTTTGGATAAAAAAAATAATGAAAAATATAAAAGTACATGTAGGGTCATATTAAAATTTTCTCTCCAAAATTGACAAGAAAATTTAGATTGGAGTAGAAAAATTAGTAAAATTACAAATTTGTCATTATAACATTGATATATTATAATTTATAAAAAGTATTAATATAATTTCATTTAGGTATGATTTTCTCTTTTTTATTTTTCCTTCCATCTAAACAAAAAAAAATTTCTTTCTACTTTCTTTCTTTCTATTTTCTCTTCATTCAAACAACCAAAAAAAAATCATTTTTTCTATTTTCTTTTTCCCTATTTTCTTTCCATCTATTTTTCATTTTGCATCCAAACAAAGTATAAAATACAAGATAACTAAATTCTAATTTGATATATCATTTTTTACTTTTACTTGCTTCCATAGTTCCATACTTTCATTATTGTCTGTTTTGCTTTGCCTGAGATCCGTGTCACAAGTCGGATCCCAAAATTTTCCCATCAACATATATCTTGCTGTCAAAAACTCCGTTGGTGAGAGAAAGCAAAACAAAGAGAACGCGTTATCGGCATTGATGATTTGTCGCATAATGTAGTACCCTTTTGCTCCTTTTCTTTGTAAAGGGTCCACACGTGACACCGTCAAAACTTGATGACCAGATAAGATAAGTACTTCCAATAAAGGTAAATATACCAATGAAATACAATTTGCCACAAAATCCACATACTCAATAGAAGGAAAATGATTAAACGAATCGAAGGGACATACTTGGTGGCATGCATGCATCTTATCTTCATACATAACCTTGTATTTTCGTTTATGAAAGATAAAAAAAGAAATGAATCCCTTCTCGTTAGTGGAGGATGTACGTTCTACTTTAATTTCCATAATTCCATCACATATAGTTTTAGTTGCTTGCCATAATTTTGTATTTTTATCAAGTAATTCTGTAATTGTTAGGCACGAAGGAAGCAAATAAAACCGCACTATACTGCACTAGCTTATAGTGCACTAAGCCACAAAACATGGATATAGCACTAAGAAAAATCGAGATGACAAGATCTTCACATCTGTACTTTCAGTATACGATACAGATTCGGTTTCAAACAAAATCTCAAATTCAATGGTCTTAGATAAGAAAAATAATTTAAAAAATTCCTATGCCAAATTTCTTAAAAGGAAAACAACATCAATTCTGAATTGTTCACTCCGTAAAGTGCCAAAGTACTTGACATTATTCTTTGTCCGTATGTGAAACGAGACACACCACCTTGCTTTGAACCCACCAGACACAAACAAAAGAACTTAATGGCTCATCGTGCAGACGTACGAAATTGCTAAAGCAAATTATATCATTCTCCTTCTTCAGAGATCAGACCCAAACGGCAGTTGCAATTTCACGATAGCGAAAATACATAACATGAAAACAATGGCTACAAAACTTTAACCTAAAATCGAATAGTAGTCTCATTTCTACAATGATTTCTGACCCCCTTCTATATAGAAAAAAAAGGGTCACCAAAAAAAAAAAAAA
>NC_029774.3:123594550-123595725 GCF_000817695.3 Arachis duranensis
GCCGTTTGCTACTACTTATCCATATTATTATGTTGTGGCTCTTGCTCCATCTCCACCACCGTGACTACAACTATACCATTTATTTATTTATTTACATACAAAAACTATATATAACTTCTATATTATATTTTTTTCCGAAAAAATGAAAATTACATTTAAAATCTGGCATTCTCAAATCCGTGCAGGTCACTGACTCTATTCATGGACTTTCTCATCTTAGCCAATTTTGCAAGTCGCTCTGCGGCTCGCCAAGCTGACATTGGCGTAAACGGCTCCAGCTTCTCTTCCAAGCAATTGTTTGCACACGACTTTTGACTCTGAATTTGGCGCTTCAGCTGGCCTTGTTCAGCTTCAAGCCATTGCAGGAACTCATTGTCTTTGGGGCAATTTGATTCACGGCTTGGCTGAATCAGCAGGGCTCGAGCTGATGAGAGCAAGCGAACGGCTCCAGCCAAGTCATTTTTAGCCGACAATTGTCTCGACTCGGCTACAGCTCGACTGCTGATGTGGAGGCTTCTCAGCCGTTCTATTGTTGTATCCGAAGATCCAACGGCATGGGGACGCGGAACACTGACGGCACGCTCCTCTGAATGAACAAGCTCTTGGGTGAAGGGGTCGCGGTGTGAGCAACGTACGGAAATGATGTGGTGGTAGGTCCCACGGGCGATGGTTCCGGCTGGGACTCTAAACTCCACCACTAACTCCCTCTCCTCTTCGGCGTGGAGATCTCCAATGACGACGGAATCCGGTGAGAGAACGAGAACACCCGCAGAAACAGAATACACGGCAGCAATCTCCGTTGGCGATGAACGCGACGACACTCTCAATTCGAGTTTAAGGTCCTGAGCTGCCAAATTCAACACATTCCCTACTCGCTGAGCCAGCGCGCTATCCTGCCAACACGCGCAGTTGCGATCTGCTATTTCAAGATGAGAGAAACTCGTGACAGATAACAGGCGGTCCTCACTATCGTTCGAGATGAGCACGATCTTTCCAACGGGATTCTTCTCCCTCCGGTCTTCCAGAACCTTTGCGGCCTTCTTCAGGGCGTCGTTCCTCGCCGGAGCTCGGCCGCGGCTCCGCTCTACTGCAGCAAGAGCGTCCACGACTCGGCGCGCGGCCCTCTGGCCCTTTCCGGCCATCCTCCGCAATGGAAACAGCCGCTTGGATCCGCC
>NC_029774.3:123595755-123596207 GCF_000817695.3 Arachis duranensis
GCCACGACAGAGAGACGGTCGGTGGAGCCTAGCGACGATATCACGACTCGCATCGCACGCTTGAGCGCTCGAAGGTCCTCGGCGGACGAGACCCCGCCGACGTCGATCACCGCTACCAGATCAATCGGCTGACGAGGTGCCGCCGAATCACACGCCGGAGCCTTCACCTTGAGAACAGCGACGTAGGTATCATAGCTTCTGTTAGAAGCAACAATAGCAGCTTCCGGTGAGAAGCACACTTCAACCGTTCTTCTGGTTTTCAACGGCGAAGATGGGGACACGTGGAAGCCTGGGAAATGCGTTGATACTTGATTTTCTTCGTCTTCGTTTTCTTCTCCGGATTCAGGTATGGGGACGAAGGCCGAAACAGAGGTTGGAGAGGCAAGTGGCTCGTCGTCGTTGTAGAGCTTAACGGACGGCGTCGTTTTGGCGTGTTGGTTGTGGTGCGGCGG
>NC_029774.3:123596241-123607756 GCF_000817695.3 Arachis duranensis
TTCATCTGCTACGGTAAGCTGCTTCCAGGTGGCACTGCATACGGGGCACGTGAGGAGCTGGCGCATCCTCACGTGAGCAGCGATGCATGGGAAGTGAAAGGTGTGAGAGCATTCCGCTGTGAAAATTGCGGTTCCTTGTCCAGCTTTGACCCCCTGCGTACATATTCCACATCGGTTCTGAAAAATAACAACAGAACGTTAGAATTATACTAAAAGAGTAATAAATAATGAAGCGTGATTCTGGTGTGTTATTAAATTGGTACCTTGGAAAGGCGTAAGGTGGATTTGAGAAGGTATGAGAAAGTTGAGGGAGTAAGTGTAAGAGTGGTGTTGTTGGTCAATTGGAGTTGACTGGGGCTGTTGGGAAGGGAGCAAGTGGTTCGGCATTCAAGTTTGGGGCTGTAAGAATCTGAGTTTGGAGTTGATGGGTTGGAATAAAAAGTGAGGTTGGGATCGTGCTTGTGGGTTAATGCATTGGCTTTGGGCATGGATGTGCAAAACGTCTTTCTCCACCCTGTTACCATTCTTCTTCAGACTCAGCTGGATGACTAGACTCACACAACACTTTTCTTCTTTTATCTCCCTATTTTTCTTTTCTTTTTCTCTTCTCTATGCCTTCCTATACTTCCCTACCGTCCTCTATTTATATAATAATATTCAATGTTTAGATGCCAAAAAAATAAAAAAAAAATTGTGTGAATCCTACTTAAAAAAAATTTTCATCCATTACAATTTATATAAATAAATAACAATAATTATATTTTTATTTTATTATAAAGATATTAATGTAATTTTATATCATGATGATTTTTTCAATTTTTTTCATTCAAACAAAAAAAAAATTTTTTTCTATTCATTTTCTCTTCATCTAAACTACACATAAATAACTTCACTTTTTCTTTTATTTTCTCTCCTCTCATTTTCTTTCCTCCTATTTTTTTTTCTATATACAAACAAAATCGCATCCCACTTCATAATATCCTTTATTTTCCGCTTATCACTACTATAGAAAATTAACAAAATATTAGGTAATCTAGTTAAGCTGAATCAGTTTATAATATAATTCGTTTTCAAAGATCGGTTGAACTTTTATTTGAACTAAGAAAACAATCAATATTGATTAGTAAAATTAAAATTAATTTACACATAATTCGTTTTCAAAGATCGGTTGAACTTTTATTTGAACTAAGAAAACAATCAATATTGATTAGTAAAATTAAAATTAATTTACACGAAATTTATTTTATTTTATTTTATTTTATTTTTTTGTTTATTTGGGTAGTATGCATATGAACTACCACTGTATAAGTTAAAATGACACGCATTGATTAGTGAAAGCTCAGTGTTATGGTTTCAACTTTCATGACTTCATCCCATTACAAAAGTTTCTCTAATAATAAAGAATAACAAATAAAACAGTTGAATTAAAACGATTTGTTAACAAAAATTTTAAAAAGTACTCAATTAAGGTTTTCAAGAGGAACAAAGAAAAAAGAAAAAAGAAATCGGAGTATATTCAAATATAAACAAATAAAGTAAAAATTGTCAAAAAAAATACATTAAAAATTTAAATTTTTTATATTTTTAATAATTTTTTTAATTTAAAAAAAAAACAAATAAGTCTCAGATCTTTTGCCCTGCAAACATTTTTGTCTCTCATTATCTGTAAATATTTTGAAATTCTTAACTTTCATAAAACTTGGACGGACGAGTCTTCCGTCCAAATCTGACGTGGTTTCCGTTCTGATGACCTGGCATCACATGTGCACACGTGGAAAGGGTAATTTCAAAAATTGGAAAAATAAATCCCTCAACCTAAAAATTACGTCGTTTCGCGTTTGGCCCTAATCCTTAAATTGATTGCGTTTTTGTAGACTAATGGTGAGGAACTCTACCTGCATGAACAATGGCTAATTGGCTACTAATGGAGCATCATCAACCTCGAGAAGCGCCAGTGGAGTAAGACAAGAAAATTTAGCTTCAAGCTCAGTTCCTTGTGTTGTGCACGTCGGAGACCTAAACGATGGCGTCACTCCGAGGTTCTTCTGTGTAGTTTATGCAATAATGTATATGTCGAGGACGATTAACAACTCGAACAGAATCTTTTTGGTTTGCCCATTTTATAAGGTAAGATAAAAAATTTGGGCATTTTGTTCTGAAATAGTTTTAGATAGTACATAATTTTAGAAATTTTAACAGAAAAAGCAACAGCATTGCAAGTTTTTTGTTTGGGTCGATGAGCATCTTGTTAGAATTGGAAGCAATGGTTGCATCTCTGATAAAAAATATTGTGGGTGAAAAAGAGGTTGAAGTTGTTGAAGAGGAAAAGAAATTGGATCATAGGATGGCTATTCTGGAGGAGAAGGTTAATGTTTTAGAGAAGAAAAAAATCCATTAGCTTGTTGTATCGATATAATTGTATGTACTGTTTTTGTTGCTTTTTATGTATGTAATGCTTGAGAAATGAATTCTAGAAATTAGAATAGAAAAATGGGTTGATCTAGGTTTTTGTTGTGTATTGAAACATGTCATTTTAGGGCTGCACATGAATCGGATAATATTCGCATATCTGCGGTAATTATCCGCATCTGATCCGAATTTTGCGGATATTATCCGATCCGCAGAGCCATCGGATCCGATCCGATCCGATCCAATTCGCACTATAGTAGGATCGAATCGGATCCGATCCGCACTATGGTAGGATCGGATTGCGGATTTGGCAGTGATATCAAATCCGCATATCCGCATATCATATATAAATAGAATAGTTTAAGAAAATAAACCCTAATGTGATATGAATTTTAGTGTGTTGTTTTATGAATTTAATGATATCTTGTTTTTTATTTTTTATGTTGTACTTCGACTTAGAATAATTAAACTTAAATCTTGTGTTTTTTTTTTGTTATTCAAGAGAACTTTTATTGATAATATTTTAGAATTTAATATACTTAAACAGGTGAAAAATGAATTATTTTTTGTAAAAACATCCAAATGAAATTTTAAAACTTTTTTTTAATTATGCGAATATACCTGATATCCAATCCGATCCGGCCTGAAAATTTGCGGAATCGTATCCGATCCGATCCGTGTACAATCCTATGCCATTTAGTTAATTTATTTTTCCTGTTATCCAAATGCAATTCAAATTATGATATCAGTATATTGTTGAAGTTATGTTTTCAATATCTAAAGAAACATTGAAATGTTGAGGAAAGTAGGCTTAAAAGTTGCATACATAAACACATAACATAGATTGAAAGTTATATAAACATATTTTTTACCGTCAAATTTTCTAAAAAGCCGCCCAAAAAGAACAAATCTTTTAAAGTGTATAGTTTTATGAAGCTTAACATCACAAAAATAAATTTTAAACACCTAACAAGTTTGCCACGGTTGATAAAATCCTAAGAGCTTCCAAAAAAAAATAAGTCTCCTAAAATGTATAGTTTTATAAAGTTCAACATCACAAAAGTAAGCACTTTTTATTTTGAATATGAAAGCAAGAGTGGTGTTGGACTCAGATGTGGGGAATACATGTGCTTCACAGCCATGTGGTGCCAGTGGAACAGAACTCGGATCATGCGAGTTCTCCATCAGTAAACGGAGAATCCGAGTTGCGTAAAAAAATTGACAACAACAAACAACTCAAAATGTACGTTTTCTAACTTCCGAAATTCATATTTTTCCGACCACAAGTTGGACCATCCGATTTCTTAAGCAAAGTTTTAAAATCAAACAACTCGCATGGTCCGCTTTATGTACTCTGAGTTTTTTCAAATTTTTTAATACAAATTGGACCCTCCAAGTTGTGTACTCTGAATTTTTTCACTTTTTAAACACAAATCAGAGAGTCTGATTTGTGTACTCTCATAATTTTAAAAAAATCAAAAATTACCATGTTAAAATATATCACTCATTTTGCTTCTATACAAAATTTTTTAGCCAAAAGTAAGCCTCAAATACGTAACAATTTTGTCACAATCAAACGCGAAACCACTTAGTTTTTAGGTTGAGGGATTTTTTGTCTAATTTTCGAAACTACCCTTCCACTCATCAGTCCACATGTGCACCCGTGACGCTAGGTCATCAGAACAGGAGCCACGTCAGACTTTTCTGTTGGGTCTGACGGAGGTATTTTGAAGGAGGGACCCAGCGTCCAAGTTTTATGAAGGTCGAAAATTTAAAAGTATTTTCAAATAGTTAAAGACAAAAATATCCGCAGGACAAAAGATCAAAAACCTATTTATTTTTCTTTTTTCTTTAATTTATAATCTTAATATCTGTATTTAGAGTACAAATTAAATAAATCTATAATTAATATATTAAACCATTCTTTGATTTCGTTATGTCAAGTTTACAATAAATTTAAAAACTAAAATACAATATCTTGAAAAAAAGGTACTAATATAAATCTTGTTTAACAAAATTCTTATACTATTGGTCTATAAATCTGTCTTAATAATTATTTGCGATTAGCTTTACATTTAACTAAATGGCTGGCTACCCTTCGATTTAGAATTAGTTTAGGATAAATTGATTTATATAAAATACAACATCTTATTAAATCAGTTTAATATAAATTAAATTATAATAAAATATTATTTTTTACTAAATTAATTTAATTTAAAACAATTTACATGATAAGAGTAAATCAATTTAGCTGAAAATAATTTACCATAAATATATACTAAATTAGTTTAAATTGGATTAATTTTTATAAAAAAATTTAAAAACAAAAATAAAAACAGGATAATTGAATCTTTATCTTTATAGTAATCTTTATAGTAATACAAATGGGGAGCTCATTTGCTGACGTGGCGCTCATACGTTGAGTCTGAGAGTTTATTTGCTTACGTGTCGTTACTAGAAATTTTTAGATTTATATTTATAAATTACAAATTATTATTTACTCAGGTTGTTATTTTCAAATTTTAAGTTTGGGTTGTTTTGTCACCAAAAAAAAAAAGTTTGGGTTGTTTTACTTAGGTTGTTATTTTTAAAATTTTAAATTGTTTTATTTGTTTGGATTATTTTACTTATATTGTTATTTTTTAAATTTTAAATTATTTTATTTAAGTTGTTATTTTTAAATTTTATTTAGATTGTTCTTTTTTATATTTTAACACTATTTTTTAAAAATCTATTAATTCTTTTTAGCATAATTTTTTAAAATTTTGTTGATTTTTTTTTAAATTGTAGCTACATAAATTCTTTTAAAGAAATTTAGAGTTTTAAAAAAATTTACGTTAATTATTCTTCGGTTGTTACATACTAATATTACAATAAATAAATATTTACGTTAGTTTAGAATTTTTAAATTATTATTTATTTAAGTTGTTATTTTTAAATTTTAAATTTGGGTTGTTTAACTTAGTTTGTTGTTTTTTAAATTTTAAATTAAAGTCAACCAAATTTTAGAAAATTTAGTTATGATGCAACTATAAAAGGATAAGTTATGAGAGATGTAAAGCACCACAATTTAAAGTACATCAATCCCTTTCTTTACATATATCCAAAATCTCTCTACTTATTCCAATGGCTGATATTCACAAAATTGCTAACATCAATCCTACAATCGACAATTTGTGTGTACGTATACGAGTGATATGGTTATGGACACTATCAAATTATGGAAATTCTCCATTGCCATACTCAATTGAGATGGTTTGACTCGATGAAGACGCGGGTTTTCTACTAATATCCTTTTATCCATGACTCCAAGGTTATTTATTTATTTATTTAAATTAAAGTCTATGTACATTAGATTAGATATTAAATAAGTCTATATTTAACTTTTTCTTATGTTATTTTCTTTTTTAAGCAGGTATCGAATAAAGCTTAGTGTCATTGATGATTCTGACTGTGCATGTTATATAGTCTTTGACAATGAGGCAAAACAAGTTTTGGAAGAGAACTGTGTAGAGATACTTGATCCACTCCTATTGGTAAGATCTAACCAATATTTATTTCTAAAAGCATTAGTGAAAATATTTTTATTGGTACTTTTTATATTATTTATTATTAATATATTATGTAATATCCTGTAAAAAGGAGATCTATCAGATACACCTACACTTTTACTCAACCTAATTGATAAGATCTTTCTCTTCATCATTGAAGTTCAAATATATGATATTTCATATTTTTCACCTTCTTATAAAGTTAAGAAGATGACTAATAATGTGGATCTCATAAATAAATTCAAAGATGTTCACTCTATTCAAATTGTGAGTATATATAAGTGTACTTCTATTAAAAATTAATTTATTTTTTACTTTCTTGGTCATTAGTAGTATCTAATTTATAAATAATAATTAATTATAATTTTAGGATGTTGACTACACCGGTGCTTTGTTTCTAATTTCAAAGACATCCTCAATCATTGAAGGGGAGAAAGTAGAAGGTACTAAGGTATTTGTTCAAAAAATATTTTTTTTGTTTGTTCTCTCAAAATTAGATCTTAATTTTATTCAAAAAATATTAGTGAGATAAAATCAAAGGTTAGAAAGAAGTCTTTAATTTAACGTGGTTTTTTGTACAGAATTTGTTGCTTGAATTCTCCATTGAAGTTGCGGCCAATGATGAATCTGAATTGTTGGAAAGTGCTATTACACCAACTAAGTGACTATCCTCGGAGTCGGAAGATTTGAAGGTGGAAGGAGATACCTCAACCTGCAAGAAGATCAAGATTGAGAAAGAAACTTGAGAATTTGGATGCACATGTTTTGGAATCTCTTTTAAAGTCTATCTAATAGAATAATGCCAAACATATGTTTGTTTTTGTGGAAACATTGTCTTTTCTTGAGTTATTATTTTTCTTTTGGTTCTTTTCGATTTTTATGTTTGGGATTTAGAATTTTTTTAAATATAAATTGAAGTTATTTGGTTATTACTTGTGATTTTATTTTTAATTTGATTCTCACCGTTGATATTCTGATAATTTTAATTTAATATTTAATGTCATAAAGTTATAAATTTTTTCTTTGAATTATTGTTGATACAATTAAGTTAGTTATTAATTTTTAATGTGTACTTATTTAAAAAAATCTAATTATAATTTTTAATTAAAGTATTATGTTTATAATTTTAAAATTAAATTCAAATATACTTTTTTTTTTGAATTTTTACGTAAGCAATTGGGTTTGAGAATATTTTTTAAAAATTTATATAATTTATAAGGACTAATTACAAAGGATTATAATAAAATAAATAGAATTATCAATTTTATTAAGATGTGAAATTATTTATATTATTTAAAAAATGTAATATTGTTTAAATTTTAGAAAAAAATATAATAAAGTTAATATTGTTTATGATGAAACTAAAAAAATTATTTTTAAATTAACAAATTTCTATATTCCTAATGGACAACGGACGTTTGATTAGAAAATTTTATTTAAAAATTTAAAATTTATAGTAGCTAATTAGAAAATTCTATTTTAAAAATTTTAAATTTGAATTTTTAATACTAATTTCTAATTAAGTAAGTTTTTAACCATTTCAATTTTTAAATTTAAATTTTTTTACTTGCCACATTTATAAATTTTTATTATTATCTTTTTAGATTGTCTCTCCACAGTAGAAATACTTTCATCTTTTTCTCTTTTTTTAAGTATTTTTTCTAAATTTACGTAATTTATAAGGTTATTAATTTTTAGATTGTATTTAATTTTATTTATTTTTATCGATAAATAATAGCATTAATACTATTTATGACGAAACTAATAAAAATTATTTTTAAATTAACAAATTCCTATATTCTTAATGAATAACAAACGTTTAATTAAAAATTTAAAAATTTTAAATTTACACTAGCTAATTAAAAAATTCTATTTAAAAATTTGAAATTTAAAACTCTAATACTAATTACTAATTAAGTGGCTTCTTAGTCATTTTGATTTTTAAATTTAAATTTTTTTTATTTGTCACATTTATAATTTTTTTCTATTTACTTCGTTTACATTGTTATTTTTTAGATTATAACAATAGAGATACTTTTATCTTTTTCTCTCCTTTTACTTATAAGTTGTTCATTTTCAATCTCTTTAACTATAAGTTGAATTTATTGATCGTGAGATTAAACTTATATTTATTTAAAAAAAGTTACTTTTGTAAAAAAATATATATTATTTTCTGTAAAATATGTTTACGTAACTAAATAAATGAGAATAAAAAAGAAATTAAAGCAGCCATCGAAAATAAAATCTGTGCAATTTTACATAGACATAAGAAGGCATTAATTTCATATTCTATTTGGTAAGTTAGACATGAGAAAAAATTGTAAAAAAATTAGTGTCTCAAGTTAAAAATTAGTGTTTCAGCATCTTAGAGAGACACAAAATACATGTTTTTAATGGGTGTTTGTGTACACAAACAACATACATGTACTCCTGTGTCTATATTTTGATGGACATGTATACCAAAAATAGACGCTGTCATATGTGTACTATTTTTTTTTTAATAATATAAAAAATTTGATAATAAAAATGTATTATGTATAATGTATATATATTTTTAATTGGTTAAAAAATTTATTTATTTGATATTTTTAGGTATATATTGAAAGATACAAGAAGTCCAAAGAGAAGTAAGATTATATTGAAGAGAAGATTGATATTAAAAGACAAAGAAAATACAAAGCAAAGCACAATTCAAGGTAGATTTCATATAAAAAAATAAATTAATTATTTTATCATTTTTGTTTTTAGGTTAGAATAATATATTTTTTATTTGGTATTTTTAAATTTTAAGTATGTCAGTTCTATATATTTAGTTTTTATTGGGTATACAAAATAACTAACATGTCATGAGTATTTTGGCCGAATGAAAGCCCATAAAATACAATATTTTCTATATATTATTTAGCTATTGACAAGTAATAAATTATTAATTTACATTGTCTTCGTAATATGTTACTAAATTTGTTTATGAAAAAATTACAGGAAATTCGAGTGATAGTTCTAATGGTGTGCATTTTCAATCGGTGTTGTCGAACATTACAAATAGCATTAATACAGATTTATTTTTGGATGATTTTTTTTAGAACTTGCTTATGGGAATGTACATGCACTTTATGTATTTTGATTTTCCTACTATTTATTCAATTATAAACTTTAACAGAAAATATGTTCAGAACTAATATCTCAAGTTATCTTATTAGGTAATAACCCAACACCACATTGATCAAGGTCTCCAATTACTAATCTACACTCTGTAGATAAAAAAAATGATGTTCCAATATTAGTGATATTAGTAATTCGAGTATCACACATGAAGCATATGATAGTCCATGTCATCAGACAAGTCAACGACATCTTCAACAAACATCAAATAATATCTACCAGTTACTATGTTAATATGTTTTTATTATTTAAAGACCAAACATTTAACTTTTTAATTGGTCTATTAAAAACAATCATTGGTATATGCTAAATAATTATTATAGATTCATTAGAGTACACAAATCGAATTAGATTGCAAAGGGATATAAGACTGAATAGGAAGACTATGCTACTTCAAAAGAGACATGGTAAGATAAACATGATAGATTGTAATTATCACAAAACTAAAATTTTACTTTTTTTAACTTTAATACTACCTTCATAATATATATTCATAATTCAGCTTATTCAAACATTTAACATATATTCATTTTTCTTTTTTTATAATATAAAATACTTGATGTATTATCTCTAATGATTACAGGAGCAAGTACATTTAATTCAAATTTAGATACTAAAGAATTAGAAGAAGTGTGCATAGCTAAAAAAAAGACACCTGATACAAAGAGAAACATTTTTGAAGGAATTGACTACAAATCTTTCAAAAATTTTTCAAGAAGTTGAGGATATTACTGAAAATACGACTATTTTAGATGATTCTATGCAAATTTAATACCCAGCCATATTCGATGTTGCTGAGAATACAGGTAATTTAAGAGGTAGCAATATCAGCACTTTATTATTTACTATTGTTTTGCTTTTTATAAACAAAAAATTATCGTTTAGTGTTCAAGTTTTAAAATTCAAACTAAGATATGGTTATATATTATAATTTTTGTATTTGAACATTGATTTATTGTAAAACTTAAATCTTGAGGTTGGCACAATGAAATTGTATTATATGATCTCATATTTTTATTCTATAAATTGCATTCTTCGGTAATCTTTTATAAATATTATTTTTATACTTAACATGGTGAAAGAAAGGTATATTTTTATATAAAGTATTTGTTGCAGATATAACTAAAACAATTTATTATCTTGGTGATTATTAGATGTGATAAATATTGGTGACCCAGAATTTTTTGTCGGCATTGCGACGCCATGATATGGTATGAGGAGAGATCAAAGAAGTCCAAAACAGGATCCAATTTTGAGTTCTCAATATGTTGTATGCGAGGAAAGGTACAACTGCCGTTTTGAAGCACTTGATCGGACGCTCAGGAATCTTATGTCAGTTATCAATCAACATAAGACACATCAACCATTTGGTGGTAAGATTGTTGTTCTAGGAGGTGATTTCAGACAGATACTTTCGGTGATTCCGAAAGGAAGTAGACACGATATATTAGCATCCGCTATTAACTCATCCCATCTGTGGTCATTTTGTAAGGTTCTGAAACTGCATACGAATATGAGGCTTCTAATGTCTTCTTTGGATCAAGATGAAGGTGAAATGAAGATATTTGCTAATTGGATACTTGATGTTGGAAATGGAAATATTATCTCTGTTGTTGGTGATGAATCAGAAGTTGAAATTTCAGATGATCTATTGATTACAACTATTGATGATCCCCTCTCTCATTTGGTAGACTTTGCATATCCAAATTTGTTGCAAAACATGTCAGATTACAGGTATTTTCAGAGTAGAGCAATTTGGATGGAAAAGGAGTATTTGAGCTCTGACACAACATGTCAAGCTGATGAGAATGAAGATGTAAAACAAGAGTGGTTCACACTAGAGTTTCTAAATGACATCAAATGTTCGGGACTACTCAATCACAAGTTGACTTTGAAGCCAGGAGTCGCTGTAATGCTATTGCGAAACATAGACCAGACTTCAGGTTTATGCAACGGGACAAGATTAATAGTTAACAAACTTAGCAGCAACGTAATTGGAGCGACGGTAGTGACCAGTAGAAATATTGGAGATAAAGTGTACATTCCAAGAATGAACTTGATCCCTTCAGATTCAGGATTGCCATTTAAGTTCCAACGGAGACAATTTTCATTAACAGTATGCTTTGCAATGACCATTAACATGAGTCAGGATCAATCATTATCACATGTACGGTTTATTTGCCAAAATCAATGTTCATCCATGGACAACTTTATGTTGCTTTGTCAAGAGTTAAGAGTCGCAGTGGCCTCAGGGTTTTAATTCTAAATGAAGACGGCAATCCAAAGTCATCAACAACAAATGTCGTGTTCAAAGAGGTTTTTAATAATATTTAGGTAAGAATAATATTATTTTCATTTTAATAGCATGTTATGATTTACACTTTTGTACAAAT
>NC_029774.3:123624313-123628730 GCF_000817695.3 Arachis duranensis
TGAAAATCAAACTATTTTTTAAAAATTTATATAATTTATAAGTTACTATATTAATTACAAAGAATTATAATAAAATAAATAGAATTATCAATCTTATTAAAATGTGAAATTATTTATACTATTTAAAAAAAATATAATACTGTTTAAATTTTAGAAAAAGTATAATAAAGTTAATACTATTTATGATGAAACTAAAAAAAAAATAATTTTTAAATTAACAAATTTCTATATTCCTAATGGACAATGGATGTTTGATTAGAAAATTTTATTTAAAAATTTAAAATTTATACTAGCTAATTAGGAAATTCTATTTAAAAATTTTAAATTTGAATTTCTAATTAAGTAAGTTTTTAACTATTTCGATTTTTAAATTTAAACTTTTTTACTTGCCACACTTATAAATTTTTATTATTATCTTTTAGATTGTCTCTCCACAGTAGAAGTACTTTTATCTTTTTCTCTCTTTTTAAGTATTTTTTTCTAAATTTACGTAATTTATAAGGTTATTAATTTTTAGATTGTATTTAATTTTATTTATTTTTATCGATAAATAATATGATTGATACTATTTATGACGAAACTAATAAAAATTATTTTAAATTAACAAATTCCTATATTCTTAATGAATAACAAATGTTTAATTAAAAAAGTTTATTTAAAAATTTTAAATTTGCACTAGCTAATTAGAAAACTCTATTTAAAAATTTGAAATTTAAAATTCTAATACTAATTCCTAATTAAGTGGCTTCTTAACCATTTTGATTTTTAAATTAAAATTTTTTTATTTGTCACATTTATAATTTTTTTTCTATTTAATTCGTTTATATGGTTATTTTTTAGATTATCTCAGCACAACAATAGAGGTACTTTCATCTTTTTCTCTTTTTTACTCATAAGTTATTTATTTTCAATCTCTTTATTTAAGGAAATGGAAAAAAAGATTTTAACTATAAGTTGAATTTATTGATCGTGAGATTAAACTTATATTTATTTGAAAAAAGACACTTTTATAAAAAAATATATTATTTTCTGTAAAATATGTTTACGTAACTAAATAAATGAGAATAAAAAAGAAATTAAAGCAGCCATTGAAAATAAAACTTGTGCAATTTTACATAGACATAAGAAGACACTAATTTCATATTCTATTTGGTAAGTTAGACATGAGAAAAAATTGTAAAAAATTAGTGTCTCAAGTTAAAAATTAGTGTTTTAGCATTCTAAAGAGACACAAAATACATGTTTTTAATGGGTATTTGTGTATGACTATGTCTTTCATTATTTTTGTCTCAGTAAACAAACACCATATATGTACTCCTGGGTAATTCTGTATCTATGTTTTGATGGACATATATACCAAAATCAAACGATGTCATATGTGTACTATTTTATTTTTTTTAATAATATAAAAAATTTGATAATAAAAAGGTATTATGTATAATGTATATATATTTTTAATTAGTCAAAAATTTATTTATTTGATATTTTTAGGTATATATTGAAAGATGCAAGAAGTTCAAAGAGAAGCAAGATTATATTGAAGAGAAAATTGATATTAAAAGACAAAGAAAATACAAAGTGAAGCACAATTCAAGGTAGATTTCATATAAAAAAATAATTAATTATTTTATCATTTTTTTAGGTTAGAATAATATATTTTTTTATTTGGTATTTTTAAGTATGTCAGTTCTATATATTTAGTTTTTATTGGGTATACAAAATAACTAACATGTCATGAGTAGTTTGGCCGAATGAAAGCCCATAAAATACAATATTTTCTATATATTATTTAGCTATTAACAAGTAATAAATTATTAATTTACAATCTCTTCGTAATATGTTACTAAATTTGTTTACGAAAAAATTACAGGAAATTCGAGTGATAGTTTCAATGGTGTGCATTTTGAGTCGGTGTTGTCGAACATTACAAATAGTATTAATACAGATTTATTTTTGGATTTTTTTTTTTTGGAACTTGCTTATGTGACATGCACTTTATGTATTTTGATTTTTCTACTATTTATTCAATTATAAACTTTAACAGAAAATATGTTCAAAAATAATATCTCGAGTTATCTTATTAGGTAATAATCCAACACCATATCGATCAAGGTCTCCAACTACTAATCTACACTCTGTAGATGAAAAAGAACGATGTTCCAATATTAGTGATATTAGTAATTCGGGTATCACACGTGAAGCATATGATAGCCCATGTCATCAGACAAGTCAGCAATATCTTCAACAAACATCAAACCATATCGACCAATTACAAAGCCAGCGTATGTTAATATGCTTTTATTACTTAAAGACCAAACATTTAACTTTTCAATTGGTCTATTAAAAACAATCTTTGGTATATGCTAAATAATTATTATAGATTCATTGGAGTACACAAATCGAATTAGATTGCAAAGGGATGCAAGACTGAATAGGAAGACTATGCTACTTCAAAAGAGACATGGTAAGATAAGCATGATAGATTGTAATTATCACAAAGCTAAAATTTTACTTCTTTTATCTTTAATATTACCTTCATAATATATATTCATAATTCAGCTGATTCAAATATTTAACATATATTCATTTTTTTATAATATAAATTACTTGATGTATTATCTCTAATGATTACAGGAGCAAGTACATCTAATTCAAATTTAGATACTAAAAAATTAGAAGAAGCGTGCATAGCCAAAAATATTACAATTAGTTATTATCAGTGTTAAAAATAATTATTAACAATAATTTTTAACACTGATAAGTATAAAAATAATATTTATAAAAGATTACCGAAAAATACAATTTATGGATTAAAAAGATGAGATCATATAATACAATTTTATTGTGCCAACCTCAAGATTTAAGTTTTACATGCACGTTAATCAAACAATAAGAATTACAATAAATCAATGTTCAAATACAAAAATTATAATATATAACCATATCTTAGTTTGAATTTTAAAACTTGAACACTAAATAATAATTGTTTGTTTATAAAAAGCATAACAATAGTAAATAATAAAGTGCTGATATTGCTACTTCTTAAATTACCTATATTCTCAGCAACATCGAATATGGCTGGGTCAGGGGCAGAGCTAGACTAACTATTTAGGGGACGATGTTTAATAATTTACTAAAATTATTACCTACTGCAAAGTAAAAGTGAGAAATTTGAGTGAATGAAGATATCAGAGAAGTCCAAAACAGGATCCAATTTTGAGTTCTCAATATGTTGTATGCGAGGGAAGGTACAACTGCCATTTTGAAGCACTTGATCGGACGCTCAGGGATCTTATGTCAGTTATCGATCAACATAAGACACATCAACCATTTGGTGGTAAGGTTGTTGTTCTAGGAGGTGATTTCAGACAGATACTTCCGGTGATTTCGAAAGAAAGTAGACATGATATATTGGCATCCGCTATTAACTCATCTCATCTGTGGTCATTTTGTAAGGTTCTGAAACTGCATACGAATATGAGGCTTCTAATGTCTTCTTCGGATCAAGATGAAGGTGAAATGAAGAGATTTGCTAATTGGATACTTGATGTTGGAAATGGAAATATTGGCTCTGTTATTGGTGATGAATCAGAAGTTGAAATTCCAGATGATCTATTGATTACAACTACTGATGACCCTCTCTCTCATTTGGTAGACTTTGCATATCCAAATTGTTGTAAAACATGTCAGATTACAGGTATTTTCAGAGTAGGGCAATTCTTGCACCCACGCTTGAGAGTGTCGAGAAGGTAAACGATTTTGTCTTGACAATCTTTCCGGGGATGGAAAAGGAGTATTTGAGCTCTGACACAACATGCCAAGCTGATGAGAATGAAGATGTACAACAAGAGTGGTTCACACCAGAGTTCCTAAATGACATCAAATGTTCGGGACTACCCAATCACAAGTTGACTTTGAAGTCAGGAGTTGCTGTAATGCTATTGCGAAACATAGACCGGACTTCAGGTTTATGCAACGGGACAAGATTAATAGTTAACGAACTTGGCAGCAATGTAATTGGAGCGACGGTAGTGACCGGTAGAAATATTGAAAATAAAGTGTACATTCCAAGAATGAACTTGATCCCTTCAGATTCAGGATTGCCATTTAAGTTCCAACGGAGACAATTTTCATTAACAGTATGCTTTGCAATGACCATTAACATGAGTCGGGGTCAATCATTATCACATGTACGGCTTTATTTGTCAAAATCAGTGTTCACCCATGGACAACTTTATGTTGCTTTGTCAAGAGTTAAGAGTCACAGTGGCCTCAGGATTTTAATTATAGACGAAGACGGCAATCCAAAGTCATCAACAACAAATGTCGTGTTCAAAGAGGTTTTCAATAATATTTAGGTAAGAATAATATTATTTTTATTTTAATAGCATGTTATGATTTACACTTTTGTACAAAT
>NC_029774.3:123631266-123639377 GCF_000817695.3 Arachis duranensis
AAAAAAATGTAATACTGTTTAAATTTTAGAAAAAGTATAATAAAGTTAATACTATTTATGATGAAACTAAAAAAATTATTTTTAAATTAACAAATTTCTATATTGCTAATGGACAACAGACGTTTGATTAGAAAATTTTATTTAAAAATTTAAAATTTATACTAGCTAATTAGAAAATTCTATTTTAAAAATTTTAAATTCGAATTTCTAATACTAATTTCTAATTAAGTAAGTTTTTAACCATTTCAATTTTTAAATTTAAATTTTTTTACTTGCCACATTTATAAATTTTTATTATTATCTTTTAGATTGTCTCTTTACAGTAGAATTACTTTCATCTTTTTCTCTCTTTTTAAGTATTTTTTCTAAATTTATGTAATTTATAAGGTTATTAATTTTTAGATTGTATTTAATTTTATTTATTTTTATTGATAAATAATAGGATTGATACTATTTATGACGAAACTAATAAAAATTATTTTTAAATTAACAAATTCCTATATTCTTAATGAATAACAAACGTTTAATTAAAAAAGTTTATTTAAAAATTGTAAATTTTCACTAGCTAATTAGAAAATTCTATTTAAAAATTTGAAATTTAAAACTCTAATACTAATTCCTAATTAAGTGGCTTCTTAACCGTTTTGATTTTTAAATTTAAATTTTTTTATTTGTCACATTTATAATTTTTTTTCTATTTACTTCGTATACATTGTTATTTTTTAGATTATAACAACAGACGTACTTTTATCTTTTTCTCTCTTTTTACTTATAAGTTGTTCATTTTCAATCTCTTTAACTATAAGTTGAATTTATTGATCGTGAGATTAAACTTATATTTATTTGAAAAAATATGCTTTTGTAAAAAAATATATATTATTTTTTGTAAAATATGTTTACGTAACTAAATAAATGAGAATAAAAAAAAATTAAAGCAGCCATTGAAAATAAAATCTGTGCGATTTTACATAGACATAAGAAGACACTAATTTCTTATTCTATTTGGTAAGTTACATATGAGAAAAAATTGTAAAACAATTAGTGTCTCAAGTTAAAAATTAGTGTTTCAGCATTTTAGAGAGACACAAAATACATGTTTTTAATGGGTGTTTGTGTACGACTATGTCCTTCATCATTTTTGTCTCAGTAAACAAACACCATATATGTACTCCTGTGTACTCCTGTGTCTATATTTTGATGGACATGTATACCAAAAACAGACGCTATCATATGTGTACTACTTTATTTTTTTAATAATATAAAAAATTTGATAATAAAAATGTATTATGTATAAAGTATATATATTTTTAATTGGTTAAAAAATTTATTTATTTGATATTTTTAGGTATATATTGAAAGATGCAAGAAGTCCAAAGAGAAGTAAGATTATATTGAAAAGAAAATTGATATTAAAAGACAAAGAAAATACAAAGCAAAGCATAATTCAAGTTAGATTTCATATAAAAAATAAATTAATTATTTTATCATTTTTGTTTTTGGGTTAGAATAATATATTTTTTATTTGGTATTTTTAAGTATGTCAGTTCTATATATTTAGTTTTTATTGGGTATACAAAATAACTAACATGTCATGAGTAGTTTGGCCGAATGAAAGCCCATAAAATACAATATTTTCTATATATTATTTAGCTATTGACAAGTAATAAATTATTAATTTACATTGTCTTCGTAATACGTTACTAAATTTGTTTATGAAAAAATTACAGGAAACTACAGAAAATTTAAGTGATAGTTTCAATGGTGTGCATTTTCAATCGGTATTATCGAATATTACAAATAGCATTAATACAGATTTATTTTTGGATGATTTTTTTGGAACTTGCTTATGGAAATGTACATGCACTTTATGTATTTTGATTTTTCTATTATTTATTCAATTATAAACTTTAAAAACTAATATCTCGAGTTATCTTATTAGGTAATAACCCAACACCATATTGATCAAGGTCTCCAACTACTAATCTACACTCTATAGATGAAAAAAAAATGATGTTCCAATATTAGTGATATTAGTAATTCGAGTATCACACATGAAGTATATGATAGTCCATGTCATCAGACAAGTCAACAACATCTTCAACAAATATAAAATAATATCTACCAGTTACTATGTTAATATATTTTTATTACTTAAAGACCAAACATTTAACTTTTTAATTGGTCTATTAAAAACAATCATTGGTATATGCTAAATAATTATTATAGATTCATTGGAGTACACAAATCGAATTAGATTGCAAAGGGATGTAAGATTGAATAGGAAGACTATGCTACCTCAAAAGAGACATGGTAAGATAAGCATGATAGATTGTAATTATCACAAAGCTAAAATTTTACTTCTTTTATCTTTAATATTACCTTCATAATATATATTCATAATTCAGCTGATTCAAACATTTAACATATATTCATTTTTCTTTTTTATAATATAAAGTACTTGATGTATTATCTCTAATGATTACAGGAGCAAGTACATTTAATTCAAATTTAGATACTAAAGAATTAGAAGAAGTGTGCATAGCTAAAAAAAAGACACATGATACAAAGAGAAACATTTTTGAAGAAATTGACTACAATTCTTTCAACAATTTTTCAAGAAGTTGGGGATATTACTGAAAATATGACTATTTTAGATGATTCTGTGCAAATTTAATACCCAGCCATATTCGATGTTGCTGAGAATACAGGTAATTTAAGAAGTAGCAATATCAGCACTTTATTATTTACTATTGTTATGCTTTTTATAAACAAAAAATTATCGTTTAGTGTTCAAGTTTTAAAATTCAAACTAAGATATGGTTATATATTATAATTTTTGTATTTGAACACTGATTTATTGTAAAACTTAAATCTTGAGGTTGGCACAATGAAATTGTATTATATGATCTCATCTTTTTAATCCATAAATTGCATTCTTCGGTAATCTTTTATAAATATTATTTGTATACTTAACATGGTGAAAGAAAGGTATATTTTTATATAAAGTATTTGTTGCAGATATAACTAAAACAATTTATTATCTTGGTGATTATTAGATGTGATAGATATTGGTGACCCAGAATTTTTTATCGGCATTGCGACGCCATGATGTGGTATGAGGAGAGATCAGAGAAGTCCAAAACATGATCTAATTTTGAGTTCTCAATATGTTGTATGCGAGGGAAGGTACAACTGCCGTTTTGAAGCACTTGATCGGACGCTCAGGAATCTTATGTCAGTTACCGATCAACATAAGACACATCAACCATTTAGTGGTAAGATTGTTGTTCTAGGAGGTGATTTCAAACAGATACTTCCGGTGATTCCGAAAGAAAGTAGACACGATATATTAGCATCCGCTATTAACTCATTCCATCTGTGGTCATTTTGTAAGGTTCTGAAACTGCATACGAATATGAGGCTTCTAATGTCTTATTCGGATCAAGATGAAGGTGAAATGAAGATATTTGCTAATTGGATACTTGATGTTGGAAATGGAAATATTGGCTCTCTTGTTGGTGATGAATTAAAAGTTAAAATTTTAGATGATCTATTGATTACAACTACTGATGATCCTCTATCCCATTTGGTAGACTTTGCATATCCAAATTTGTTGCAAAACATGTCAGATTACAAGTATTTTCAGAGTAGAGCAATTCTTGCACCCACACTTAAGAGTGTCGAGAAGGTAAACGATTTTGTCTTGACAATCTTTCCAGTGATGGAAAAGGAGTATTTGAGCTCTGACACAACATGTCAAGCTGATGAGAATGAAGATGTAAAACAAGAGTGGTTCACACCAGAGTTTCTAAATGACATCAAATGTTCGGGACTACTCAATCACAAGTTGACTTTGAAGTCAGGAGTCGCTGTAATGCTACTGCGAAACATAGACTAGACTTCAGGTTTATACAACGGGACAGGATTAATAGTTAACAAACTTGGCAGCAACGTAATTGGAGCGACGGTAGTGACCGGTAGAAATATTGGAGATAAAGTGTACATTCCAAGAATGAACTTGATCCCTTCAGATTCAGGATTGCCATTTAAGTTTCAACGGAGACAATTTTCATTAACAGTATGCTTTGCAATGACCATTGACATGAGTCAGGGTCAATCATTATCACATGTACGACTTTATTTGCCAAAATCAGTGTTCACCCATGGACAACTTTGTGTTACTTTGTCAATAGTTAAGAGTCGCAGTGGCCTCAGGGTTTTAATTCTAAACGAAGACGGCAATCCAAAGTCATCAACAACAAATGTCGTGTTCAAAGAGGTTTTTAATAATATTTAGGTAAGAATAATATTATTTTCATTTTAATAGCATGTTATTAAGAATAATATTATTTTTATTTTAATAGCATGTTATGATTTACACTTTTGTACAAATCTTTACTATAGATATAACTAATTTATCTATAACTCTTTTTCAAATTTGAAATGAAATGCGTAACAAGGAGCACAACATCCAATGATTTTCTAATGAAGTTAGTAAGATATTAGGTTGTCGATAAATTTTTATTAGCTTTTTGATATAAAATTTAAGGTAAAATTAACATGCTATTATTACAGTTATATATGTTCTTATTTTTTTATCTCCCTCCTTATGGTTCAAGAATATTATAAACTTCGAACTATTCTATTCATATTTTACTTTGAATAAAGATAAAACAACATATTTAACACGTTTATTATATAACGATGATGATAGTGTTATACTAAATTTAAAAAATATATGATTATAAAATATTATTTTTAATTTAACTTATCAAATTTAAATATAAGCCCGTGCATCGCACGGGTTTAACACTAGTAATATTAAATATCAAACAATTTAAAATAGTGATTTACCTTAATTAACCAATTACCCATTATAAAGTTTAGAAACACGTGCCCTAACGTGAGTAGTGCTATATTGGAGGTAAGAGTCAAAAGGAGACCAGTGCATTGGTATTAACATGGCAACTGTAAAGTCAGGGTTAATTAAGTACCTAAGTTACATGTAAGAGAAGATTTTGAATATCCAAATACTAATATTTTATCTTAAGAAGTAAGAACATTCATTTTATATATTATTTTTAAATTTAAGCCTAGATGTTATTATATAAAATTAAAACTTTTATCTTCTCCTTATAAACATCCATAATATTTAAAAAATTAAATAAATATATATTCAATTTGACCTATAAAGTACGAATATTTTGTTGAGTTGTTGTATCTCCATATCAGATATATTTTAGACACAACACTCTTTTTAATAAGCGTGTTTGCTGTATCTAACGACGTCTTAATAAAAAATAAAAAACTTTTTTTCAAATACGTTTAAACACACCTAAATATCATCACGTGTCAGCGTGTACAACCTTATTATTAATACGTATTCTTAAAATAAATTTAAAAATAACATATTATTTATTAAAACAAAAAATAATTTTAATATTTTATATAATTAAAAAATTAATTTATGTTTTAATATAAATAAAATATTAAAATATCATTAAAATTTATCTAAAACATACTTTATATTTTATATATATTCATGTTCTTATATCTTATCAAATTTTTAAATTCGTGTGTATCGTCGACATATTCTTTATTGTATCGTGTCTCACGTGAGTATTCGTATATCTGTCTCATGGTGTAACGCCTCTTTTACCTGTTCTGGTTGTTAATATCAATTCATCTTTCAACGATTGCGTGTAAAACTTGATCCCAAAGATAAATAAAAAAAAGCAACGTTTGGGATAAGTCTCAAAGTTGTCCCTAACATTTCAATCATTCTGTTTAAATTTCTAACATTTCAAGATTGACTCAATATTATCCTGCCGTTAGGGATCCGTTAATAGAATTGACAGCGGGACAAAATTAAGACGATTTTAAAATGTTAGGGACTTAAATAGAACGAAAACATTAGAGACAAAAACAATACATAAAAATAAATTTTAATTTAATTTTATCTTTCAATAATATTAATTTTTACTGTATATAGTATTCAATTATTTTTTAATTACATCTAAATAAATTACACTTAATCATATTACTTTCATTTTAAATAAATTTATTTTTTTATAACTTTAAAGAATTTTGATACATTAAAGACAAAAGGTATAATTTATATTTTATTGTATATATATTATAGTAAAAAATTGATATTGTTGAAGGATAAAATAAAATTTATTTCTATGTATCATTTTTGTTGTCAACGTTTTCATCCTATTTAAGTTCCCAACGTTTTAAAATCGTCTCAATTTTTTCCTGTCGTTAATTCTGTTAACGGATCCTAACGGCAGGACAACATTGAGTAAGTTTTAAAACGTTAAGAACTTAAATAGGACGATTGAAATATTAGGGACAACTTTAAAACTTACCCAAAATGTTAGGACAAAAATGATACTTTACTAAAAAAATAAATACATAAATAAATAAATAGAGAGACAAAACAGACTAACAGAGAGTAAATTGAATGAATGTGTTGTTTCATTTATTTATTTATTTGTTAAAAAACATTTTACCTCATAAAATCATTTTGAAATAAATTTTAAACTAATTCCTAAACTTTTAATCAAACCTTGAACTCGTTCCTAATATAAACTTAAAATTGTTTTAAATTTGTCTCTAAATTTAACAACGATCGTCACTAAGATATTTTCTGGCAATAAATTAATGACAATGTTAGATGAAAATCACGCTAGATTTATAAATATTGTCGTTTTCTTTCTGACTTCCAAATACAATTGAAACGACAATGTTTTGAGAGAGATTTAATACGTTAGTGTTACAGTGTCTCTGTCCCTCATGAAGTCTCTTCTTCCTCTCCAATTCACAAAATTTATGTGCCATAATTCTTATAGCTCTAGGTACTCTAATGAAATCTGGTAACACATATCCACCTCCATCACTACTACCATCGAATTTAATATACTTCCTATCAATCTCTTGGCAAGCGTACAATACATCCTTAACTAACACCTCTTGACAAGCAAGTATACAACACATTCTTAACTAAAACTTCTTGGAAAACTTATTCTCTTCTCTAACCAAATTGGCGAGATCTCTAAACGCAAGCTTGTTCCTATTCTCGGAATCTTTTGAAATCAATAGAACCTCGTTAACCCAACCTATTCTTGGAATTTCGAACCTTCGCAATCTTCAGATGTGATCTTGATAAGATAGATGACGATCCGTTTATTGTTGACATTGCTGGGCCGGTCTTGGAGGAAACTTGGCAAAAAAATTGGCGAAGGAGAGAGCGAGAGAGGAGCTTCTGTGGAGGCAAGGTGGCACTTGACGAAGTCAGCAATGGCAGTGGCCTGGCATCAGGAACGACGGATAGGATGAGGCGGCTACAAAAGATGCGTTGAGCATAATAGAAGGAGTTGATGAAGTGAGGGTACTTAAGGTCAGGCTTGAAGTTGGTAGTGGTGGAGGTGAAGGTGGAGAGGAGGTGTATTACGATATTCCACACTAGATCTAAAATATTAAGTTGTATTTGGGCACTAAAAAAGAAATGACAACGTTTACATATACAAGTTTATGTGGCTTTCGTTCAACCATGTGTCATCAATTCATTGTCAAAAAATATCAGAGGGACAATGATCGTTGTTAAGTTCAAGGATAAATTTGGGTCAATTTTAAGTTTAATGATAAATTCGGAATTCGATTGCAAATTCAAAAACTACTTTAAGATTTAATTCAATCATTCCTCTTAAAAATTTTATCTATAAAATTAGAAATACATAAATTTAAAATGTTTCATCTTAAAAACTTTGATATCATCTTTTAAAATTATCCTTCTTAGTTATTGATATATGTACGAATATTAAAAAAAAAAAAAAACCCAAAATTCAAAAACAAAACATAGAGAAGCTAAAGAAATTTTAGTAACTAATTTTAATATACATCTAATATAATTATAGATGTATGAAAAAAAAAAGCAGGATCGAAAACATAATCTATGGTTGCACTTGAAATTTAATTTATACGGAAATTGTTGCCCATTTATATCTAAACCAATCAATATGCGTCATACTATTCAATACACAACATGTTTGTGTGCGCACTAGTTGATGTTACTTCCACCCCTTTCATTTGCAGCTTAAAATTAAAAG
>NC_029774.3:123639467-123651724 GCF_000817695.3 Arachis duranensis
TATTAATTAGCTCTCTGCAGTTATAGCCACAATGGATCATGGATGAATATCTTGATGGAAAAGTCTAAGGCCGATAATTTTATTGAATTTTGGTCAATATGTAACCAGTAGAAAAAGGTGTGTTATTGAATGAAATTTCACACCATTAAATCATCATTGATGGTTATTTGATGACTACCAATCACAAAAGTTACTGCCTCCTAGCATTGCTCGTCTCCATTAGAATTTGAGTCAACGATCAAAATTTATATGGTTAAGATAATTTGGTACTACTTCTTTACTTCCTAAAAGATATTGGATTTTAGGGTTAATGCCTGGGAAACTTAGTTGAACATGATGTATAATGGTGTGAGAAAGGGTTTGATCATTATAAAGAGGCAAGAGGAGGGGTCAACACTCAACACTCTTAATATAAGATATCTTAATTAATAGAATTATTCAATTCTAATCAAAACGACAAAAGTGAATGCCTTATCGCTGTAAGCCTAGTCCTTCAATAATTAGTATCATTGTGGTAGGGCAATGCTATTCAAAGAATCAACTATACTTCATTCTAAGCAATGCAAGCTACCATTTCTTTTCTATGCATTCTTAACAATTGCGTTGTCCCGATCTGGCTCTCATTGGTTGAATTTTGTTATAATGACTAATGACACGGTACAATTCTGTTATTTATACAAAATTATTATTCGATGTATATATTAAGGGGATGCTTTCGTAAAAACATATTAAACGTTTTTTGTAAAGACGTCTATGTATTGCATTATTATTGAACGTATTAATGAATCAGTTATTTTTGAATTTTTTATCGAATTAGAATAAAACTAATTTTTTTATAACAATAATAATAAATCTAATTTTTTTTTAGGAATTTAATTTTTTTAATTTTTAAGGATTTAAATATCTGCAAAACAAAAAGTCAGAGATATATTTATCGTTTTATCAAAAAATTTAAAGATATTCGATTTAAATTGTATAATTTGATCGAATCAAATCGAGTCTAATAATTATAATGCAGACAATTGAGCTTATCATTATTGCTATAATAAACTGATTTTGTTCTGGTTTATTAAAAAATAAATTATTAATCAATTTAATAAAAATATCCTCCAATAATAATATGACACATATAAACATCTTTTAAAAAAAAAATATTTTTAATGTATTTATTAAAGTGGTCTTCATATGTTAAATGAAATGTAAGATTAATTTGATATACAACTTTTATAATGAAGTATCAATCGATGTAGAACTTTACTGTATACACTTCAAGATTTTGTGAAATGTCATTCATCAACGCTTAGTCAGATTAGGGACATTTTGAATGAGATCGATTTATTATGCTAAACATTGCTAACTTAATTAACCTGAATCTCTCACCAAAGCAAATAGTTAATGATTTTGATGATCACCTTAAAATTAAAGTAAAGAATGAAACTTTTAAATTGATAATATTAGAGAGACAAAAGAAATTATCTTATTTAATATTTATTATTAATTTTAATTTTTTTATTATCAAACGAGTAAATAGTTAAATTAGTCTCCAAAAAATTACTCATTTTTTAAATTGGTCTCTAAATTTTTTTTATCAAATTCGTTCTTTAAAGATTTTAAATTAGTCATATTAGTCCTTCCATTACTTCTATTACTAATGACGTCAGTGTTTGTTGATGTAGTACGTTGAGTAATATCACAACACACACCTAGTAATCTTAATTGACTATTAACATTATTAGTTTATGAAATTAGATAAATCAATTCTAAATAGAGGAATTTAAATGCCTCAAATTCTTTTCTTAATTAAGTTTTAATTTGATATGATTTTATAAATTTATTATATTAATAGTCAATTAAAACTCTTAAATATATGTTGTAGTGCCACTTAACATGTCACATTAGTAAATTTTGGTCCTATCAACAAAAAAAAAATAAAATAAAACTAACATGATTAATTAAAAATTTTTAAAGATGAATTTAATTAAAAAAATTAAAGACCAATTTAAAGAATAAATACTTTTTATACATTAATTTGACTATTTACTCAACTTCACTTTAAAATATATCTTTATCCGATCCTTTAGCCTAATTAATGTAACTCTTACAGATTAAGGCATGAAGGGCTTCCTAGTTAACTATTATTATCAGCATGTTCGGTGACTTCATAAATCAATTAACTGGAAGCAAATTAAATTAACACTTCCCAGCCCTACTTATTACCAAGGATGTGATGCCAAACCCACCATCATTATGTTTTTCTCATTACTCTCTCTCAAACAAGAGAAATAACCTTTGACATCTAAATCCTCTAATTAATACTTTGTTGACATTGTCAGATTGACTTCACTTCACTGTTTTTTTAATCTTGTCTGATTTCTACACTAGCACTTTAATTCTTATCAGCATATATATATAGTTTAAATTGTGTTATGATGGATAAAAATTGGTGTCTAATTATTTAAAAAATTAAATATTTAATATTTAATTTAAAAATATAAATATTAATAAATTCTAAATATTTAAAATTATTATTAAAAATTAATTAAATAAAAATTAAATACTAAATAAAAAAACACTATAAAATTGGCCATAATTTTAAATAAGCGTTTTGAAAATTGTATGTGATTTGGATGGTTCCACCTACTTTGGATGGCAATGTGGCAAATAAACCACACTCCACAAAGGTGGAGATCCCATTAAATTTGTCAACATTTAAATTATTAAAAAGAACAAATATATATAAACAAAAAATGAAATTAAAGAAAGAAAAACATATGAAATTTGAACCGTTTTGCAGATGATCACTGCGATATTAAAAATTGCAAGTTGTGCGCCGCTAATGGAATTGGAAATCTTTCATTAGATTTGAATAAAAGCCAGCAAGTAACATTTTGAGAGCATCTTGTATATTATTATGTTTCATTCACAAAACATACATTGATTATAAGATCACATGTACATTACATCATATAAATTATAGGCTTTAACTACGAGACCTAATTAATATATTATTTCCAAATAAAAAAACATAAATTAAAAGTCCACATCTAAGTCAATATGATAAGTTCCAAATTCTATAATCGTCAAATTCGAAAGTTTAGAAACCAGCATTTTTATCAAAATTTGAGCAATACTTAACCAATAAAAGAAAAAATAAATAATTTTACGTTATTAGATGAAATATTACATTATTAAAAATATTAATAATGACTAATTGATGACTACAAATCACAAAATTTATTGATTTTCTAGCATCCCTTTTGTAGAATTGTATATATCATTTATATTGTATAATTTGTCCTTAAACATATATATATGTAGTTTTTGACCTAATTAATATAGTAATAATAGATATTTTAATTTTTACTCCACTAATAAAAGTTTTTTTTTCTAGAATATAGATGTGTAATGTCTAAGTCTCAATTCAATACTTTTTTACTACTACAACGAATAATAATAACAAATAATTAGAGATTTATTGTGACAAAATCTTTTCCCAATTGGCCATTTCTTTTGTACTCATAATAGGATAGTGTACATGATTGGCCTTTAGAAATTGGGGATATCAATTAATTATGTAACTTATATTCATCACACGAGAAGCAAGATGAAGAAGCATTGAGGATATTAATTAGTTCCACAAATCTAGTGTATTTCGGACCAATAATAATCATTCAATAATATTATATTCTCAAAAATGAGAGAGATGAGAGGCTTTTTCTCAAGGTTGGAGAATCATGATTGTGTGGCTGCAATAATTGGGCCACATGCATTCATCCCATAAATATAAGCTACAATCCCCACCAACCATATTATATAATTAATTTCTCAGATATATTACACATGCACTAACCTATAAAGCACCCCCACGTAATTATTTGAATCATGAAATTCTATGGACTATATGGAAACTTGTTTAAATAAAACCAATCATGGCTTAGGTTCCTCATCTTAAGTCTTAACCCTTTAATATAGAAGACAAAAACTGAAACATTTTATCTCAGCAGAAAATTCCAAAAATCAGGTACTATTATGGTTAGCTCTCATCCTTTCATCATCAATATATATTATACATTACATGTATTCCTTTTCAATGAGTATGAATTCACGTCGTATTCATTTTGGTTAAAGGGAGTTGATACTAGAATAGTTTCAATAAATAAGTGCCGTACCACAAACAAGAAACGGTCCAACCATAATAAATTCTGCCACAACAAAACCATTATAGTAGATAGAACCATTAAGTTGGTAACCCTATTGAATTAGAATATGGGAGTGCTAGGTAAACAATGATTATTTTAAAAAATACGAATAATCATCAATCAAATAAAAATATATTACATTTTTAAATTAACCATCTAAATCTTAATATTAAAATAACTATTCGTACATCTAGTGAAATAAACATTTGATATATGTATTATTCACATTGTTTAATATTTTCATTATCTACCTATACATAGCATTGATGGAATCAAACAAAACCAACAATAATATTTAATATTGAGAAAATGACGAGAGTGCTGCACGAGTGGTGACATTGATATGCAAACATATGACATTTCCGAATTGGCGTGGTTGCAGAAGAAACGCGTGGTTTCGTTTCTTTAATAACACGAAACAAAGTATAGATCGGAGGAAGCTAAGGTTTGTAGCCTTATACGTATATGGCTTTGTATTGAGCAATGTGGCAGCATGCAACACATAGATATATCAACCATCCTTTGGTGTATGGTTTCAATTCTCATGGATCTAAATATCTTGATTCATCGAGTGCATGCGTATGCATATATGTGCTCTATTTTGTTGTTCAAAATAGAACACTCTAGAAATTGATGGTGAAACCAAACACAATCTCTTCATTGCTGTTTTAGTGTGGCTTCACTAGTGTCACTTGAGTTAAAACTTAAAACATGTGCGCAAAAAACAAAATTGGGAGAAGGACAATTTGAGAATCGGTACTTCAAAAGGTGATTAATTAGAGTGTTGGATTCATGTGTCCTGTGTCTAACACGTGACACTAGATGTTACTGAATCAATATCATACTTGCAGAATTTTTTTGAGGTTAAAAATTGGTTGGCGTGGCAACATTATTCAGACAAGAAAATCTTTTACAGCAGCGTATGGTGTATGGTGGTGCTCTTATTAAATTATATCAAACATTACTAATTATTTATCAATTTCTATGGCTTTTATTTGTATTACACATTATCTCAGAAGTCGTAACACATGCAATTTTCAAAAACTATCTTAGAAATTGTGATGTTAATTTATAATCTAATGTGGTAGTTAGGTTGTTATATAATGAGTTTCTCATTATTATCTTGTATTATTCATGTACTGTATGAGACCTTTAATCTCTTCCCGAACTAGATAAATTTATATTACACAATACAAAAGATATTTCAATTATTAATTTTTTTTATCTTTGTTATTTCTTCCTCCTGCGAGATCCCACACTTCACCAAAGTGTTGAGTGTGTATTCTTTTTCTAAATTAAGCATCTTGAAACTGCAATTGACAATTCAACGTACATGATGGTGAAAAAATAAAAATAAAAATTAAAGTTGAATTTCGTACCGAGGAAAAAGTGTAGATTATTTGTGGAGCCCAAAATGTTCAAAATGTCTATGGCTTTAGACTAATTGATTCAAATTTAGGTTCTTTTAACTTAAAAGATAACAAACCAAGTTGGGTTGGTTTAGTGGTTAGCTCACTAGTCTGCTTAAGCAAGTATTGGGGGTTCGAATCCCGCCTTGTGCATGCAGCAACTTTTTCTCCACTAATGAAGTAATGATTACAAATAAACCTTACCAGCACAGAATTAAGCTTTTCCTTTAAGATTGTGGTTATATCCAAAGAGCATGTGAAAAGCAGCAATGGAAATAAAGTTCAAGTAATATTCAAAAACAATTCGCCCAATGCACTCTCTCCAAAAGTTTCAAAAATAAATAAATAAATTAGAAATAAAGAAAGAAGTAGTAATGTCTAATGTCATTTCCTGTGAAAAAAGAAAAGAAAAGTATGCGCCTATTGAGCCATCATGCTCCTAGCTGTTAAATAATGACCCTTCAGAGCAACACTTGTAATATAAAGTGAATAACGGACTTTCTCTAATCTTTAAACAAGTCAACCATGGAACAATGAACTGTTTTGTGAAAAATTATCAGCGTTAAAAAAAAATACATATACTATCAACTGTTCATATAATCATATATATTTCATTATTTGTGATTTTAGGAGCTATGACCAAAGTGAAATATATTTTGAATTTCACAACCCTATATTTTATTTTCTTTTTTGTGCAATTCTCTGGTTCAAAGCACTAAGTGGTACAACATTCAAGTGTAAAACAAGTATTGTCCATTTTGACATGTATCTAACAATACAATATAAGAAATTAATATTAGAGCAACGGTAATAGTATTATTCTTACTCCAATTCTACTTCCACATTGGATAATATAAATTAAATAACTTCTAGAGATAACCTACACATTTATTTATTTATTTTTGGAAAAAAAAGGAAGAACAAATTAAAAGCCCAGCCCCTAGTGCCTTGTGTATATCTTTGATTTTTAACCAAACTATAAACCCTATGATTGATGAGTATTTAATACTTGATTTTCAAGGAACATAATTAAATAGATGCAGTCATACACCCAGTGGAGGGATCCAAGATACCTTGATATTAACACCCTTATAACTGAATAACAAGTGAAAGTATATCTTTACTTAATATTAATATAAGGAGCATATATTAATATTGGGTTCAACCGTTCAAGGAATGGGTCCTAACACAGGAATTAAGAAGTGGGCATGAAAGAATGGGCTTCATAAACAGAAGGAAAAACAGTGGAATAATAACAAATCACTTAATATATTTAAGAACAATATGGTGGCTGTAACACACATTCAAATCATCCAAACAAACAGGCTCCTATAACACAATTACAGACTTCATAAATACTAACCTTCAAGGTAAGCTTCATAAGGTATTAGTTAATGACAATATATAACACTAATAAGTAATGAAGAAGAACATATGGTTCATGGAATTAATAAACAAACATAGATGTAGATGACAGCTGAAGCAAGTTTAACCATCAAAACCAGGGCATTCAGTCATTTATACCACACAAATCTCAAATCCAGCATTTAATTATATATGAAATGCAGTCAAAGTAGTCCAAATACCACCTAGCTCCTGCTCCTGGATTTTTCCACAGCCCTGGGAGCTGCATAGTAAAGAAATATTACTTAGTCAAACTTTATAGCACATTAATTGGTGTATAAACCACATTACTAACTGTGTAATATTATCTAAGAGTTAAAATATTGACTGATATTATCAGTGCCATATCCATAGTACTCAACTGCAGTCTGCAGACATAGATCAGTTAACTCTTTCAGACATGTTTTCCTTGTGTTACAATGAAACTCTATCAACTGCAGTGTTAAATTCAGTTTCTTGAAATAAAACTGTGGTCAACTTAGTACTATGTAAAATAAATAAATAAATAACTTAGGCTTGCTAGCTAGAGCTATTTACTGGTGTATATTGACTAGCTGTGTTTTTTCCCAAAATAAAAATAATAAGAGAATAAAAAGAAAACAAAAGACTAGCAGAAGATGTATATTTATCTTTTCTTTTTTTCTAACACTAGTTTGATGATTATTGATTAATCCTCAGAGAACCAAATCATAGCACAAACTACTAATAGTTTCACACTTCAGTGATCATAAGAAAAATTTGTTCTCCAACATATATTATCAATACATTCGAATTAACCATCTAAGTAAATACCACCTATTGGGCTATAATCACTGACTTAGCTTCAGTTGTCTCACTTAAACGCATCAGAATCATAAGGTATTGCACAAAATTAGTCCTTCAATAGGGCTACTGTCACATGCAAAGAGAAGCTCACACTCGACCAATTTATATGATAGTTTTACTGATAAATATAATGACTGTAAGATGAAGCAGAACCAAGAAAACATACCTAAGCCAATGGCATCAGAACCCTTCATGATTTTCAGCCTCTTGCATGTGTCAATGAACATCCTGCAGGATTATCAGTTAGGAATGCAGGCAAAACATTGCTCAAAAATGTGTTCCAATGGTCTTCTATAGCTGCCACTTTCTTAACACAAACAGCAGTAAAGCATCAAACTTCATGCATGGCTGCATGGGAATGCATAAGAACATTACACATTCCCATAGGAAGCACTCAAAAACAACAGTCAACAGACATACACAAATGAGAAAGATTATGAAGAGACATATAAAGGCTGAGCACAGAATATAAGAGAGACACAACAGAATAAAAGATTGAAAACAATGTCTGGCTTGGCATTGAAGATAGAAGCAAAACAGCAGAAAAAAAATATTTAAGGTGCAGAACAGTAAGCTTCCATATTTAGAAGAAGCCCTGTGCAGTAAAAATGCAGTAATCTGCTCATGAGATGATATCAAAAAGGAGCAAGCATGTTGTAACACAGAGAACTTAAACTAAATTTGCAGGTTGGAATTGCTTGATGATATTGTTGGCGGTATATTTCATATCTCACTGATTCAACTATAATTATGACTCTGCATAATTTCTAAAGCACATTGCCTTATCATCTTAGATCTTAAAAATAGATGCAATCACTGCTACAAGAAAAAAAAAAAGCATAACGGCAACATACAAAACAAGTTCGGTAGGTTTAGAAAAACTTACTCCCAAGGCACATCTCCTACGAGCATCCAGTCGCCATCTTTGTCTTCATAAGTAAGTACATATTCTGAACCATGCAGGAGATCCTTCAGCTTGCTCTCACTCATCATTTCTCTTCCTGGAGCCCCATGCGAACCACACTGACCTGAAATGGTCAATATGCGTAGCAAATCCATGTCAAAGTTCAACTTCAGAATCAAATATAAAAGTCATCTCAAAATTCATTGAAAGAATCCCTAACAAGAAATAATTTGCTTAAATAATTCAATATTGCAGCAGTTCACCTAAGATAAAACAGCTGAACATCTTCTCAAGGGCAGAAGACAATTCCTGGTATGTCGTATAATTCCTCAGATCAACCTTCCTCAGATATGGAGCACCATCCATGCTCACCTTCACGAAGAGCACCGCCGGGCTTGGTTTTCCATCTACTTCATCATTGTTCTTTGAAGTGGTAGCCAACGAGTTTTTCCTAAATGATCTAATAGGAGGCCAACCAACAACCTGTGCCCTGCCAGAGATAAGAAGCAATGAGCACAACAAGAAACCACAGAATAACCACTTTAAGATCTTTGTTCGACTTCTAAACTATGTTGAAAATTAGGGATCCTTCATCTAGCAAGTTACACTTACTTAGAAGCCGGTGAACTGCCGCCGACAGCACCTCCTGTTCCACTGACTGCGCCGGTCTCTCCTTGTAATACCTTGCTTTGTATTTCCTTCTTTGCAGTTGGTTGCAGTCCAGCAGGTCTTGGTGATAGCATCACATTTATTGCAGCAGTACCAGTAAACTTTCCCTGCAACACAGATTGTAGGGAATCAGACTTAGAAACAGCACATAACATTCATTTACCCTCAATAAAATAAGAGTACTTTTACCTCGGGGAATCCATCCATTGCATCAGCAAACCCCCTTTTGTTTCCCGAAACTACAGTCTTTTGAGTTGATGAGCACGGATCTTTCGTAGGGAGCGGGAGCAACGGGAACAGTGGTTTCTCATCAAGCTTTGTTGAGCTCAATGAGAAGATGTCTGGACCCCTTTCAGGAGATTGGGATCCAGGAAGGCCGAGCCTCAACTCGGTGGCCTTCAAATTCAGATTGTCCTTTTTCTCATCAGACATGCCAGGCGCAGCTGAACTGTCTACTGATGAGCAATCGGACAAACCCAAGTAGTTGCGTTCTTTCAAGGAAACCCCTCCATTTTGGGAGAAGCAGTCCAAGGATTGTGGCGAAGATGCAGAGGCTACAGTTGAAGCGTTGCTCAGCCCTTCCTCCTTGGTAACCAGCAGGGGCGGAGCCATTAAACTCCAAATTCACAAACTGCCTTACACGAAACCAAAGCAGAACTCACTCAACATTGTGCCATAAGTAATACAAGATCAACAAAAGATGAAAAGAAAATGTGTTCTAAACTTCTATAGGAAACGCATTCTAAAGAATCAATCAATCAGAATTAACAACAAGTCATCTATACTCTATGAACAAAAATATTCCGGGAGCATAGTTATCACAGTAATAGCAGGCAATTTAAACAACATGGATCAAAAGAAATTGCTCAACAGTAAAGAAAAAATATTTCCGAATAAGGGACACAAGCAAAACAGTATTATGACAACATGCAACCCTCAAATATAAAATAAAAATATTGTGACTCTGTAACCAGTGGCTGAGTGGCAGTTATCATATAGCACTTGCAGTAGCTGAATCAAGGCCCCAAAAATGATAAAGTTAACAAAATACCCAAAGAAAAAGGAAAAACCATGATTATCTCAGCAATATTCATTAGCACCCGATTATGCAATAAATGAATAGGAAAAAATGTTAGAAGAATTGCAGCCAATCGATCACAATAGCATGCCTTCTCCTTCCCCCCACCCTCCATACCAGGTTTAACCTTTCCTTTTGCTCCTTCTTTACTAACCTGTGTGGGATTCTTAGTCATATATACCACTTGAGCTCGGTTTTCTTTCTCCCAATGAAAAATACCCAAAAGAGAAAAATAAAAATAAAAACTAAAAGAAACCAAATTATAAGGATGAACACGCCACAGCACAACAGATCCACACTTAACCATACCAACCATTTTTCTACTGTGTAATAAAAAAGAAAATCAAAAGGTAAATAGGTATTCCCAAACAGCCCCTCCCCTAACCCAAAAAAAAATGAAAAATAAAAAAATTTTAGAACAGCAAGCGTGCAAAGTTGAGAAATTTAAACTAAAAAAATATTTAAGGAAAAAAAAAGACCAAAGCATGAGGGGTACATTCCATTTGTAAAAGTGAAACATACAAGGAATAAATCCAGCAGAGTAGAAAGAAGAGCTGAAATAACAATAAAATAATAATAAAGTGCATTTTGAGAGGAAAGAAGAGTGACGGACCTGTGGGTTAATGTCTGGCAGAGATGACAGAGAAGAAGAAGAAGGAAGAAGAAGAAGAGAGATTATTCTCTCAAATTTCTATTTTTCTTATATTCCTGTTGGTTTTGCAGTCCAGAAAGAAAGCCACAAAAATGCAAAAAGAAACTATTAACAGAGTGTTAGTGTTGTTCTGGTGAGTGATTGAAAGGGGGTGAATGAAGAACAGAGCAGATAGAGAGGGGGAGAGAGAGAGAGAGAGAGAGAGAGAGAGGGGGGGGAGAGAAAGAGAGAGAGAGAGAGAGAGAGAGAGAGGAAGCTCAAGGGCCTTCCATTAAGCACAAAGCAACAAAAGCTTTCAGGTTTTGTGCAGAGAACACATAAACACAAACTCAATAAATGAACCCCTTTTCTCTCCTAACACTGTTACTATTACTGGTATTAGTATTACTGCATCAAATTTAAATTTAAATTTAAATTAAATAAAGCACATCAGAAAGGGGGCAAAACTGATAATATCCCTAATGTATTGGTTGGATAAAGAAAAAATAGATTAAAAAAATTATTTAGATTAAAAAAATAAAAAAATTATAATNTTTTAATTAATCAGAAGATGAATTAGTGAATTATACTTATTTACATATTTTTTTATTTTCATCTTATTTTTGAGAAGAAAATATTTTGGTGGCTCTCATATTATTTTTTTTATTTCATTTTTTATCTAAATAACAAAAAAAATTATTTTTATTTTTATTTTTATTTTTTTATACTATCTTGATCCAAACAAAGTGTAAATTATGCTTCATTGGTGAATCTAATTCTTACATGTTTATTAAGCGGTTAAAAACGTATAATTGTCTCTTTTGTGTAGAAAAAAAGTATATTTTTTTTAATTTTTCATTGACTAATGTATTATTGTATGCTGAGATTTGAATTTAGATTTCCAACCTTTACTTAAATAAATTAATAAATTAATCATTAAAGTATTAGATCAACCGAAATATATTAGAATTATTTTACTTATAGATTATGGCAAGGACACGTGTTAAAAAATAAAAACAATTAAAATTTAAGTGTTTATCAAAATCTAAAATTGTAATATTTTTAACATAATAATATTCTATAATTAATAAAATTTAATATTTTTAATAAATATTTAATCAATATTTTTTTAAAATAA
>NC_029774.3:123652368-123656635 GCF_000817695.3 Arachis duranensis
ACACATTAAATTTTTTAAGTTTTAGATAATAAATATTAAAACTAATTATTAATAAAAAATTAAAATCTTTTACATGAAAATAATAACCAAAAAATTTATTATTTTATTTTTTTATCTTCAAGAGATTTTAGTCTTTTCAGTTGATGAAAAACTTTAGTTCCCTGCAACCTTTTATAAAAATAATTTGATTCTATAAATATTTTGTGTTATAATTTACAATGTCGACATAATTTTAAATTATTTATATTCTCGTAGTGTTATTACGAACAAAAATATTAATAATTCTCTATTTTTAAATATCAACATAAATTAAGAAATAACTAAAATATATTACGATTACAAATGACATAAAGTTGTTTTATAAAATTATTTTTAATTATTCTTAATTTATTTTCTCTTCTATTATTATCGTATTAATAACTCCTTTATACACTTATTCAATACAATAAGAGTATGATTGAAGGGGGCAAAAAAAAGGTAATGCATTCCCAAACTTGAAATAGTCACTTACTCTCGTGAAAAAATAAAATTTAAAAGATATTCAGTTATTTAATAACAGGAATTTTAGAGGATGAATAAATAATTTTTTGTCAAAAGTTCCTTAATAATTTAATTTAATATACTAAAATTTTGACTTTCTATCGGTTTTTGCACACCAACATACATATACTAATCAATATAATCATTATTACTTATAAATCTACACAAACAAATTGATAGATAATGTATACACATAAATATTTGTATTTTACACTGTTATGAATGTTGATTATATGTCAAGGAAGAAAACACCTAAGTTTTTTTTTCTCGAAGATAAGATATTATTTTATTATTATAAAATAATAATGTTTCATAAAAAAGTATAAAAAAAATTAAGTATTTTCAATTATCACCAAATGTGATTAGAAGACAAATAGTTTAAGAAAGAGTAAAGTAAGAATAAAGAGAAATTGTTAGCATTCATCAGGTATGACTATTGAGTTTACGCATTAGATTGTTGGCTTCTTGCACTATTTTCGGCGCTGGGCTTATTAGCTTCTCAAAGACACATTTATTCCTCATTTTCCAAATGTTCAAACACAGCGCCGCGATGAAGAGGATCTTTTGTCTACCTTCGATTTGAGCCGCTGCCTAAGATAAGGCTCGTTGCCACCAATTGATGAAGGTCTTCTCTTCTCGCTGCCATAAGTCAGGGATTATTAAGCTTAGACTCCGGATTATTAAGACAGAGGGTATTGGAACAAGGTATGAAAAATTGATTCATCTTTTAGCATGCATCTTGGGCAACTGGCGGAGGTAGATGCAAACCGGTTATGAATTTGTTGCAAAACCGGAAGCTTTTCATGAAGACTCTTTCATAAAAAATCTTAATTTTATGAGGTAATTTCAATTCCCAAATGCTATTCCATACTCTATTGTTTTGTATGTTCTGAGACATCAATGAAATAGGAAAATGAAAGAACCCATAAGCAATTTTATATCCTGACCCAACTTTGTATATACCAAATTTTGTCCAGTACCAATTAACTTCATCCACTTCTTCTGTTAGTTTGATGGAAAAAATTTTATTGCATATATCAACTGGAAGACTCAATCAAATTTCTGTTCCAACTTCTATGAAGATTTAGTAATGCATTAACATAATATACTTGCAGATTTGGTGGGATTGTCACTGCAGCTTGAAGGACATTAAAGGACAATGGTAGTGAGAGCTAAAAATCATGAAAGATACGGACATTAGCACCAGAACCTATTTTCCATAACAAGTCTTTTTCAATCACCTTGCGATCTTTAAGAACACTTCTTCAGCCCCACAACGGTATGTTTTCTATCTCTACATCTCCATGTAAGAAAATACCTAAGTTGGGAGCTAACATTTTTAGTATTAAAAAAAAGTTAGTTGATATTAGTTAAAAAAAAAAAAGAAGAACCAATAATTAAAAAAAAGGCTAATTATTTGGGGAATGGCCTCAGGAAAATAGAAGTAAATATCTTGTGGCTCAAAAGGTGCCAGAGATAAAGTCAACTCTTATAAATTCTGTTGTGTCGTTGTGTGAGATCAAAGGGGACAAGGGAGAAGAAAATAAAGAAATCTGTGAGCAGATGAATAATGAGACAAAGAGAGAATTGTGAAAACGAACTTTATTGAATTTGAGCTAAGAACTACAATGGCAAATTCTCCCTATACTTCTCCAATTATTACAAAATTATACCGTGTTCACCCAAAATAACAACTATTCTAACTGAGAGAACACCCTAACTATCTAGCTACTGAGTTAGCATAAATAACTAACTACATATTTGAAATAGAAACTCAATAAACTTACTTATCAGAGTTAGCAAAGTAATATAATTAACTTAATTTAAAAATATTATTTGTACACCAAAGTCAGCTATTAAAATCAACCATCAATGTATTTGTGTATATATATATATATATAGTTTAATTTATTTTTAAAGTATATTTATATTTCAGCATATATTTTATACTGGTGACTGACTTTAATAGCTAATTTTAATATACACGTAGCATAACTCAACTTAATTTATTGCATAAACCTCATGTGTTACATTCTCCACCATACTTTGTTTTGACGTGCACTTTTTCACGGTCAAACTATTATATATAGCTTATACGTAATTTTAGAGATATAATTATTAATGTATTTTTTTATTATGTTAAATTTTTTTAGAAAAAATGATTTTATCACGTAGTATAAGAATTTTTATGAATAACACAAATATTGAAGCAAAAAATTCTGATTTATGAGTAACCTATTTGTTTCAAACATTTACGTTCTTGTATAAAAACAATATAGATAATCTACTGAAGTTACAAAATTAGGAAGCAAAGTTGGCATGGATGCATGGTTGTGATTGAAAAGCAGATGTTGTGAATGAGAGACAAAATTAAAGAAAAGAGAAGTAAATATGTTGTCGTTATTAGCAAGTGCTATAAATGATGAGCAGAGTCTGGCCTATATTTTAATTTTGTCTTTTGTTTCATCAATTAAATTTAAATATGGTGTGTTCTATAGCGTTTAAATTTTTACTCATATAATTCAAAAATAAAAAAATGAGTCCCACTTGTGTTTATCTTTATTTTTTGACAAATTAGGACACAATTTTCATAAACACCAAAAATTCTCCTTTAAATATACATAGATCCACATGCACTCTAGTATTGTTTTTTCACAATACAAAAGTGGAGACAGAAGGTAAACTAATTAATTAATAAAAAAAGAAAATACATAAAAGCAAAGCATGATATTAGAAGGAAGATAACTATGATGATTTCCGGATGAGGACAACATATGATGAACTACAATTATGGTACTCAAACTTTATAGCGTGACATGCATGATTATTTAATTTAATTTGATTTACGTTTAATTTCACCCCTGCCATATTTTGTGCAACATTCATGATGAATGATGCCAAGGAATTATGTTTGAGGGACGGTGGAAGCTAAGATCTATATGGTAAAAATAAAAGGGACAAAGAGAACATTGAGAAAGATACTTCCATTCATTCACATGATGTCTATCTAAAAAGGTTAAATAAATAAAATGAGAAAGAAACGCTTCATTTTGTACGTCCCTTTTCTTTGCTAGCTCAAAATATCATGATGAAAGGCACCATTCAATGTTTCTTCGATGTTGACACAGGCCGAGAAATAGCTAGAATTCACCATGGAATCAAATTCAATTCAGGCATCATATCAAAACAAAATTCAATTCACTTCAGGAACCTCTGATCCCTTTCTCTTTATTTATTATCTTTTACTTTAAAAGTGACTGTTTAAATTTTTTTTGTAGCTCAATTATTTAATGTAACTTGAAACCGAAAAAATCAGTTTATAAAGAAGTGAATTCTATAGTGTCTATAATTTGATGCATAATTTATTTTTTATAGCAAATTTTGAATATTTAATAATTATTTATTTTTATATTTTTAAAATTAAATATTAATTTTTAATATTTTTTAACTTCTAAGTACCATAGCATCCAATGTAGATAATAAAATATTTTTTTTAGTATCAGTTACATTATTTCGTATATGTTACATTATTTTTGTGTGACCTTAAAATTACAATTTAAGTCATAAAAATAATCACTAATATAATTATCAGATTATATTATATACATTACATTATTTAAGTCATAAAAATAATCACTAATATTGTATATTCTAAAATATATTCTATATATAAAAATGACTAATTTAATAACTAATTTTAAATATATATTAATTTGTTTTGCAGTTA
>NC_029774.3:123657231-123658842 GCF_000817695.3 Arachis duranensis
CATTTAGTATTAATATATTATTAGATTATTCCAGTAATAACTAAAGAAAACAAAATAAAATAAAAAATAATTTTTTATTGTGGTGGAAACATTTTTGTTTAAGTAAACTGATTATTTTTGTATCGGAAATTTCAGATTATCATCAAATTATCGATACCACAACTTTAGTCATTATTATCAGTATTGTTAGTGATTGAACTTATGTATATATCTAGACATTAATACAAATTAATGATTGAAAGTGTAATATTTATGGTTTAACGCTAACATTTATATAAGTTGAATGAAGCAAGAAGCATGGATTATTATTTGTGAGAGTAGCGAGTGGCCATACCACCGCGGAGCTTAGGTACAAATGATAAGGACAGAAATAATGATATGTTCTAAAGCAACACGCAAGAGAATCGTTATTGTTTGTCTTTGTTGGGAGAGAATTAATTGAAAGAGAGAAGGTGGTGGTTGTGGAGGAGAAGGCATGCAATGTTATGGCAGCAAAACCAGTGGGCAATAGAACACATACTCACATATATAGCAGAGCAGTTTTAATTTTACTGACATATATGTATGTGAATAATGATGATCGAGTGAGCCAGTATCATAGTACAAATTCAAGGGGTAAAGAAGGAAATAAAAATAATGCATTGCATTTTGCTTTGTCAACTCATCAACCATTGCTAGTGTTTGAAAAAAAAAAACATCATTATCCTTACCGAATACTTAAAACATATGAGACAAAAATGTTTCCAAAGGAGATATTTGAGTATCTGAAATTGTGAAAACCAGCGGCACTAGACAGCAAAAGCAATATTATTATTACCTTTGCTTGGCAGAAGAAATGATGAGCTCATGCAATGCATGTCTCATGGATCATTTACCTACCTCTAACTAAAAATAAATTATACTAATTAGGGGAGGAAATTCAGCACAACTTATTAAGTTTCAAATGAGATATGTATGACTATGTATATATACATATATTTGGCTGAGACTGTTTTTCATATCTTTGAATTCTTTTTTTAACTAATAAAAGAAGAAAGAAATGAGACACAACGCAAGGGAAGATTATTAAGACTGGAATTCAATCACTTTAATTGTTTTGTTTTTTATATGGTCACTTTTTGTTTAAAATGTTAAAAAAATTATATGTTATTTTAAAATATATATAATGGACGAACAATGAATAATTTTAAAATTTAGCTTTTTTTTTCTCTTAATAAATTATTGGTAAGCTTATCAAAATTACAGCAACAACAATCACTTTATTATTAGTACATTAAAAAAGAAATGTATCTAAACACATTTTTGTAAGCAACAATTAATTTGATAATCGAGTTATGAATAATTAATTTAGAACAAGGAAAAAAATGCTTCCTCATTCTATAACAATAAGGATCACTTTTAGTGTTTTTTATTTTTCGTAAAATTATGTTGCTTTCAAAATTTAATAACTCATTAGTAAATTTATACTTATATATATTGTTCAACGATTTATTGAAAAAATAATTAATAAAAATTACAACGATAAAAATAGAAAATGTCTTATAATTGTTAGAAACAAGAAAATAATCTAAAAGAGTGTATTATTCAAGTTGTGAAAAAATACAGTGTACA
>NC_029774.3:123658985-123660959 GCF_000817695.3 Arachis duranensis
ACGGAAACATTTCTATTGGCTACACATGAACTTATTATTAATAAATTTCTGTAAATATATGATGATTTTGTAACTAATAGTTGAAATTAAAAGTGAGACGTAACCCTAAAATAAAGATGTGAATAGTAGTTTAGTTAAAAGGAAAATTGTAAAAGAAAGTTAAGGGAGGGGCGTGGGAGAAGTGAGAAGGAAAAAAGGCGACAAAAAAGGTTGGGGAGAGTTGGGTCAAAATGAAGAAGAAAGCATGGAAGAAAGAGAATAAGGGTGTTGTTGGTGTGATTGGGAGACAAGAAAGTGGCAATAGTAGTGCCTTTGCCGGGTGCTGACCAAGACAGGGGCCTCTTCCCATCACTACTTATTAATAACCTTTTCCTTTTCCCTTTTCCCATCATTACACTCTCTCTCTCTCTCTCTCTTCCTACACACACTTGCCCTCTTTCTATTTGCCCTACTTCATTTTCAATTCTTTCCTGCCACTATTCACTACCTAATATATTTAATAGGATTTTATTGAGCATTTCTTAAGATGATCTATTTCCCAATATTAAAAAATAATGTAAACAAAGATAATCAATAATATGTAATCATTACATTTTGTTTGGATAGAAAATAAAAAATGGGAAAAAATAAAATAAAAAAATAAAAATAAAAAGTTTTTTTGTTTGGATAAAAAAATAAAAAAATTATAACCAAATAAAATTATATTAATATTCTTAATTTTTTTTTTTGCTTTTAATGTTAACACCATGGACAAATTGATAATTTGTCTTTCACTTTAAAATTGTCATCCCTTTTCATCTCAAATTTGGAAGAAAATTTTGGGGTAAATTCTACGCAACTATTTTTTTTTCCTTGTAATTTCCATTCTCATCCATCAATGAAAAATAAAGTTTTTCATTTATTTTTTTTTGTATTTTCTTTCCTTTTAATTTCCATTGATCCAAACAGTGCGTTATCATTTACAAGACTTTTTAGTAACAAAAACATAGAGCATAAATTAAATCTATAATACAAAAAAAAGTTTACGTAATTAACACTTTTTTAAATAAATTTTTATAATAAAAAATCTAAAATCAAATAAAAAAAATCCAAAACTTACAAAAAAAAAACGAAAATATTAAAAGAAAATATATAGAATCTAACAAAAAAATATCTAAAATTATTGCAAAAGAATATTAGAATATGTGAGAAGTTGCAGTTGAAGGCAAGAACAATATATTTTACAACAAAAAATGTGTCTTGCGCTGTGATAATAGCGTTATTTTGGGATTGAACGACGATGCAGAAAGAAAAATTACAACTCTAGACGAGAAACAAAAAAAACCTCACAAAAAATAAACATTCAAAACCTGATTAAAGAATTTTTAAAATTTAATAAAAAAATATCCAAAACTATTTTAAAATAGAACATCCAAATCTAAGAAAAAGTATTTAAAATTTAAGAAAAAATATCTAAAATCTAAAAAAAACAAACGTTTAGAATCTAATTAAAAACCATCTAAAATATAACAAAAAAATCATCACAAACATAACAATCAGATAAAGAAAAAAAGAAAAATGATGATGAACGAGAATAATGAAAAAAAAAAGAAGAAAAAAATAGAAAAGCAAAAAAAAAACAGTAACAACAAAAAAAAGAAGAAAAATATGATGGTGAAAATTTAATTGTAGTACGATGATAGAAATGATCTTGTAGAAGAGTGTTGTCATTGAAAAAAAATCATGAGAGAAAAGAAAAATAAAAATTTTAGTTCTTTTTTATTGTAAAAATAAGGGTTAAGTATTGTTTTTGTCCCTAACGTCTTGAGTCAAAATTAAAATCGTCTCCGACCTTATTTCGTTATTAAAATTATCCTCAACGTTTAAAAATGTTTTAAAATCATCCTTTCTCGAATTTTTGGACCAAAATACCTTCATCATCATAAAAAAAAAGAAAACAGGGGAGGGGGTAGGGGAGAAGGAAAAAGGAGAAGG
>NC_029774.3:123661043-123668526 GCF_000817695.3 Arachis duranensis
CCTCACTGCCTCGCTGCCTCGCTGCCTCATCTGCATCGCTTTCTGCTTCTGCATCTTGCTTCTGCTTTCTTACTTTCCTGCTTTCTTATTTTCTGTTTTTGCTTCTTGGTTTGGTGTTGTTGATGTTGTTTGGTGTTCTTGGTGTTAGTGTTGGTTGGTATTGGTGTTAGTTGGTGGTGATGGTGTTGGTGTTGGTTGGTGTTGGTGGTGGTGTTGGTGTTGGTATTGGTGTTAGTGGTGATGGTGGTGGTGTTGGTGTTGGTGTTTGTGTTGGTGTTGGTGTTGGTTGTGGTGGTAATGTTGGTGGCAGTGGAGGTGGTGGGGTGAGGAAGGTGAATAGAAAAATGATGATGATGAGGGTATTTTGGTCCAATAATTCAGGAAAAGATGATTTTAAAACATTTTTGAACGTTTGGAATGATTTTAAAAACGAAAAAAGGTCGGGGGCGATTTTAATTTTGACCCAAGACGTTAAGGACGAAAACAATACTTAACCCTAAAAATAAAAATACAAATAAATTTTTAAAATTTTTAAAATTTATTTTTTTAATAATTTAAAAAAATTCAAATTAATTGATATTTTAATTGACTATCTAAAAAGACTGTAAGTAATTGACTAATTGTAGTTAGCTCACATCCTAATTATGTAAAATAAATAAATAAATAAAGATGGCAACAGTAAAAGGAGTGAAGGGACGGGAGTAGTATTATTACGTGGTTTCTCTGTCCTATTAATTGTGCTGTAAATCGGTTCTAGCACGCTTGTACTATGTATGTATCATCCTTAGTTAATTGGTCATGCACGCCAACATAATGCCCCTATCGTTAATCCTAATTAGTAATTACCTTATCTCGCTTTAAGCACATATTTGATTTTTTCCCTTTATATAAAATAATTGTTATTCGTTACGCCTTGTATGTGCAGTTGCACCGTTATCCGTTACTATTTGATTTTCTATTATTAGAAGAAATTCAAGGAGCATCATACATACCTAGACTGATGTTGAAATTAATAAATGAAACCCTCTCACGAAGTAAGTAATTTTATAATCGGGTGAAGAATGACACATCAACTGAATTAGAGTACTAGATGTCCAGATCTTTCATGTGAAAATTCCACGTATAAATACCTTGGAAACTTTTATTGTAAATTTGTTTGGGTTCTAGATTATTAGACTACAACTTAGAAGTGGACATAACTGAATTGACAGGTGAGTAATAATAAACGTGTATATCCACTATAAAACATACAACCTTATTGTGTTATGTGGAATTAATGAAACCAAATAAATGTGTGATGAATACGGCTGGGATGGTGGGTTGAGATGAGAATAATATATTGGCAATATTTTAACCTGTGGTTATAGATACTCATGCCTATACATTAAAACAAAGAGGTATTATTCTAAGAAAAAAAAATCAGTCCAAATAATTAAAAATTATTTTATTTAACATTTATTAATTATGGTTAGAATTAATAAATAATAAATGAAATAAAATTTGATTATTTTAATTAATTTTAATTTTTAAGTATTATTGTATTCTAAAATTAATCATTTCATCCAATAATATATCTATTTTACAGATTTTTATATTTTATGTTTAATTAATCTGTTGGTTTTTATAGTTTTACGAAATTTTTAATTAGGTCCTTATATTTTTTTTCTTTTAATTGAGTTCTTGTACCAAATTTTAATCGGGTTCTTATACTTTTTTTTTCTTTTTAGTTGGGTTCCTACACCATTTTTTTAATTGGATCTCTATATAATTAAACCAATTACTGTTAAGAAGGATCTAATTGAAAAAAAAAATCGGTACAAGAACTCAATTAAAAAAAAAATATAGAAATTTAATTGAAAATTTCGCAAAACTATAAAAACCAATACAATAATTAAACTTATATTTTAATATCAAATTTAGTTATTTAACAGTGATCAAAGAAAATATTATGGTAGTTTGACAATATCAACATAAACTTTTAGTTCAAGATATATTATATTATTATCTGAAAATAGAACTAACTTTTTTTTGCAAGTACCAATTTTAAAGTATATAAAAATCTTTTGTTTGGTAATAAAAAAGATAATAATGACAAATAAAATACTTGATAGAATCATAAACATGCATACAAAATAAACATAGCACGAAGGCAGGGACCTAAGCTTGAGAATGGGGGGCACTTTCCCCAAGTGTCATTTGATATTTTTAAACCATATATATATATGCTCCTATTTTAAATTTTAAATGACCCCACTACAAATAAACTAAGTCCAATTATTAAAATTCTAAGTCCATTTTATCTTTTTATGATTTTGACTATTAGTTAACCTAATTTCTTTTTATAATTTTGACTATTAGTTAACCTAATTAAATTTAGTCTTTTTCTATTTTTAAATTTCAGCCATCACTCATTTATTCTCTTAAATCCTTTTCTTAGTTTCATATTTTCAACATTCTTTTTCTATTCCTTGTCTAGCAGTCATCTTCTCTTCATCAAAAGGTAAATTTTAAATTCTCTATTTTGTTTTATATAACTTTCTACGACTCTATATATCTTTCAATTTCATTATTTCTCTTTTTGATATTTTCAATTGCAAATTTTAATTCAAAAAATTATAGTTTAGAAATTAATCTATTTTTTATTCTCTTCATGAATTTATATATTTTATATTATTTTCAATTTAGTGATCCTTATTATTTATTTGTTTATCTTTCGTTCTATTCTATTATATGTAATTATATTGCATATAAATTTTTAAAGTGAATTGATCAATTTATTAATTTAGAATATATATTTTTTATTTTTAGAAATAATAATGAAAAAATATTTCAAAAGAAAACTACCACTAGAATCTGAAGTCACTCCATTTGTCTCTTCTGATAAAAAGAAGTACTTGGAATTTAATATGAAAAGTCTGGTAGCTGATCTTGGAGAACGACCCAAAATTTTAAAATATGATCCAAATGATAGAAAGAGAGACATTCAATCAAGTTGATAATAAAATAATTATTCAACATTTTCAAAATATGAAAACAAGAAGAGAAGTACCTTCAAAATTTGAAGCGAAAAAAGTTAGCAGTTAATGTAATTTTTGATTTTTTTTGTATTCGAATAATTAATATGCACTTTTATATTTTTAAATATAAATTAATATATATTTTAATAATAATGTATATTATTTTTACTTTCCAACATAAATTTTATGAATCCGTCACTGCCACGAATAATAAGCAAATATAACTTGTAAATGATATAAATAAATATAAGACTTCTCAAAAAACCAAAGTGTTCGATGAAAAAAACTAAGTTTCACAGAATTTCGAAACCATACTTGACCCAAAAAAAAAAAAAGAATTTGCTTACAAGAATAAAATGAAACTAACTTGCAAAAGGAAGATTACATAAACTAACTTGCAGAAAAAAATATTACATGAACTCAAAGAAAATAAAGATAAAATGGAAGGAAGTTTACAAAAAAATTAACTTAGACATATAACAAAAAATTGTTAGGATATATTGGGGAATAAATGTATTTTTTGAAGAGAATTTGTAATCATTTATTTTTTTTGTCGTCTCTCTATTTATAGACACGTTTGACTAATCCTTTTTTAACATGTCACTTAACTTTATATAGTTATCTCGTCAAGCCAAAATATTCTACTTTTTGCGACATTGACCTTCTCTTCAACCATATTCGTTTAATATGCCACAATTTATTGTCGATGAGAGACTTTAATACCAAAATATTCAAGCTTTTTGACGTTTTACATCTGTCTTCAATCGAATCTTCTTCGTCGATGTCGACACAAAATATTCCTACTGTATCAAATATTTCTTGTTAACGTTGACACAAAATAATTTTGACATAAGGTGATTTGACTGATTTCAACTCAAATTTCGTCGAATAACAATATCCTATTAATTAAGAAATGAATTAAAAATGTAAGTTAGGTTTTGCTGGAGATGACCCGACCCCGAGTTTGGTTTCATTTAGGAATGTTCATAGATCGGATCTGATCCGCATATTCACAGTATTTATCTAAATCCGATTTAAAAATTGTAGATGTTGATCCGATCCGCAAGTCTATCGGATTCGTACATTAATAGAATAAGATTGCAGATTTCATGTATGTATTCGCATATCCGATTTTTATATTTGCAGATCCACAAAAATAAATAAATAAATAAGTAAATATTTATTTTTATGTTTTATTTTAAGTAATAATTATTATATATGTTGTATTATTTTATTTTTATTATTTAAAAATATATTTAATAATTTTTAAGAATAAACATTTTTTAAAAAGTAAACAAAAAAATTTTATTGATATTTTTTAAATAAAAACAAATTTTTTAAAATATTTTATATTTTACGAATATATTTTGATATTTAATCCGATTTACAAATATACTGATCAGATCAAATTCAAATAAAAAAAAAATATAGATATTAGATCTAACCAAATAATTTTAGTGGAAATTAAATGGAATTTTTGGCGGATATGCGTTTCCTTAGTTTCATTGCTTTCAAGTTTATTGTTTAGCGGTACGATATTATTTATTGGCACGTGGATGTCGTGTGCTGTGAGTTGGTCTGACATGGCTTTTACTATTTTCGGCTCATTCAATTCAAGAGTGGCCCCCTCATTCTAATACCAAACAATACCATCACGTGTGAAGCTGACATGCAGTTTATCTCTTAAAAAATAATAAGTAAACGATACATATATTCTTTGAAAAACATGGTTTACTGTTTTGAAAATAATTTGCCTAAGTAGTTAACTTCAAATCAAAGCTCAAAGTTCAAACTATACCATCCTTAATGTATCAAAAGAAATAGTATTTATTAAAAAATTATATGATTTCTAAAAAAAATATACTATTACCCAACTGAGTTGTTGCTTATTAGTAAAAGTAAGTGTACCACCTTTCTTTTTTATCACTTTTTTTTCCATTAATTTTTTAAAAATCACATAAATTTTCAAAATAAATTATAAAAAAGACACGCTAAATATTTTAACAACACATCTAAAATTTATGTCAAAAAAACTTATATACAAACTTAGAATCATAATAAACAACATAAACACATCTAAAACTAAATGAATAAAATAAACACATTTAAAATTATAAAATGCACGCTAAATATTTTATCAATACATTTAAAATTTATGTAAAAATTTTATATACAGACCTAGAACATAATAAACAACATAAATACATCCAAAATTAAATGCACAACATAAAAATATCTAAAATTAAGTATTAACACATTTAAATTACGTTAATATTACAAATTTTAAATTAAATAGATAAATGCAAAAAAATAAAATAAAAATTATCACCACAAACACATTAAAAAAAGAAAAAAAATAGACATACTAACAAATTTTATTAACCAACAATTATCTGTGAGCTGGTTGACCTTTTCATTAGCCCTTGTTTTTTGAATATTTAAAATTGAATTTTTGGATTTTAATTTGATTTAAATTATTTTTTGAATTTGTATTTTAAATAAAAAGATACTAAATCTATTTAAATGTTTGTTGTAATTTTTTTAAAAATTAATAGAATAAAAGATGGACTAAAAAAAAATTTAAACAATAAAGATCTACATCCAAGCAAAATACTTAACCAAGTTTAACAAAATTGTTATAAGAACTTTTCAAATCACCCACTTCCTTCTCCTTCTCATTCTCCTTCTCCTTTTCATTCTCATTCTCCTTCTCCTTCACTGTTTCCTACTCCTCTTCCTCTTCCTCCTCCTCCTTCTAAATTCGCGCACGCACTTCTTTCCTAGTGTTGCGTTTTCTTCTTTTTCTTTTTCTTTTTATTATCGTCATCACTAATAACACTAACATTTTGCAAACATCTTTATTAATTCTGATTTTCTCTGATGCCATCATTAAAAAATTTTGGTTCATTTCTTAATTTATTTCGGTTCATTTGTGTGTTAATCGAGGTTCACTTGATGCTGCTACTAAGTATTGACCAATTTTTTTATTTTTTAAGTAATTTCGGTTCATTTTTTAGTTTAATTGAGGTTCATTTAGAATATGAACTAATTTCGATTCATTTGTGTGCTAGTTGAGATTTACTTGATGCTGCTGATAAGTATTAACCAAATTTTTTATTTCTTAAGTAATTTCGGTTCATTCCTTAGTTTAGGAAATTCATTTGGATCCAGAAATGAATTTGATGCATTTTTATTGATGATTGAATTTTTTTTACTGCTTGTTCAAATATGAACTAATTGAATAGAATGAAGAGGGATCTAATGCAACTGAATAAAGTGATAATGAATAATTTCATTTTTCTTTACTAAAAAATTTGATCAATACTTATCAGCAGCATCAAGTGAACCTCAATTAATACAAACACATCGAATTTATTTCTGAATCCAAATGAACCTTAAATAAACTAAGAAATTAACCGAAATTACTTAAAGAATAAAAAATTTAGTCAATACTTATTAGCAGAGGTGAACCTCAATTAACACACAAATAAACTGAAAATAGTTTAGTTTTGAACAAGTAGTAAAAAAGACTCAATCATTAATAAAAACACATCAAATTCATTTCTGGATCCAAATGAACCTAAATTACTTAAGGAATAAAAAATTTGGTCAATACTTATTAGCAACATTAAGTGAACCTCAATTAGCACACAAATGAACCGAAGTTTATTCAAATTTTAACAAATTATCAAAAAGACTCAATCATTAACAAAAGTTCATCAAATTCATTTATAGATCCAAATAAACCTCAATTAAAAAGAGGAAAAGAAAGAACGCAGTAACAACAACAATAAAAGAATGACGATTAAGAGAAAACACGCGAAGAAGAAAAAGGAGGAAGGCGAAGAGAAAGAAGAAAGAAGGCGAAAAAGAAGAAGAAGGAATAACACGAAAAAGAACGAACGCGAAGACGAAGAAAGATATATTTTGCGTCATTGAAACGCGCGTGTATATACACTAGTACGATGAAAGTAGTGTTTGTTGAGTTTGGACCAACCTAATTAAATTTAATTGACAAAAATACTTAAATATATAGTTGGATTGTAATTTAAAAGATATCTAGTTAAATTGTATCATTGTCTGCTTTGGACAGAATTGGTAACATCATCCTTCATGGATTTATATGAATTAAATGGCCTAAGACTTGGGCCTAAATTATGGATTACACCTTAAGGCCTTCCTTTCCTTGGAAAAGCCCAAGTGTTGAGTCCATAATAGACCAACGTTCGTCTGGGCAAAACCAGGAAAAAAAAATTAAATCAACAGTCCGTCACCCTCATATGGCAAAAAGGAAAACAAAGAGAACAACATAATTTCGTCCCCAGGGGGATTCTGAATTTGCCCCTGAATTCTTTAAAATAAGAAAAAGTAAAAAGAGTGAATTTGCTTCCGAAAAATTCAAAAAACTATAAAAAAAATAATTGTCCTAATTATATATTTAGAACTCTCCTTTGACTATTTTCATA
>NC_029774.3:123668608-123706885 GCF_000817695.3 Arachis duranensis
GGGTGCAGCAAAATTCAAAAGAGGCATGACTTGAAGATTTATGAAGGTGAGCTACCAAACAAATAATGCGTATGAGCATATGTATTTATGTATAAATATTGCCAAATGCCAAACTTGCCAACCACAGCCCCTTCATCCATCATTATCCCCTTTGAGCTGGTTTTAAACTTTTAATTTGTTCGTACACGTGGACGCATTCATACCTAAATATACTATTTGTTACGAAAGTAATAAAAATAAAATAAGATGCAAGGATGTGTAATTATTTCTTTGGTTGGAGTCATGCATGCTAAGTATGTAGTGAATATAAATAGCTAGTTAAAAGCGCGATACATGAATATCCAAAGTTCTGATTCCATACGGCATTGTTCAATTCTTCCTAACTTTATTGCCTAATGCATGCAGCATGCGTGCATTCTATGAACACACTTAGTTCACGGTCAACATCCTCGGCTAGCCTCAATGAGCGAGAACACACACAGCAGTTTCATATCCATGTTTTCTTCTTTCAAGTCAAGTACTGTCTCCTACTACATAAATGAAGGATAGACCACCGAGATAAATAAATTATGAACTCAAGAACTTCATTCTTGATTGCTTGTCATTTATTTAGGTTTAGTGAAATCTTTGTAGAGTAATTAATAATAAATTAGCGACTGGTTGTTGTGTAAAAGAAAATTAAGTAGGAGAAATGTACAAAATGTTATTTGTACGGATTGTGAGAGGGGTCAGGAATTTTATAGATGTGTGTCATACGTCTGGTATCTGAAAGAGCTCTTGACTCTCTTTATATAGTTTGCCGATGATTATCTTATCTTATTTTATTAGTTAAAATAAAGAAAGTATTTGAATTTAAATATTAGATGGTCATGTTTAGCGGATTGGTTTGAACCGCGGTTATAGTATAGATCCGAATATTCGAGTTGTAGCCGATTCGATGGAACTTAGAAATCGAATCCAAAACAGAAAAAAAAAAAACACATGTCAACATACAATTGTTCAAAGAATCACTGATACAAGTAAGTAAAACACAAGAACTTTCTCCAAGTCCACATTTCCTAGTAACGCTAGAATGATCTGATGCTGCTTGTGAGTGATATATTTTTTTAACAAATAATAATGTGGAATTCATCTATATAGTTTCATTATTGTCACTATCTAACTCGGGGAGGCAAGCTAATGGCTGACAATTACAGTATATAGTACTAATTAAATTAAAGACACTCATATATATACAATTAACAAGTTAGTTAAATCCTAAAAAAAATTAGGAGAAGATAAGCTTACAGGGTTCTTGATGTGGCGTATTCCACAGCCAGGGAAACGGGAATAGATATTTTGTTTCAAATTGCAGTGCTCTTTTACTGATAATAATTTCAATAAAAGCCTTCAATAACCAAATATTAATTTTAATGTTGCAAAAAAAAAAAAATGCACATGCCATGCATATAGTAACAATTTGGTCATGTGAGCTAGCTGCTGTTTATTAGTGGTAAAGTTTTTATTAGAATCATTATTTAAAAGGCTTCAAATTGAAACAAGTTTTTGGTTTACACACGGCAACCTCCATATGGATGTGACCGGCTCCTTTATGGTCAAATGTCAACAGCACCAACTTTCACCAACAAACATCAAATGATATATTACCCTAAATTGTCCTAACATTTTTTTTGTGTCCGTGTTACATTCTTCTCCAATTGCAGACTTCTTTTAATTATATTTCCTTTTTCTTTTCTGAACAGGAGGTGATTAATTATGAATTCCTACCATGGTTCTTAATTAAAATCGGCCCCTAGATTGATGGAGTTCAAAAGAATTTTTTTAGCTGTAAGTGAATTGATCAAAAACTAAAAACTCAAATGTTTTAGGGGCATAAAATATCTAAATTAGGCGTCCTCCCAAAATAAAACAAGTTAGCATCTTAGTAATTAACTAGTTATGTTGAAATTTTGAGTGATAGATGCGCTTAAATATCAGACAACAATACAACATATACAATTTATATATACATAGTTGTTACCTGTGAGATTTAATTTAAATAAATACTAAATATATAGTACAGGTCTTTTTCAAATTTATTAGTCCAGACAAAGGTAGCTAACCGAAGCACGATTCAATTCATTATTACTCCGTCACATAGTATAATACTGTTTGTTAAGAATCGAGATCGCAAATAAACGTGTCATTGACTTTGAGATTTCAGCAAGGGGAAATAGTGATATATATAGTAAAATTCTTAAGCAATTAAATACATAATTCAACCCAATCTGATAATTATTATTTTATTTTTAAAAAAGGTAATGCGACAAAGAAAAAAAATTTATTAAAAATATAATTATTCATGTGTTATCTTCTTAGGTTTTTAAAATAAGTGATATTACCACGTATTATCAAGATTTTTATAACCTAAAATTTAGAATTCTATAATTATTATTTAAAAAAGAAATTCCACGTGTCTCTTTTCCTTAGGTTAAATTTTTTAAAAAATTATTTCATGACAAAATTTTATTTATATTTAGCTTTAAGAGAGAGAAGAAAATTCTATGGAATTTGAAATAACTATATATATAGTTCGATTTTATTATATTGTATATTTTTAGAGCAATCAAACAGAATATATGTAGTAAAAACGCAAAGATGATAAGATCTATTACGTTACGTTGATTTTGAACATAAACAATATAATCCAAATCCAAGAGATTGGAAAATACAGTTGGGAAGAGAAAAGGCAGCCCCACCCCCAAAATGTAGCAAAAGTAGCCTTTCGTGGGTGCCAATAGCCGTTTTATATATATGATGATCCCACAGTTCCCACTCCATTATTTCTTCCTTCTCTTCATTTTCTTTTCTTTTCTCCCATTTTGTCTTGCGACAATTTCCATTTCCACGCAAGTCTACACTTGCAAATTTCTATTTTCTACTGCAAGTTGGACTATCCAACTTAATTTTTTGGGATCTCACACTACAAAAAAAATGTTGAGTATCATTATATTTAGTCCGATAAATTTGTTATTAAATTCGTCACTAACATCTGACGTTAAATTCGATAATAAATCTGATAATATTCAACGTTTTTCTCGTAGTATCCAATAATACATTACAACTCAATCTCAAAAGAACTTTTTGGAATTCAAACTTTTGAGTTTCATTCGTTGGAATCATTATTTCATTTTTCTTTGTTAGATTATTATCTATTAGAGCCTCATTAGATCTAATATAACTTAATTAAGTGCGGTGAAAAAAGGTTTTGAATACAAAAATAAGCTATATAGATTATTTTGTCACACTTTTAAAGATTTATTTATCTAAGTGATAAAAACAATGAGAGTCTCACTAGGATAGAAATTTATATATCTTATTTTTGAAAGTTTAACAAAGATTTTAATGTAATAAAATTTGTTAAGGATGAAAATGTTCAACACAAAATTCTTTACGAACTTATTTGGATATATATTCATTAAAATATTGAGTTAATTTTTAAATTACTCCCTAAAGAATGACTCATTTTCTATTAACAATTTTTGTTAACGATTGATGATATAAAATATTAATTGAAAGTATGCATGACACCTAATGTGTTCAGTTGGATGTAAATAAATATGTTTATGAAAATTTATTAATTTAGTTGCTAAATCATCTTGAGACTAGGATTTATGTAATTGGAAAAAAGATGCTAAATTGATAGATTTTCATAAACATATTTGATTAATGTCTAATTAGACATATTAAATATTATATATGTTATTAGTTAACATTCCACGTTATTAACTGTTGATAGAAATTGTTAATGAAATGATAAAAGAATAAAAATGATTAACCCTATATTTTATTATTAATTTTTAAATATAATTAAATTATTGAATTACAAATATATTCAAATAAGATGAGACTCAATACAAGAATAAGATCAAATTTAATTATTACTCATCTTGTACGTTTATCATACTTTATACAGCATAGTATTTGAAATATAATGCGATTAGACAGAAATACAATTGTGAAACCTTTATCTCATTTGTATTATCTTCACAATTTGAGAAGAAACTTTCGTTTGGAGCTAGGGAATCAGATTATTAATTGTAGTTTGAAGTAGTAGACATGTTTTGATGGTGGAAAAATGAAATGGTATCACATGAGTCAAGTGATATAATGGCAGAATGGCTTTTGAGATTCAGCTTTCTATTGAGAGGTTATTGACATCCTAATTATATTATAAACATATTGGAATTTAAAAAATTACACTAAATTAATTCTTATTCTTTTTGTGTCGAGTTATTTCTCATACTGTAGGTAACTTCACATATTTATTTTATATTGGGCTAAAAAAATAACGTTATTTTAGTTTTTGTGCTAAATACGTGATGAAATTACGTTGATTCACATTAATAATTATACATTTTTTTATCTAATTCAATGTAAAAGAATACATGTGAGATCATTCAAGGCATGACAATTAGTTCCACAAAAAAGATGTACAAAATTTAAAATTTTTTACTGTGCATTAAAATCTTGGATACCCTTTTAAACGCAAATGACGAATTTGAAAAATCATTTAAGTTACATTTGTTTTTAAGAACAGATAAATAAGATAAGATATTAAAAATAAAATGTAAAAGATAAAGACACAAAATTTAATATTTTTATATTTTATTTAATAATAAAATAAAATAAATAAATTATATTGAATTTATTTTTTATCCTCTTTATTAAAATAAAAATAAAATACACTAATTTAATATTTTGAACATAATATCTTTATATTTCATTTATCAAACATTCGGAATTTGGTGGAGCCCATTTAAGTTCCGTACCGTGAGGCTGAGGGTGCGGGGGAGGTTAGTATAAATTGGTTGAGATGGCACGATGGATCACTACATATACACTGAAGAGCGAAGAGGAAGTTGAATTATGGAAGGGCAAGATCTGTCGCCGCCACAAGTGGACGCATCTCGACCGTCGTTGGGTTTCCCTTTAGGCACTGCCCTCCTTCTGATCATCATATTCACCCTCAGCGGCGTGTTCTCCTGCTGCTACCATTGGGATAAGTTCCGCTCCTTCCGTCAATCTCAATTCCCTTCCTCTCCTACCAAATCCAACCTCAACGTAAGTATATCTATCTATTCATTACCATTATTCTCTCTCTCTCTCTCTGCTTATTTTGTTTGTTTTGATAGCAGGAATCGAAGAAGCAAAACAGGGAAGAAAGCTTGCCGGTGTTGATGCCAGGGGACGAGCTTCCCAAGTTCATTGCGATGCCTTGCCCCTGCCAGCCGACGCGGCCTCACAAGGACCACGAAGACAACACCGTCATTGTGAGGGTGGAGAAGCCACTGCAGCTGCCAGCCATCCCTTTATATTTGTGAGCTAGCTAGCTAGTTAACCCACAACAACTCCATCTCAATACATATATATGTATGTACAAGTATAAGATCGGTAGAGGCCAAGGGATTTGTATGTAGGATAATAGAATCTGGTGACTATTCCATTTCATTCAATCATTGTACCATACGCCATGTAGCTGCTATTATTAATTAAGGAATCTCCATCTAAATGCTTTTTTCTTTTTCGCTTTCTCTTCCCATCCACTTCAATATGCCTTCAATCACAAACAAAATTACATCTATGTTGCTTAATATATTTCTTGCGGGTTACAAATTTACAAGAACAAATAGCTTAACCAATAGAGTCAAATTATTTTCTCATTTTAGTTAGCAAATAGGAATAAGAATAGGAGTGTGCACCACGCCCTCATGAGTCATATCTCTAAACTCCTTCCCCCCACTCCCACCCGAGAGCTCAGTCAAATCATTATCTCATTAATTAAGAAGCACCACGCCATAACTCAAACAATAGAATCTCATATTCTTAGAATTAAATTCATTTCTGATTAGTAGAACAGAAGAAACCTGAAAAGAAGGGCATGAAACGTGTAAGAATAGGATTTATATGTATGTAATATAATGATAATGAGGGGGTGACAAAGTCCACTATGTTGTCACCAATTTTCAAGCTTCGGAAAGTATAGGAAAACATTGTGACCCACAGAATAATGTTGCAAATAATGGGGGACCCCAAACTCTCTTCTCATAACCTAATTTCACTGTGGACTCATCATCAACCTTTAATTTATCTTTGTTAGGAATAGCCAAGACACATTCCACTCATTCTTGTTTCTGCAGTACCATAAATGTGTACCCTTCCGTCACTGCTGCCAGTACATATCACCTTTTCTATATTTTTTCCTAATAAAATAAATGACACCGCTCACCTCTTATCAATCCGACAAATAAGTACTAGGTAAATGTCAATTTATCCTTTTTTTTCTAACAATTTTGAATTCTAATAATAGAAGGAAAAAAATTATTCCAAAGAAGATATTATTTTACATTGATTATAATAAAATCTAGATACCATTTAGAAAGACAAAAAGTTTTTGGAGCCATGGAGGGTGTATAGGAAACGTGCCCCCACCATCCACATTCATTATAGTTTATAGATCATGCGCCCTTAGGAAAGATCTCGTGGAAATTGGGGAATAATATCTAATTCTCTCCACGATTCATATTTATTTTTAGTATTCATGAAACCAACAAAATTTAAGCGAAATACGGTAGTATGTATTTTATTCCCTTGTCCGAGTTAGTTGGTAGTTAGTTACACGGTAGCGAACTTGAAGTTCATCAATTAGCAATCAGCATATCCGATTTTAATTAATGTTAGATCTTTTTATTACAAAATAAATAAATATATAGGCTTTTGTACTATTATATATTACAAAATAATAGCCATTAAAATATAACAACGAAAAGAGTTGGCTAAACCAACATTTATTGAAGATGCTCAGCACGACAAAATAAAAGCAAGCATTTGCCCCTCGTCATTTTAAAAATAATCCCACATATCTAAATTTTATTATGAACTAAATTCAATCAAATTAAATAAAATTTAAAATAATATTAATTATAATATTTTTGTTATATTAGACTAATTAATTAAACTTGATTAATAAAAAAGTGTGGATGTACATCATTATTTTTATTTTAATTTCGAATGTCATGACTTATGAGTTACGTTGACCAGTACGTAGTTCCTTGGTTTTATTTTTCTCAATTGCTTAATAATGACGTAAGACAAGGTCAAAATTAATAAAACAAATTAAAACATAGAATATTTTAAATAAAAACATAAATGAAGAGATAATAGTGAACTTATTACTATAAAAAAACTAGCTAGTTACCAAGTAAATTTAATCTTAACATTAAATGATAATTTGATATTATTCTTAATACAAACTACTAAACTCAGTTCTTAAATAACAAATGGTGTTCGATTCTAATAGTTTGGGAGCGAAACCAACTCCTCTGTGCGAGTATCAGTTTTCTAAAAGTGTATCAAAGCATCTTCGATTAAACAAATTTTGACAATGAAAAAATAAATTTGTAAAGATTGATAAGTACAATTCAGAAATTAAAGTTTTTAAAACAGAACAACTAAATAAATGATGAAAAGAAAAATTTGTTTAAAAATTAAAAGAAAAGCAATAACAGTAATTCGAATTAAGTACAAAGAGGTAAAATGAACAAGAAAAAATAAAGAACACTTGAAGAATAAACTTAATTAAAATGTTAACTTTTACAGAAGAGAAAATGAATTATTGAAGAAAGTGGAAGAAATCCTATAGAAAATGTAACTCGATCGCAAACTCAGGAAATCGCTGAGATGTGAGAATGCATAGAGTGTTTTTCTGAATGAAAGTTCCAACCCCTAATCACTAAGATTTCTTAGTATTTATAGGCTAACCTTACATAACTGATCACTAATTCATAATTAATTACAATTTAATTTTGGCATTTTCAAATTTGAAGCACCTTCTCTCTTGGTAACCGTTTTCGCCGTATAATTGTTGGCATTCCCCATAATTTCCTCGTGCAATAAAAGCTATTAACTTCCCACTTCTGCAACTAATTCATCAACGCTTTTCGAAATCTTACTCACCTCTTCGAATCGAAATTCACATCAACACCAATTATCTCCAACTTCCGACTTATAAGCTTACCTTTTCGAGAATCTATACTCACTTTATTTCGATTCAACTTACTATTATCGAAAGATATTTTTTCGATCAACAAATAATAATAATAATAATAATAATTTAAACATTAACAATGTTAATAACAAATATATTTTATCGAGTAAGAACTACTTCTACCTCTACTTTCATCTTTAAAATCAATATATAGCTCAAGTGCAAAAAAAAATTATTTGAAAACGACTAAAATTAAAAAAAATTGTTCACACATCATTGTCATTATTTATCATAACTTATAACAGCCCCATTAAAGTATATTAATACAGTAATATCTGTAAAATTCATTTTTCTTTGCTTTTTTTATGCCAAGAACTTTCTTCTTTTACTCAACAGCTAAAACCACAGAAAAAAAAAAAGAAAGATGAAAGAACATACAGAAAAAAAAAAGAAAGAATGAGATTTTAAATTTAAGATGACGCAGAAATTGAGAAAAAATAAAAATGCACAAACACTAAAGAACTAAAGTGGATATTTATAGTAAAAAAAATAATATATTATAATTTATTATTTAAAATTTTAATTTTTTTTATATAGTATGTACATCATTTAGTATTGATATAGTGTATAAAAATTGATCTATTATACTGTGATAAAGTGATAGACAATTTAACATGAGATGTTACTGTTACGATGGGTAACCGGAAATTAATGGGTTGGACAAGTTTGGCTGGCCCAATCGTCTGAACGATGAAACGTCCAAGTGAGTTTGTGATCCAAGGCCCCCGTCCGACTTGTGTAAGGGAGAATGGGGGTGGTACCTGCAAAGACACTCCAATGCCAAAGTCAGCAAAGGGGCAAAACAGGTCTAGAGAGTATTGGGCTTCTAAGATACCTGAGAGGTGCAGTGTATTTATAGTGGTGAACCCATAACCACCACTGAAATAGTTCCGCATTTTGAGGTGGATAACCGTCTCTTTATCTTAGGGAGGTTGAGATATGGCTCCTAGAAGTGGGTAGAGAGATTTTAGGGGCAGTTACTCATTTGAATGAGTGATTATCTGCCAGCTAATCTTCGTCCCCGACTTCTTTAGGGTTAGTCGTGGTAAGAACCGACTTCGTAGGGAGGAGGTCGGTACGAGGCGAGGCTCAACCCTTTTGGGTTGGGCCTTTTGTTGGGACCTAGGCCTTATCGTTGGGCCAGAATATGAACAGTGTCCCTACTCGAGCCCAATTTCTTTTAAGATTTGGGTTCGAGTATTCTACTCGGGGTCGTAACCGACTTGTGAGGGAACCGACGTGATTGTTTGCAACCGACGTGAATTTTCGTGACTTTTGATTTTCACAGTTACGTCTAATCAAACGTCGCGTCCGTTAGGGGTATGCGTAGGTATTAATTACCTAGGTAACGATGCATTCATTAATGATTGCTTCCATTTTTACCATTATGCCCCTAACGTGCTTATATGTGCTTCCCCCTTCTTTCGTTGTTTCGTTTCTTCGATTTTTCAAATTTTTCCTTTCATCTGTTCGTGGAACACTTTCGTATCTGTTCGTGGAACACTTTCATTGAAGGCTTTCATCTTCCTCTACCCCTTTTCAGGCAAAGATTGGTTCTTTCTTCCCTTTTATTAAGTGCTTCTGTTTGCATGCCTTTTATTTTCTTTGGAGAGGGAGAAGATGACGCCGTAGGTTTCTGTTAGATTCCATGCCCCCTTAGGAACTCTCATTTTTTATTCTTTTTTCTTTTTCCTTTGTAGGTTTTCATCGTACCTTAGGAAAAATGTCTCCTGTAGAAGTTCTTGCTCAGTGGGTTGATGTTACGGTCTTGGGGGAGGAACCCTTGGTTGATGCCGATTTTATCACCAACCTTCGCATTCATCACCATATTTGTACTTCTGAGGAGGATGAGCCAAAGTATGAATTAGTGGTCCCGGATCTGGAAGATCGGGTTTATTTTGGGAGGGATACTGAGGAGGTCCCTCATTTTTTCTACATGTATGAAAGCATGATTACCCGTTTGGGTGTTTTTCTTCCATTTTCTGATTTTGAAATAGCTGTTTTACGTCACTGCCGAGTTGCTCCTACCCAACTTCACTCCAATTCTTGGGGTTTTCTGAAAATTTACCAGTTTATCAGCCACGCCTTAGATTTTCTGACCTCCTTGAGGATTTTCTTCTATCTTTTCCACATGACCAAGCCCTTCAGTTGGCTAAATAACAAGCAGCAATGGGTGTCTTTCCGAGCCATGCAAGGTCGGAGAGTTTTCACCCTTTTTGATGAATCCTTCCATGACTTCAAAAATTATTTTTTCAAAGTTCAAGGTGTAGAGGGTCACCACCCCTTTTTCCTGGATGAAAATTCTGTTCTTCGCTATCCTCTGTACTGGTTGGAGGCCTCCCCCTGTGAGAAATATGGTTTGGATGACTTGGATGAGGTGGAGGCAGCTATTGTGGGGTTCCTCCGAGAAGTGTGGGGGAGGGCCCCATATCTGGATACCAAAAAATTTCTCCGGGGGTCGCCGACCTTTGTCCAGACACAATTAGGTAGCCTTTGTCTTTTCTGCTTTTATTTCCGACTTGTATCTTGTTTTTCCGACTTGTCTGACTTTTTTGGCTACTAATTGCTTTTTACAGAGATGGCGAAGAAGAATTCCAGTGAATCCTACCAGAGGGTCCAGGAGGCTAAAGCGAGGTCCCGTGCCAGGGCCGGCAGCGCCAGGGTAACTAGCTCTCCTCTTCCTCTTCCTCCCCCTTCTTCCCAAAATTTGGGGACCTCTTCTCGTCCTATTGTTGTTTCCTCCTCGGCCTCTTCTCAGCCGCCCCCTTCCCCCGATCTTTTCCTGAGCCAGACAAGAAGAAGCGCAAGACTTTAGAGTCTTCCTCTTCTTTTGAAGGTGAGGCTAAGGTGGATGCTCCTGCATTTATCCGGAAACACATCTATCCCTATACCCGTATAGGTATGGATGATGTTTCTGTCCGGAACCACCTCACTATTCTGGCTCAGGAAAATATCAGGGCGGCGGCGGTGTGCACTAAGTTTCTTGATATTTTTGAGAAGACTCCTTTTAGCTCTTTGGGTTCAACTTCGAGGGTTGAAGAGTTTGAGGAAAGGCTTCTCGTGTATCAGAAACATGAGAAGGAGTTAAAGGAGGAGGTCGCTAAATTGAAGGAAGAGAGGGATGGCCTCCGGGAGAAGGGGAGCAAGTTACAAGCCTAATGCAATATGGAGGAGGGCTTGAGGAAGAAGGCGCAGGAGAGTTATTCGAGCTTGTTCAAGGACCTCGTGGAGGTGAGGAAGGACTTGTTGAATTCTCGGATTGCTTACGCCGAGTTGGAGGACTCTATTGCTGAGGGAGCCGAGGAGGCTTGGAGGATTTTTAAGGAGCAGGTCGGAGTCCTTGCTCTCGATCTGGATCTCTCTCCTTTGGACCCTGACAAGATTGTCATTGATGGGGCTATTGTGTCTCCTCCCCGACCTGTGTCTGAGTCCGAGTTGAAGACTCGGGGTCAGAGAATCATAGAGTCTCCTCTCCGACCAGACCGAGACTTCTTTTCCAACTTCTGGGGTGCCCCTCTCCCTGGTCCTGATGGCGTTGCAACCAATCTTCCTGATTCTGGTGGTGATCCAACTACTCCCTGTGGTGATGCTTAAAAATTTGTAGGCTATATGAGGGCCCGGCCTGTGGGTCCCCTCTTTTTAAACTCTCTCTTTTTTTATGTTGGTGGTGGTAGTTGACATCTTATTTGGCCTTTTAAGGCCGTAAACAAAATATTTTAGAAATACCCTTTTTTGGATAAGGGTTTAAGTTATCTTTCGTGTGCATGCTTTTTCTGTTTTTGATACTTAGAAAATTTCTTCGACCTTTTCTTGAAAAACCTTTTCCTTTGGCCTGTCTGTCCTTCTGAGCTTTTTTCGCTTTGAGGACTTAGGACAGTCTTTTGGCTTTTTTAATAGGTTTGGCCGTAATGCCAGAGGAATCATTACCGCAGGGCATAGAGGGGGAGGTCATAAGCGTCTATACCGTAAAATCGATTTTCGCCGGAATGAAAAAGACATATATGGTAGAATCGTAACCATAGCTATAAGTTCTACCCATATACGTTCTGATCGCCAACTCATATTAGATCCAGTTCTGGTCCAAGTATTATATTTGGTTATTTACTAAAATCACCTTTTGGAGGAGAGGGATGGATTGTTAGTGTGGACGATTTGGAAGATATAATTGGGGGGCATGTATGGTTGGGTTCGATTTGTATACTTGGTGGAATTTGGCATAGCTTGTATGAATCGCTATTGGTTTGACACCGATAATGGAAGCCGTTTCAGTATAGTAAGGATACATCTGTACCCACGATTGAGAGGTCGTTAATCTATAATCTATATTTCTTTCTTCATCTTTTTTTTCTTTCTTTTTTATTTCGATCTCTTTTTCACTATTCCTTATACTCAACTTTGCGGTTTATTGAGTTTTTATGACTTAGGTTATTTTTGCGATGCGTTTTTCTTCTACTCGGTTTTTCATTTCGATTTATGGGTTGAAGTGTTTCCGAGCTTCTCTACTCGGGTTTTCATTTCGACTTATGAGTCGGAGTGTTTCCGAGTTTCTTACGATCAACTTTTATAACCTCTTTACACCGACTTGTACCTCGTCGTTTTATCCTGACGACCATCTAGGTCAGTTCATGGAATTTTTACGCTTTGTCGAGCTTAAGTCGGGGCGTTTCGTAGAAAGAAAATAAACGAGAAGGAATTTTTATAAGAGATATTTGAAAAAGATCTTTATTTATTTGGAAAGGTACTTTTACTGCTACTAAGGGCTTTTAGCAACTTATTCCCCTTAGGCTCTACTATGATGCCTCGTTAAAAACCCTTCTCCAGAAAAAATCCTTTATTTTTTGGGAAAAAATCGTGAAGTAGGGAAAAGAGTACATCAGGGAGTAGAGTTTGCTTTTAATTATAGTACATTTTCATGTTGCAAGCATGCCATGACCTTGGTAACTCGGTGCCGTTTAGGTCGGTCACCTTATAATAACCTTTTCCTAAGACCTCACTAATTTTGTATGGTCCCTTCCAATTAGCAGCGAGTTTTCCTTCTCCCGATTTGTTGACTCCAATGTCGTTTCTGATCAATACCAAGTCGTTTGGGGTGAAGCTTCTTCGAATGACTTTTTTGTTGTACCTGGTAGTCTTCCTTTGTTTCAACGCTGCTTCTTTTATCTGGGCTTGCTCTCAGACTTTGGGGAGCAGTTTGAGCTCCTCTTTGTGCCCCTGTATTTTTCCGATCTCATCATGGAGAATCACCTTTGGACTTTGTTTGCTGATTTCTACTGGTATCATGACTTCTACGCCGTAGACGAGTCGGAAGGGCGTTTCTCCAGTGGCAGATTGTGGCATCGTCCGGTAGGCCCATAACACTTGTGGGAGCTCCTCAGCCCAGGCTCCTTTTGCATCTTGTAGTCTTTTCTTTAGTCTTGCCAGTATGACTTTGTTGGCTGCCTCGGCTTGTCCATTTGCTTGTGGATGTTCCACCGAGGTGAACTGGTGTTTGATCTTCATACTGGCCACTAGATTTTTGAAGGTAGAGTCGGTGAACTGGGTTCCGTTATCTGTGGTAATGGAATATGGTATCCCATACCTTGTAATGATATTTTTGTAGAGGAACTTTCGACTTCTCTGGGCTGTGATGGTGGCTAATGGTTCTACTTCTATCCACTTTGTGAAGTAGTCTATTCCCACAATCAAGTATTTGACTTGTCCTGGGGCCTGGGGAAAAGGACCTAACAGATCCATCCCCTATTTTGCAAAGGGCCATGGAGAAGTTATACTGATTAGCTCCTCGGGGGGAGCCACGTAGAAATTTGCGTGCATTTGGCATGGTTGGCACTTTTTTACAAATTCTGTGGCATCTTTTTGCAAGGTCGGCCAGTAGAATCCAGCTCGGATTACTTTCCTGGCTAGCGACCTGGCTCCGAGATGGTTTCCGCATATCCCATTATGAACCTCCTCTAGTACTTCAGTGGTCCTTGAGGTCGGTACGCACTTCAACAATGGTGTTGATATTCCTCTTTTATAAAGGATATTTTTCACCAGAGTGTAATGTTGTGCTTCCCTCCGGATTTTCTTAATCTCTTTTTCCTCTTTGGGGAGGATGTCGAATTTTAGGTATTCAACCAAGGGATTCATCCATCTGAGGTTTAGCCCACTTACCTCTAGGACATCTCGTTTGTCCTCTTCTTTTACTACAGAGGGTTCTTGGAGAGTTTCCTGGATCAGGCTTCTGTTATTCCCTCCTGGTTTGGTGCTTTCTAACTTGGAGAGGGCATCTGCTCTGCTATTGAGATCCCGAGTTATATGCTTAACTTCGGTTTCCGCAAAGTGCCCTAAGTGTTCCAGAGTTTTTTCCAAGTACCTTCTCATGTTTGGGTCTTTGGCCTGATACTCTCCATTTATCTGGGAAGTCACCACTTGAGAGTCGCTGCATATCATCACTTTCATTGCACCGACCTCTTCTGTCAGTTTCAACCCTGCAACCAGGGCTTCATACTCTGCTTGATTATTTGAAGCTGGGAATTCAAATTTGAGGGATACCTCTATTTGGGTTACCTTTTCGTCGGCCAGTATTATGCCTACACCGCTTCCTGTCTTGTTTGAGGATCCATCTACGTAAAGTTCTCATGCAGTTGGTTTTTCCTCTTGAGCTCCCGCGTATTCCGCTATGAAGTCGGTGAGGCATTGGGCCTTGATTGCTGTCCGAGTTTCATACTTTAAGTCGAACTCGGAGAGCTCTATTACCCATTGAACCATTCTCCCTGCAACATCCGTCTTCTGGAGGATTTGCTTCATGGGTTGGTTCGTTCAGACTCTTATGGTATATGTTTGAAAATAAGGCCGTATCCTTCGTGAGGCTATTACTAAGGAGTAGGCAAACTTCTCTAGTTTGACCTTAGTTCAGAACCCTGTAGAACTTTGCTGATGAAGTAAACTGGATGCTGTCCGACCTCGTCCTCCCTTATCAGGGCTGATGCGACAGCTTTATCTGCTACTAACAGGTATAGGACGATATCTTCCCCGCTTAGAGGTCGGGTCAAGAACTTTTTGAACTCCTGGAATGCCCCTTCGCATTCTGGAGTCCATTCGAACTGGCATCCCTTTTTTAATAAAGAGAACAGCGGAAGGGATTTTAATGCTGATCTTGCCAAGAACCTGGAGAGGGCTGCAAGTCAGCCATTTAGTTGTTGAACCTCCCTTAAGCAAGTCGGGCTATTCATTTCCATTATAGCTTGACACTTATCGGGATTGGCTTCAATCCCTCTTTGTGTCAGCATAAACCCTAGGAATTTTTCGGCCTCCACTGTGAAGGTATACTTTGCAGGATTTAGCCTCATCCCGTGCAACCTTATGGTGTCGAAGACTTGCGAGAGGTCTGTCAAGAGATCAGCCTCTTCCTTAGTTTTCACTAGCATGTCATCTACGTAGACTTCCATTAAGCTCCCGAGGTGGGGTGCGAACACCTTGTTCATCAGCCTTTGGTATGTGGCCCCTACATTTTTTAGTCCAAATGGCATGACCACGTAACAAAAATTTGCTCTGGGCGTGATGAACGATGTCTTCTCCTGGTCCGGCTCATACATCGGGATTTGCTTATATCCCGAGTAGGCATCCATGAATGACAAGTATTGATATCCCGAGCTGGAGTCTACTAGAGCGTCAATACTTGGAAGTGGATAAGGGTCCTTGGGACATGCTTTATTTAAGTCGGTGTAGTCGACACACATTCTCCATTTTCCATTTTGCTTCTTGACTAGCACTACATTTGCTAGCCATGTTGGGTATTTGACTTCTCTGATGAAGCCGGCTTCTAGGAGTGCCTGTATTTGCTCTTCCACCACTAGAGCTCGTTCAGGGCCAAGCTTGCGCCTTTTCTGTTGTACAGGTCGGGATCCTGGGTACACCGAGAGCTTGTGCGACATTAGCTTGGGGTCTATCCCGGGCATGTCGGAGGCTTTCTAGGCGAAGAGGTCGGAATTATCTCTTAGGAGCTTAGTCAACCCTTGCTTCAGGGTTTCCCCTATGCCGGCTCCTATGTTGGTATTCTTTCCTTCTTCTTTGCCGATCTGTATTTCCTCGGTTCTTCCCCCTAGCTGTGGTCGCAACTCTTCTTTGGCCCTTGCGCCACCGAGTTCTATGGTGTTGACTTCTTTGCCTTTTCCCCTTAGGTTCAGGATTTCATTGTAACACTTTCTTGCCAATTTCTGGTGTCCACGCACCGTTGTTATCCCCGCTGATGTCGGAAATTTCATGCAGAGATGGGGGGTAGATACCACTGCTCCTAGTCGGTTTAGGGTAGCTCTTTCGATTAGGGCATTATATGCTGACCCCACGTCGATGACTATGAAGTCTATATTTAGAGTTTTGGATTTTTCTCCTTTTCCAAAAGTAGTGTGGAGGGGCAGGAAACCCAGTGGTTTTATTGGCGTATCGCCTATCCCATACAAGGTGTCGGGGTAGGCTCTCAGCTCCCTTTCATCGAGCCCTAGTTTATCAAACGCAGGCTTGAAAATGATGTCTGCTGAACTTCCTTGGTCCACCAGAGTTCTGTGGAGATGGGCGTTGGCTAGGATCATGGTTATCACCACCGGATCATCGTGTCCGGAGATTATTCCTTGTCCATCTTCCTTTGTAAATGAGATGGTAGGAAGGTCGGGCGATTCACTTCCGACCTGGTAGATTCGCTTGAGATGTCTTTTGCGAGAGGACTTGGTGAGCCCCCCTCCTGCGAATCCGCCTGAGATCATATGTATATGTCTCTCCGGAGTCGGCGGTGGTGGGTCTCTTCTATCCGCATCATCTCGCTTTCTCTTTCCATGATTGTCCGACCTCTCCATGAGATATCTGTCAAGTCGGCCTTCTCTGGCCAGCTTTTCTATCACATTCTTGGGGGTCGTAACAGTCGTTTGTTGAGTGACCATATATTTTATGGTACTCGCAGTAGTCGCTGCGACTCCCCCCTTTTTTATTCTTAATGGGTCTGGGAGGCGGCATCCTTTCAGTATTGCAAATTTCTCTGTATACGTCCACTATGGAAACCTTTAGAGGAGTATAAGAGTGATATTTCCTGAGTCTGTCGAGACCGAGGTCTTCTTTCTTCTTTGGCTCCCTCTCCCTATCTTTTATCGAGGGGAGGTGTCCAGGTCGCCAGCTTGACTCTCTCAGTCTGGCGTTTTCCTCCATGTTGATGTACTTCTTAGCTCTTTCTTATACATCACTCAAGGAGGTGGGGTGTCTTTTTGATATGGATTGTGAGAAGGGTCCTTCTCTAAGCCCATTTACCAGCCCCATAATGACTGCCTCGGTGGGCAGGTCTTGAATCTCTAAGCATGCTTTGTTGAATCTTTCCATATAATCTCGTAGAGGTTCTCCGACCTCCTGTTTTATTACCAGGAGGCTCGGTGCATGCTTTACCTTGTCTTTCTGAATGGAGAACCGCATTAGGAATTTTCTCGAGATGTCTTCAAAGCTGGTGACCGACCTTGGAGGGAGGTTATCAAACCACTTCATCGCTGCTTTCGATAAGGTGGTCAGGAAAGTTTTGTAGCGTGTTGCATCAGAAGCGTTAGCCAGATACATCCGACTTTTAAAGTTGCTTAAATGATGCTTTGGATCTGTGGTTCCATCATAGAGGTCCATGTCGGGGCTTTTAAAGTTTTCTTGGAACTTTTGCCCTCATTATGTCCTCACTAAAGGGGTCTTCCCCTCCTGGGGGTGACTCTTCTCGGTCGCCATGGGAGTTCTGACTTTTGAGGGAGGATTCTAACTTTAAGAGTTTTTCTTCTAACTCTTTTCGTCGTTCCATCAACTCTCTTAAGTGCTTTTCTATTTCCCTTTGTCGCTCCCGCTCCTGTTTCAGTTGTTCCAAGTGACCTTGGTGGCCATGGAATAGCCCTATTAGTTCGGTTGTATGGGGTGGCCCATCCTTTTCAGATTCACGCCCCTCGGAGGAGTTCATCTTCGGATTTTTAAATCCAGAGGTGCCTTCCCTATGTTGGTCGTTGGTTCCCTGATGAAGGGTTAGGTCTGCGTCATTATTTCCGGTATCTAGATTCTCTTGTTCAGAATCTGATGCCACATGACCATCTTCCTGTGACATGTCCGCCATTACTGGTTGATCTCTCGGGTCCCGACAACGGCGCCAATGTTACGATGAAACGTCCAAGTGAGTTTGTGATTTAAGGCCCCCGTCCGACTTGTGTAAGGGAGAATGCGGGGTGGTACCTGCAAAGACACTCCGATGCCAAAGTCAGCAAAGGGGCAAAACAGGTGGAGAGAGTATTGGGCTTCTGAGATACCTGAGAGGTGCCAGTGTAATTATAGTGGTGAACCCATAACCACCGCTGAAGTAGTTCCGCTTTTTGAGGTGGATAACCGTCCCTTTATCTTAGGGAGGTTGAGATATGGCTCCTGGAAGTGGGTAGAGAGATTTTAGGGGCAGTTACTCATTTGAATGAGTGATTATCTGCCAGCTAATCTTCGTCCCCGACTTCTTTAGGGTTAGTCGTGGTAAGAACCGACTTCGTAGGAAGGATGTCGGTACAAGACGAGACTCAACCCTTTTGGATTGGGCCTTTTGTTGGGACTTGAGCCTTATCGTTGGGTTAGGGTATGAACAGTTATAATATTAAAAAATTTCTATATTACGTACGTATAAATACATAGAATAGGTTAGATGTATTAATTAATTCACGTACGTCACCATTAATAATTATTTAATATATTTTTTTAATCGAATACTACACTTTTGGTGTAGTGGTGTTTGCAAATTAAGATAAAATGAAATACTACCTTCTTCATGTCGTATTTCATGAAAAATAAATTAAAAGTAAAATACTACATAAAGTATGTCGAATTTTTTAAATTAAACCTAGCACATTTTTCGAACATCACATTAATGTAAAAAGTTAAACATTGTTAATTTTTTTCTTCTTTTATTTTGGTGAATCAGGCATTATTCTTAGTTACCAAATGTAGAAGTATGGGCGTAATAATGACGTTTATATTCAATCTAATAGATCTGTGTCAATCTCTCTCATATACGATGGATTCCACTATTGCTTAATATGTCTTCATCATAAAGTGCCACTCAAGGGGAAATTTGATTTTAGTTCGTACGGATAATGAGGTAATATATCTAATCAAGTAGCATAATGGCCCCTTCTAGCCACCTTAGTGGGCTCTTATTATTTTGCAGTGCTTCATGATATGATATAAATGTCATCATATATATACATATATCAGATTCTTTCCTTTCTTGAGATTTTAACCCTGCTACCTGCATTGCTAAGTTAATTAATTAAAAAGATTAAAGAATAGTTAACATCTTTTGACGTTCGGTATATTGAATGTTTAATTTATTAGATGCACAGATAGTTATCTTAATATTAAAATTTAAGTAGATAATTTAAAATATAATGTATTTTTATTTTATTAAATCATTTTAAAATTTATTGTTCACATTATTCACAAAAGTTATTATGTACTTAGTAAAATCCTTTTCTATAATATCCTAACATGAGTGGCGTATCTTTCATGATTCATGCACACCCGGATTAATAGTAAAGTTAATCAAGTAAGAATTATTAATTACACTAGTCGTTTAATGAATATGACAATTTCAGAGTTATAGTAGACAACCGAACGTGAAAGAAGTCCAAATAAGACAGAAGAGTAATTTATTATGGAAACTTAGCATATACCTTCTATAATTTCTATTCTACAGAATAAGTGGAACATATTCCTATCAAACAATATACTTAAAGAAAAAAAAAATAGATAAATGTAGAAAGAAGTCGATTCACATTTAGAATGCTATGCACTTATGTAGGAAGTGTTAGAATAGTCTTAGTCTATATACATTAAAAATTAGCTATAAAATTAGTTATATATATATATATATATGTATGTATGTATGTATTAAAATATAAATATATATTTAATGTGTAAAATAATACATATATATTATTTTATAAAATTCATGATATCTAATTTAATAATTAATTTTTAAAATATACATAACTTTTTTTATTATTACCAATTTATAACTCGAACTATAGTTTAAAAGGCACAAATTAGGTTTTGATATATTAATTTCGATTATATTAAATTATATTTAAATATTAAACAAGTAAACAAATAATCTGCATCCGTCTATTTTAAAACATCTGATGAGTAAGCAATTAGAAAAGGACTACTTGTTTTTTTAAAAGATAATAGGAGAAAAAAAGATAGGAAAAAAAAGATGATAAGGCAATTGATGACGACAAAACAAAAAAGTTTTAACATTTTGTACGGTACAACAATCTCCATTTAAATTTTAAACGTCCAATGAGATGCTAATTTTTGGTGATAATAAGTCATGAACGTAGAGAGACAAGGAGCTGTTAGTTCGATTGTGCAACTACTATACTATTTAACATCTACAGTACTCCATCAACCATCTAAAAATATAAATTATGAGTTAATAGTCAAAATCATCTCTAAAAGATATTTTAATCTTTATTTTTGTCTTCAAAAAATAAAATTAATTAAATTTGTCCCCAAAAGATAACTAACTTGATCGCGTTAATCTTTCTGTCATCTCTTGTGCTGAGATGATTCGCGTTCACTGATATGGTCTGTTAACTGCTAGTGTGGCACTCACTTAATAATGTACTCTTTTGTTACTAATAAGATAAGTTTATTAGATTAATTCAAATCAATCTCTAACTCCATGAACCCTAATCCCAAATTGCACTCGAGGCATGGATTGCTCATCATCATTAGCATCATCATCATCATCATCATGATTATCATCATCATCATATGCCTCGTGGTAGTGTTGTTGTTGCTTTTTTCTCATCTTAGCCTTCATGTTGATATTATGTAATGTGGTCTCCTCACACTTATCCAGCTCCATATCTGTCAACAGTTTACTGAATTTTTGAGATAATATTGTCTCCAATAATTAGCATTGATCGGGAGAAAAGGAATCCTAAGTATGGGCGACATTAATATAATTAGTTGACAAGGCATCATCAATCACTACACTCAAGACTCAAGAGCAAGTTGAATTATGGAAGGGCAAGATTTGTTGCCGCCACAAGTGGATCCATCTCGACCGTCATTGGATTTCCCTGTAGGCACTGCCCTCCTTCTGGTCATCATATTCACTCTCGACGACGTGTTCTCCTGCTGCTACCATTGGGATAATAAGTTCCGCTCCTTCCGTCAATTTCAATTCCCTTCCTCTCCTACCAAATCCAACCTCAACATAATAAGTATATATATTCATTACCATTATTCCCCCTTCTCCCCGGTCTCTCTCTCTCTCATTCTCTGCTTATTTTGTTTCTTTTTCAGGCAGGAATCGAAGAAGCAAAACAGGAAAGAAAGCTTGCCGGTGTTGATGCCAGAGAGGACGAGATTCCCAAGTTCATTGCGATGAGAATCTAATAATTTATGAGGTGATATTGTCTCTAAGAATCTGTGGCGAGGAGTAGCGTTGATGGTAGACTTTGTTCTACTTTGGGCGATGGCTACAATGTAGACGGCGTCGATGCGCAAACAATGGCGGCGTTGAAGGCGTAGGCAATGACATGGACAACAGCAGGGACAACCTAGGAACATGGAATCTGCTATGGAAGTGAGGTTCGATTTCTTTGGATTTGAAATTAGGATTCCTGGAGTTAGGGACGAATTTGAATTGATCTAATAAATTTATCTTATTAGCAACAAGAAGATACATTAAGCGAGTGTCACGCTGACAGTTAATAAGTCATGTCAGCGAATGTTAGCCACTTCAACGTAGAAGATGACAGAAAAACTAACGCGATCAAGTTGGTTATCTTTTAAAAACGAATTTGATTAATTTTATTTTTTACGAATGAAAATAAAAATTAAAATATCTTTCGAAGATAATTTTGACTATTAATTTTTATAAACTATTCTACATAATCAAATATAATGGACTAATTGTTTGATAGCCAAAATTACATGTATATAAAACATTTTTGAATTAACATACTAAATAAATAGTTAGGTCAATTGTCCAAGTGAAATGATTCGATCGAGAAATAAGATGAATAATCGAGCCCCAATATCAGAGAGCGTTGCACGATTTGATTTGTTGTCTTGAACTCTTAAAAGTATTGGCATATACCAATAATATATGCACCATAGATGCAACACATGTCTCGTTAACTTTGGTAACCTCCCTTTGGATGATTAGACGTTTACTTATTTTTTATTTTTTCTATATATGTGTATATTACGATTTACTAATTACATGGCTGAAATTCATCCAAAAAGTTAAGTACAAATCATAGCACATCAAGCAATCATAGATTCATAGTACGCAGAATCATTTTTATTTTAAATTCAATTTTGGTAGATCATATTATATTATCCTTTTGAAAAGCTTTTAATTATATTGATATACTGGTGTTGTAATAAATTTTAATCGTTAATTTAATTATATATTTTATATATTTTTTATAATTAAAATTAATAATTAAAAATTACTGAAATATCAATGTATTGATACACTTAAATTTTTTTTATTCTTTTTAAGTTTTTCTCACCTTTTTCCTAGCCATCATTCATAGGCAACACCCCACCTTAATTTCTATGTTCACATTTCTCCCAATATATTATTTGAGTCCGCAAGCAAACAGACAAATAAAAACTTGTTTCCTTTCAAACGGAGTGATGGACCACAGTAGGATCTATTGGTTCACGGGTTTTGATCGAACCGATTGGTTTTGAATGAATGATTCGATTAATTCTAGACGGTCCAATTATAAATTCGATCCACGCTGTCGTCCAAATTGATTAAATTACTATCATTTGAGTTTTTGGTTCAACCAATTGATTTGGTCCGATTTTGATAAATTTTTTTCTTTTTTGGTTTACTGATAACTTTGCTTTTAAAAGACCCATTAAGAATTTCATAATCATAATCATAATTTAGACAACAGCATCTAAAGATAAGATTTTGTTCAGAATATAATTCAGGATTGTTAAAAGAACTCCACTCCCGAGGGGAGGTTTTCTTTTCAATAATTATAAACTATCTTATTGTTATTAAAGTTCACACCTTTTTCCCTTTAAGACTGACCGAAGGAAAAGTTTAGGACCAGCAGTTTTATTGAATTTTGGCCAGCATATAATCAGCAGAGGAAGGTGAGCCATTGGATGAAATCTCACACCAATATCACACCATTAAATCATCATTGATGGCTAGTTGATGGCTAATAATCACAAAAATTGCTGGCCCCCTAGCATTGCTCCTAAGTGAAAATGTATTTATTTTAATATCTAAATTTATCCTAAAAATATATTTTTTATAATGATAATATTTTTGGGAGTTTTTTTTTTTTGGTCAAATTATACCTTGGACTTTTAGGTCCCATTTTAATACAAAAAAACATAGTTAGAATTTAACTCTAATGCACTTTTTACTTTTTAGCAAGGTATACAATTATACATGTATGTTACTAGTAGAGGCCTTGTAACTCTGGGCATGTAAATTATCATCCGGTTATAGGGAGGCTGCTGGTATAGATGTCTAAATTTTATTTTGCCGGCACAGATTTTTTTTTTTCTTTAGTAAAACTCATGTTGACTTGATTAAGTCAGCCCAATAGTCAATACTCAATAGGTGAATTTGGTCAATAAAATTCGGTTTTTGCTATAATTGGCACTGACTCTAACCTTTCACAGCCCAGATTAGCCTAAAAAAGGAGCGTACAGCCTATATAATAGATATTTAAATTTATACTCTACATATTTTTCTCCCCAAATTTTATTTAAATATTTATTAATTTTAGGTCTTCTATCTGTTTAGATTTAATTTTAAGTTAACTTGGCATTGATAGGATTTAAGTCAATTTTATAATTTTTAAGAGAATTTCTTTTTCTCTTTTCTTTTTTTTTTTTGTTTTGGTAACATCAAGGAAATATTATATGACCTACAAAGTGCAGGGAACATGTTTTCTTTTTGGATTAGAATCACAACATAATGTTCCGGGCCCAATACTGAATCTCAGGTCTGATAGTCTCATTCAGGCCCATCACAGGCAGAATTTATCCCGACAAAAAATCACAGTAATTTGGCTTGCATAAGAACCGCCCCGGTCCTGTCGGGAAAAAAATTTCAACTACCATGAAGGTAACAAACGGGATAGTATTAGTGCTGTATGATTGCACCATGTGCTACTATCTACTAGTACTAGTTTCTAATAAGAATAATTTTTTTGGACAGGAAAAAGAAGTATTTAAATAAATAAATAAATATCAAAGTGATTCTCCACGTGGCATTGAGTTGAAACTTGAAAGTGCTGAGAAGATGTGAAAGTCAACAAGTTTTACATATATCTAATTGAGTATTACCTTTTTTTGGTTTCCCACGGTATCCCCCAACCCGACAGGTCAAGGACTAATCCGTCGCGGTACTGAGCTCCATTTAATTGAGTATTACCTTTTGACCACCATATTCTTGATTCATCACAAAGTCTCATTTGATCACGGGTTTTCTCCATGATTCAATTAGGTTCGGTACTTGTTCAAGATATGTTCTGTTGGGAGATAAGTTTAGCACTTGAAAGTTGAAAAGGCATAATGGTGTTGGTTTTTCTTCTCTAAGTTTTTCATGTTGTGACAAATCATCCCCACCCCCAGAAAAAGCTTAAATGGTTAATTATAGAGACATTTATTATTTTATATTTAATCCATCCTTTCACACAAGAATCTCTTCATAAAGTTAAAGCATGGGTAATACATCGACTTATCTTACCATGTGTTAAACTGTTAATATTCAAATTTTACTCAGAAAATGAGATCAACTAGAAGCTTTGCTGTCATTTTACTATCTAGAAAACTTTTTGTACAGAAACACGAAAATGATTTTGTATCTAATCATGCACATTAAAAAGGATAAATAATCAATTCCAACAGTTGTGATGTAATGATGTAAAAGGAAAGAGCTGATGTATACAACATAATAATTAACAAGGATGATTCTACCCCTTGAGAGTGAGCTACTTGATCTTTCAATTATTGAGTATCATGGAGGAACAAGCCTATGACTCATGTAATGGTTGTTAATCACTTCACTTATCAATTAACAACCTCATAACTCCAGAAAAGAAAAAATGTTAGATGCCTGACCAACACCAGAAACCTTAAAAAAGAAATTGTACATCTAGTGGTTGGTGACAACAGGACACAGATGACACATAATTATTGTATATGGTCCTATAAATGAAACTTTGAAGCAGATGACACATTCAGTATTCTATAAGAAATATGTTTAATTCCACTTATGGCTTAGCAATAATTCTCCATTATAAATTACTCCTGACGAAATTGACTTGTCAGAAGGTGAAATTGAAACTTGCACTAAAGATACCCCAAAAACTATGTTAAAACATAGGGCAAGGATGTAAGCTGGAAAATCATTAATGAAAGCCAAGCTTATTCTGAATCTCATTAAAACTTCTACCTCCTAAATTCCTTGGATTACATACTAAAGAGGGGAAAATTGCTTCTTTTACACAATTCTGCAAATTGTTACAGAAACTTCCCATCTTTGTCCTAAAGACTAGAGGCATCTCCCACCATAGCCTGCATTTCTGAATAGTGCTTGCTTTATCTCTTCAGGGTCAACACAATTTCTCTGCTCAGATACCTATGACCATGAAAACAATAAAATTTATGAGTAACTCGATATATTAGATTTTGCAAGCCTGGAAACACATTGAGATCAATCAAGGAGGGTTATGATATGAACCTCTGAGCAAGATGCTTGCATTGAGAAATCATTGAAGCTACTTATGACACATTGCTGAATCTCAAGGCCTAATGCTTCCAATGTATTCACTGTTGACAATAATAATCCTGGCTTCGTGGCACAACAGATGCTGATCCTGGTGTCCTTGTCTCTCCTCTCAACATCGAACTGCACAAACATTATTGAGTCACATACATTCATCATTCACAAAATTGGGGAAAATCAAGCTAGGAATTTGAGTAACTAGTGCAAAATCCATTACCTTGGGTGAATTTCTAACCATCGCTTCATTTGGCTTGAGTTCCTTAGAAACCCCCAAGAGATTTTGCTGACTTGTGCCCTCCTCCACTTCTTCCTCTTGCAACTTGTTAATCCTCTCCAGAAGCTCTTTCATGTAGTCTATGGTATCTCCAAGAATGGAAGTTCTGTCCATCTGTTGAGTATGACATTCATCATGTTAGTGTGAAATTACCAAGATTTGAGAACAAACCAAGCAAAAAGGAAAAAAAAAAACAAATATAGGTTGTGCCTGGATTTAAGTGTAATAATCATGAATAGACCACAAAAATAAAAAGGGGAAAACAGAAAGAAAAAAGAAAATTCTAATTTCATTTCTAATGATTGAGACATTAATACAAACACATGGCATGATAAAGTCTGAGGTTAAAAAAAAGTGAACTTTTTGGGTTGGGGGGAATGGGATGACCTTGCTGATCTTGGGGACAATTGATCTTAGCATAGAGAGACGGTCATTGAGGCGCTTCCTTCTCCTTCTTTCAGCCATAAGATTCTTTGATGGCTGGCCTTCAAGCTTCTTGGACTTGTTCTTTTTCTCCCCTATCCCACACATGCCCATGTTGAAGACCACAGGAACATGAACCTGAACATCCACGACAGCTTGTTCCTCAACCTTGCAGCCAAGAAATCCAGCATCTTCATCGTCCAGCACTGAAGGGTTATTATTATCGTCATCAAGATCTTGATGGTTATGTGGGAGTGGGGGTGGTGGTGCATCATCATATTCATATTCATACTTGGTGGTGTAGGAAGAGTCAAGGTCAGGCATTGTGAAGGCATCATCGGGAAAAGGGTATGAGGTGGTGAATGGGCAGTCTGGTGGTGGGGGTGAGAATGCAGAAGGAGGAAAGGAAGAAGAAGAAGGGGTATCAAGAAAAGGGTCAAAGTAGTTCCAAGAAGAAGGTGAGAAGACATCATTACTAGTACAACTACTCCATGTGTCTTTTCTTGGAGCAAGCATAAGTTCCTCAAGGAAACCAAGTTGAGATAGCTCCATAACTTCACTCTCTCTGTTTTCTTCTCTTTGTTCGTTCTTGTGTGCTCAGACTTGAGACTTGAGACTTGAGACTGTGACTTAACCACACACACACACCGGGTGCTCAACTTCCCCACCATTTTCTTTAAATAATTCTAGGTAATACCTTACACATGCCGTTTTCTTTATCATTTTCTAATTATTTAACCTTTCATACAATATATAATATTCTTAAAAATATATACTTAAAACTCATTTTGATAGTTTATTCTTTTAACAATAGATACATTGGGATTTAATTTTTATGTAAAATATTTTAATTCAATAGGATAATGTTATATTACTAATTAATTAACTTTTAAGTTTATTATTAAAATATTATTTAAAATTTGATTAAATAATTGTATAAAATTTTTTATATTATTATTAATGAATCAAAATTAAACCCTTTCAAATATCAATTCATTTCTTTTGTAAATTTATTTTTATAAGTAGTTAATCTTTTCAATATATATATATTCTTTTCGAGTTTAAGTTTCATATATGGTCATTTAATCGAATTTACACAAGAAAAAACTACTCATAATTGGAAAAAAAAGGGTTAATAACTAAATTAGTCACTATAAGATAATGCATTTTTAAATTTATTTTTGAAAGATTTTTTTAATTAAATTGATATTTTAAACATTACGAATTAATTATATCTGTCCTTTAGTCATTTTGATCACAATTTTTGTCAATAATTGATGATGTAAAATATTAACTAATAATATATATGACACATAATATGTTCAATTAAATATTGATTAAATATGTTTACAAAAATCTATTAATTTAATCACTATGTCATATTAGGAATAGAATTTTTATAATTAAAAAATCACTAAATTAATAAATTTTTATAAACATATTTGGTCAATATCTAATTAGACATATCAGATATTATGTATGTTAATATGTTATTAATTAACGTTTTACAACATCAATCTTTTAAAACTAATTTGACTATTAACGTTAGGAAAAAAAAAAAGAGAATCCAACCAAAAATTCAGAAAATATACATGGAGAGAAAATAATGAGACAAGATAAACATATAAGAGCATTTAACAAGTAATTAAAAAGATGAGGTAGCGTAAGTAAACTTTAATGAAGTCCAATATGATGTAAAATAAAATAGAGGTGTCGGTAAAGGCTTTCTTGAATGTTATTCTTATACTATAATACTATCAGGGTTCAATAATCCCTTCATCGAAGTTTTGATCATTACAGAATGTATTACAGTTGAAAAGTGCATTGTAATAGCACCCAGAGAAAGATTTAATTAAGATTGAAATGGAATCTCAATCTCAATCTCAAGGTGAATTACAGAATTAATGTCCTTTTCATTAAACTAATTACATACGCAGACAGAATTTGTATTTAATTCCCTCTTCGATTCCTTGACAATTTTCTTTGACCTTTATGTCTTGTTGTATGTCCTTTTACTCATTACTCCCCGACCTTTTCGTTGGATTTTCAAATGAAAGAGCATTTTATTTTGTTAAATTGTATTTTTGTCTTTACCTCTGTATTTATGTCATTTGATGCCCCCGTACCTATATTTTTTATTTAATTAGTTCCTAGCACAAAATAGACAGGATTTATTTTATTTAATATTTATTAATTATTGCAAAGATTTGATTAGTAAAGTTATACAATATATATGTTGCTTGTATTGGATAAGTGATGGATGATAAAGTGAATAAGAATACAGCATGCATTATTGTAATATATGATTATTTTGAGGCACTCCCGAGGCAGAGTTGAAGTGTGTGATAGATCACATTGATTGAGGTAATATAATACTATATATACTACTATTATGCGACAACATGTAGCACATGCATGCAATGCAAGAACCCTAAATTAAATAAAATTGAGCCCAATGCAAGAACAACATCAATACACAGTTGATTGAAGACCGACCTATGGCTGATGATTCAGCGTTGTAGCCGGGGAACATGAAAATGAACAAAACCATAGTCACGAGCTCTTTCAAATTCTTTATATGTCCTTAATCCTTATAACAAGAACCACGAGACCCTCTTATGGGACAAGCTTCTACAGTATGTACTTAGTAGTGAACGCATGTGAATGTGTCATCAATGTGATTTCCTCTCTTAGTTCAATTACGTACATGTTAATATACAAAAGTTTATATATTAATGTGTCTTTACCAAATAATCTAAATTTGTTAGAGAGAAATTCATAACATAGTAATCAATTATTATAATGTTTAAAATAGAATTGACACTAGGCCCACACACCACTGGTTTATATATATAGTGAAAATTTCTTGGTTGAGTTGGCTGCAATCAGTGAATTATTCGTTAGGGAAATAAATTAAAAGTATATAAAATGGTGGAAGAATGAGGAAGATTGGGTGGAATAATGTCTGATGTCCATTTAATGCTCACATAATTGATACCTCTCATTTTGCCATCACAATAATTCAAGCGGTTAGCTCATTCGTCCACTTAAACAAAAGTTGAGGTCTCGTTTTGTACATATAGAAATTTATTGACCAGCAATAAATTCCTTAGATGGAGCGCGCTCGAATTAATTTTTGACCGATCAGGTTAAAGAAAAAAAAAATGAATTATTGAAGAAGAGAATCTGCATTGTTCATTGATATGATGAAGAAGGGGTGTATCATGTATGTATAGTTGTGGTTCTGAATTTCTGATTTACATACGAATTCATCATAATCATGCCCTTTCGGAATAACCTCATTTTATTTTGTTTGTAAGGACATTGTTGACGGGTTCTTTCAAGTCACAGTTCCAATATTCTTTGTTGGAAATAAAATCAAATTGAGTAGCTAGCGACATATTATACTAAGAGAGGGACAAACAACTGAAACAAGCAGGAAAATTAGTAGTAGTAATGAACACTATTAATTTCATGTAACAAATTTCACGTGCTAATTCATGGTTTGTAAATTAATTAAGACATTCTCTCTCTAGATATATATATACAATACGCATAATTAATTAAGATTGTAACATTTTCTTTCATTCCGGCATTACTATATCTTATTTCTTCCCTCTACTTAATTTTCCTTCTCTTATTTAATTTGAATTTTGAACATATGCGTAATGTATGTGATGCACCACTTGAAAATATAAGTACATTTTTCCAGAAATCCATCTTTTTAATAGCTTATTAGTGATTAGCCAATGAAGTTTGGTTCAATTAATTGCAGTGTCCACTAATTAAAATACATAATTAATAACATTCTCACTTACGGACTATTTATATTTTTATTTACAGACGATTATAAAATAAAAAATATAAAAAATTTTAAATATTACTTTTATCTGATCATATTAGAGTAAACTAATAAAGTATATAGAACAATTAAAAAAATGGATAATACTAAATATAATAAATATGTAATTATAGATGTTATATACATGTAAAATTATCAATGCTAAAATAATATTGTTATACACTTTGCAAATAATATATTGCATGGAAATGAGAATTATTATATATAATATGTATAAATATGGATGTTATATGTATACAATTATAGATGTTAATTTAATGATATTTTTAACAACTTCCATTATATAACTTATTCTTTATATAGATTGTTATAAATAAAAAATAAAATGTAGAAGAAAATTATGAAACAAATCTTAAAATAAATATTGAAAAAAAAAATATAAAAAATACATCAAAGATTAAACACTTACGAAATTAAAATGAACGATAAATATTTTCTACTGATTATTGTTGGGCGATTTTGTGTTTTGGTGGTTGTGTTTTGTTGACATAATAGACCTTATATAATATAACGAAAGAGAATAGGAAAGAAATATTGATCAAAACAATGAAAGAAAATAAAAGAAAATTAGTCCCATATTTTAGACATATGTTATTATTATTATTATTGTTATTATTATTATTATTGTTGTTGTTGTTTATGGTATCTCTTAGTCCGACAAGTTAAAGACTAATTCGTCGTAGATTTGAATTTCATTTAAGGATTCTGTTGCTAGCCAATGAATTGCTGTATGCACAAAGCGAGATTCAAACTTTCAATACTTACTTAAACAAATGAAGAGCAATGCTAGGGGGCCAACAACTTTTGTGATTAGTAGCCATTAAATAGCCATCAATGGTGAGTTAATGGTGTGAGATTGATGTGAGATTTCATCTAATGGCTCACGTTTCTCTACTGATTACATGCTAGTCAACATTCCATAAAATTACTGATCCCCTAAACTTTTCTACGAATGAATAAACTGACTATTCGACTAACCTAAGTTGGTTTCATTATTTTATTTTATTACTATTAATGCATATAAAAAGCATTATGATATATATCACCATTAATATCACATGGAGTGTTGAATTGAAGCTCTAGCGCGTAAGAAGAAGAAAGTTAAGAAAGATGTTATTTAATTAGTGAATGTAAAAAAGGAATTTTCGGGCTGTTATTTGCTGTTTCTTAAAGAGTAAAGCTAGGAACTAAAAGCATATCAGCCAAAACCAGCCAAATATGGATGTTTCTTTTACTAAGTATCAGAATGTTTCTTTTTCATATTAAATGGATGTTCTTTTATATATTTTTCGAATTTGTGATTGTTAGAGGTGGATAGATTAATGTGAGAGAAAAAAGGAAGGTTTTTATAGGTTTTAATTAGGTTTACTTAATCAATTTAAAATTTTTTAAATTTTGAACTTAAAAAATTTAAAATTAATTAATTATTAATATAAATTAATATAATTTTGTTTAATTTTTGGCTGATAAGCTTTTGGTTCCTTATACTTTTCCTTTCTTAAATATTTCTGCTATAATTATAAGGAATATACAACAAGTTGCAATTTGACGCGTGTCAAGAAGAATTAATTAAGCATAGACAAATAAAAACAGAAGCAGCTATGCTACACGCCGAAAGAGTTAAGTTAATTATAGCTATATATTTAGAGCACGTTAGAAAAAATTGGAATTAGGCGTAGGGATGAGTCATGTATGATGTTCCATAAATAAATCATAATAATTTTGCGTCAAATAATATTCCAATGAATAAACACTATTATTGTTCTTGTCTTGTTTACTCAAACTAGCAAATTAGCAACGAGCGTGTACGCTTTCACATGTCATCTATTCTATTTCCAATGACTTCTTCTACGTAACACAAAAATTGATAAATATGAAAGGAGAATAAGAATATATCTGTCTCGATTTTTCTTTTTTTTTTTTTCTTTCTTTAGCTTAACAAGCAATCATTAAATTAAAGAATAATTCTATGATAATAACAAGTGAGATAGAAGATAAGCTAATAAGTACTTTTTTTTTCTAGAAATGAAATGATTATGAATATGACACGAAAAGGACGAGAAAGGAGCACATGTGTTATGTTGTGTGTATGGTAGAAGAAATGAAGAGAGAAGAAGAAGAAGAAGAAGTCACAAATCAGGAGGAAGCGCCCACGATATACATCGAAAACCGCTTTTGGGTTTTAACTTTTTTGTCTATTTCGTCTCTGTTTTTTTCTGCTTGGTTTATTTAATTTATTTTCCTTTCTTTCTATTTTACTACTTTGGGTCCCACTCTCCCCTTCTATAGTCTTCTAGATCATACCACTTGAATCAAACAACAATCTTTCATTTTTGTGCTTAGATTTATAAGCATGATTGATTATTGTGGTTATTAATTGAGGAGGGGGCCGGGGGAAGAAGTGGAAGAAAGATAGAGAGATTGCATGCAAGTGAGGGAGGAAGGGGCCAATTATATAGCTTGGTGGTAATGTGGTGAAAGTACAATGAGTGTGATGATTCATGATTCCATGTATGTCAGATAATTTGATTGCATTGCATGTGTTATACTCAATGATATGAAAATCACATAAGTGTTGCCTGTTGGGGATGCAAGGTTTGGTCACCAATTAACGTCAGAAGCGCCCCTTACCTTTGGTATTTTGGATCAATCCACCTGAGATACATATATGTATGTGTCAAGTGGGGTACCATGGTGGTTGTGATACATCATCACTCTTATGTATATGGGGTCATCACTCATATCCCTTCCTCATAGCCTCATAGCCATCATTTGATTTCACGCCATAATATATTATTATATAGGAAATTTTACTAAATTAATTGATAAAAGACATGTATATTACATCTGATTTTTTTGTTATTCAAAAACACTTTTTACTGCAATATTACGTACCCTTAATTACCACAGGCAGATTTTTGTAGTTATGGAAGTTTAAAATGTGTTATACTCAATTATGGAAAATAGTGTATTTTTTATGGATATGGAAATATTTTTTTAAATTAAAATTCATAAATCGGAGGCTCAATTTTATTTTTGGAAATAAAACTTAGAATCAGATATGAGGTAATAGAAAAATTTGAACCTTAGATTTGTGTGGGCTAAAATTTTTTTTTTAAGGGATAAGCAAATCGATAGCTCAGTTTTGTTAAAAAAAAAAATTATAAACTAGACCATCAAATTTGTATCCTTTTAAAAAAAAAATTAAAACCACAAATCTAACTTTCAGATTTATAATATAAAAAAAAAAACATTAAAATCCACAAAATTGTGCTTTAGATTTGTGATCATTCATACAAAAAAAATATACCAACTCTTCATATTATTTAAAAACACCACTAAATCTCAATAATAAAAATAAAAAATAAATTACTACATACTTGGCTCGATTTTTATTATTTAACCTATCTTTTTAATAAATTGGTATATGGAAGGTTACATGTGATTTATTTTGTTAATTTAATATTTTAATTTGACTTTTAAAATATCGATGTGAGTTAAATTGATCATTTGATAATTTTTGGTTCGCGTATTATATAATTAAATATCACGTGACATATGACAAACTTATCTGAAGTGAAATTAATCATTTTGATTTACCTTATACATACGCCAGCATAAATTAATGGTGTGATCAATTTATCTCATGGAAAAATCATCACTATATATATATATATCGCCAAAGAGAACTCAACAGAAGCTATGTATGTATGTGGGTAGCAATAATACCCCAAATAATGATGCCATAAAAGTCCCATAAAATAGGTAAATGTAACGAACATAGATATGTAGCTAGGGACACCTGCTCCATTTTCACAATCATGACCGCGTCAAGATTATTATTATTATTATTATTATTATTATTATTATTTTCAATGCCACATTTGATGACATATATAGCTAACTATTTTGTATTGTACCGTGCTATAGCTAGCTCTCTATAGTCTACTCCGATCCCCCAGTCCCATCAATAATTTCTTTCAAGCAACCATGCAAAGTTTAATGTACTCTAATCTAGGTTGAAATTTTTGTATATTCGTTAATGAAATGGTGACAATGATGATTAATCTGAAAATTGGAGATAACATATGTATGACAAATTATATTTGCTTGAGATGCAAGTCACTTCCCTTGTTGTTCCGTTTTGAGTTTTGACCCTTTCCTTGGTTCTTAGCAAAAATTGCGGTCTATAAGGAACGGAATTAATAATAGTATGAGACAGAATCTATAAAAGTTTTGGGTCAGGAATGGATATATGCTATAGCTAGCTATGATTCTTAGATATATAGTAACAACAAACACATGAAGACAAGTATATATGTCTATTCTATTTTTTGCTCGGCTGAATTCCCGGCTAAATCAGTTTATAGATTTCATATGCTTCTTACGTTCCTCTGCAACTAAAATCCACCAGTGTCTCGACAATCCTATTTCTTGGATTTTACATACAACACACCACCTTCTTATACGCCAAATAAATATTGTCTCTCTCTCTCTCTCTCTCAATTCACTTTAATTTGTCAACGTAACAAATTAATAGATCCTAGTGTTGGTTATTGTATCCCTCTTCAATATTGGGTTTGGTTAAGATGTGCTCATATCTTAAAAAAAATGTAACTTTTTTATATTTTTATACATTTTTGAAATATTAAATAGAGAAATGTTAGGACCAACACTTTTTATCAATATTAATCAACACTTTGGGTCAATACCTTTGTTTTATATATATTATTAGAATTTAGAATTTAACATTTAAAATTTAGAATTGATTAAAAATAATAAATTTTATTAGTTATATAATATTGTTTTTATTTCTAGTGTCCATATCACGTGTTCTATAAACATGTATTAACTAATTTCTAATTATATTCTATGTTTTCACTCAATTACAAAAATATATTCGCACATATATATACAGGGAAATTTCATGTGCTAGAATTGAACAATAAGAGTCCTTTAGCTTTCACTGAATGAGAAATGATAGGGACAAGAGCGAAAAATGAAAAATTAACTAGTATTTTTTCAAATATAAAATAAAAATACTAGTCCCTTAATATTTGTCATATATAATCAAGTGAATATGAGTACGTCACATACATTACAGGAAATAAAAATGAATGAATAATTATTATATATATTACTAAAGGCGCAAATAATAATACTTTATACAAATATATATATCAAATTTATAATTATATGGTTGCTAATTAATATAGCTTATAGCTAGTTATAGATAAGAGCACATACACATACATGAGACATATAGGCACTAAATAATTTATCGCTTATTAGCTTGCAATGCAACTTGTACATTCGCAATAACGGATGTAGAATTTGGAAACCCACCTTGCAATTGAAGTCAAAGATACATGCATATATATGGCGACATTAAGACAGAAAACACAATGGGAAATAGCTATCATGTTTATCTGGAAAATCTTTGATGGTAGTAATGATAATGTCTAAGGTGATGATTGCATCCATATCGCTTGGATTTAGTTAGGACTTTAATGCTGATCCAAAAAGGTGAATCTCTCAATCATATAAATATTCTAATTCACAAAGACTCCAACTTAGATTTTGTATTTTAGTATCATTTCCGTTTTGTTTCTTGGGCTAAATTGTGGTACCACAAACCACAACTTCCAAAAAATTTCCAATCGTTAGAAACTTTATCTACTATAGTAATTATTAAACCTAGCACTGCATGTGGAGCCATACTCCCAACTGCTTCAATATATATATCAACAAGTTTCCATGTCTTTTTATGTCTATTGTTGCTTACATGTTCTTTTTCATGCCACTATAATTCTGACATTATACCTTAATCATCATTACTGCTGCTAACTTTGTCAAAATTCACACGATAAAAGTCTCGATGGGATTTTTTATATTACAGAAAATTTTCCAAATTAGATCATTATTATACAACAAAAAGCTAAGAAAGAGAAACTCTAAATTAGGTGATCACCATATATATATATAATAAAAAATTAATCATAGGGATATGTGCTGTATAATGGTGATCTCGAGTCTTATTTGGTGTATTCTTGTATGAAATAGAGTAATAATAATTAGTGTTTTGGGTAACATTCGAATTAAATTCGACCACTCCAAAAATAATATTTTCTCTTAATTTTTTTTAACATAAACACAATCTGATATGATGAAAAAAAGAATATTAAGAACATGTATCTGATTAATAATCGTCCAAACTCTGATTCAATATTAAATTTGGTTGGTTATTATATTATTGTTTATGCTAGACTGTTAATTATTCGATAATAATTTCGGCAAGTGAGTAGTATCTGGCACTTCAATTAGACTCTGATTGACTATTGGTCAGATTGGGTCAAGATTCCTTGCAGCAACAGCAACAGCATGCAATGCAAGTAGCATAAACTATGAAAAATTTCCAGTACGAATATACATTAAGCTAATCAAAATTTATTCATAAGTTATGCTGATCGGATTGGTATTCTAATATTAATTAAAGATAATAATTGTAGGTATACCAGATTAGGGGAGAATGTCGTTTCCATATATACAATTTTTCTAGGATCAAGATTGTTGTGGTCATTCCAGTCCAACAAACAATTTTATTTATTTGTTCTAGAAAATTGTGAGGGGAATATATTCCCAAAGTTCATGATATATACTATATGGTACTACTGGTACTCTTCAGTAATTAACTTTAATTTATTTATTAATATGCCCAAGAGCCAAGAATACTCTCTTCGTTCAATCAAGGCTAGAAAATAGAACCCTATGCATCCATGCGACACAATCCAATTGTTTTTTTCTTTTTCTTGTTTTGGGTCAACAATCTGAATATGGTTTCACTCCAGTGTATGGCCCTAATTAAATGGGCCACAAGTTCTGTCCAATGATTGTGAAACTGATTGCAATGCCCAAATTGATTTTTTCTTTCTGGGTTTGAAAGTTCCAAATTTGAAATCTTGCAAAAAAAAATATATATATATATATAAACCAAAAAAAAAAAAATTTTGCTTTGTGCATGTAGCAATCTATTAACTAGTGATAAATCCTTAAATGAATTTCAGATCAAATTGGCCTGTGAAATGGGAGATACCGTTGCCAACCAAAAAAATTAGAGAAAAGGACAAATATGTCCTTAACCCTTTGGTTCGCGGACATTTAAATCCCCAACGACTTGAAAATACATTTAAGTCCCTAACCTTCTCAAAACCTGAACACATGGATCCTTCTGTTCACTTGGGTCTAGCAGATTCAACGAAAAAATCAAATATGGTTTCCGTTGTACTAGCCTGGCCGATATATAGATGTACACTTGGAGAGTTTTTAAAATAGGACAAAATAGATTCAAAGATTGATATGTCTAAATTTTGAGAAAGTCAAAAACTTAAATATATTTTCAAACTCTTAAGAATATAAATGTATGCAGATCAAAAGGTTAAGAACTTATTTGTCTTTTTCTCAAAAAATAAATATGTTTGTGAGTGAGAAAGGTCACGGGCAGAGTAATATGCTGTGGTTTGGAATGAAAATTAGCATAGTGAAGTAAAAGTAATGAAACATTAAGAAAAAGCAAAGAATAATAATGTGCAAGTTGAGTAACAATGATTGTAAGTTGCTGTGGTTCATCATCCTTGTGCTTCTCTTTGATCACTTGACTTCAGAATCAGAGAGTCTTGAATTCGCATGCAAGCCACCACGCCATAGCACCTATCCTTTCTGCAACACATCCCTCACCATCTCAGTCAGAGCTCAATCCCTTATCTCACTCCTCACACTCTCCGAGAAGCTTCAGCGACTCACAACCAACTCCTCATCCATTCCCA
>NC_029774.3:123706898-123755327 GCF_000817695.3 Arachis duranensis
ATCAGTGGCGGAACCACGCTCTCCATGGTGTTGCAGCCACCACTGTTGCTTCCGCAACAAGCTTCCCTCAGGTGATACTCACAGCGGCTTCATTCAATAGGACGCTTTGGTATTTGATTGGTTCTGCCATTGGCGTGGAGGGAAGGGCTTTGTACAATGTTGGACTAGCTGGTTTGACTTTTTGGTCTCCAAATGTCAACGTTTTTAGGGACCCTCGGTGGGGGAGGGGACAAGAGACCCCTGGTGAGGATCCTATGGTTTCTTCTGCCTATGCTTCTGAGTTTGTGAGGGGCCTCCAAGGTGGTCCTCATCATCATGGACTCTTCGTCTCTGCTTGTTGCAAACATTTTACAGCTTATGATTTGGACAAGTGGGCCAATTTCACCAAGTATAACTTCAATGCTCTTGTAAGCTTTTACTTTCCTCTCAGGTACAATTATATTCATATTCAAAAGTTTAAGCTGTTAGGTAGAGAGTAGAGACACATGAATGGTTATATTATTTGATTGCTTGTGTTATAGGTAACACAGCAAGATTTGGAGGACACTTATCTGCCCCCATTTCGTAGTTGCATTCAACAAGGCGGAGCAAGCTGTTTGATGTGTTCTTTCAACCAAGTTAATGGTGTTCCAGCTTGTGCCAATGAGGATCTACTTGGACTAGCTAGAACCAAGTGGGGATTTCAAGGGTAACAACCTTTCTCAAAAGAACAGGATTTTGATTGAGACTGGAAAAATAACTGTCATTGCTTGTTCTGAGTGTAGGTATATCACCTCAGACTGTGATGCAGTGGCCACTGTTTATGAATATCACAAGTATGCAAAATCAGCAGAGGATGCTGTTGCTGATGTTCTCAGAGCAGGTGTTTTATTTCCCATTTTCATTTCAAGTGGATCAATGGTTTCACTGAATTCAATACACAATTTTTGTTATTTGGTTTATTTTTAGGTGTGGACATTAATTGTGGAACATACATGCTTAGACATACTCAAACTGCTATCAAACAAGGAAAGGTAAAAGAAGAGGAGCTAGATAGAGCTCTTTTCAACCTATTCTCGGTTCAACTTCGCCTAGGAATGTTTGATGGCGACCCCAGAAAGGGGCAGTTTGGGAAATTGGGGCCATGGAATGTTTGTAGCACAGAGCACAGAACCCTGGCACTTGAGGCTGCAAGGCAAGGGATTGTGCTGCTGAAGAATGAGAATAAGATCCTTCCATTGGATAGAGATTTTATTACCTCTTTAGCTGTAATTGGTCCAATGGCAACAGAAACTAAATTAGGTGGTGACTACTCAGGTATGTTATGATTGTTACACGTTATTAGTTCTATACATATAACTTTGTAGTAAATACTAAATAATAATGGTTAGGAATAGGCTGCTCCTCAAGAAGCATATATGAGGAACTCCAAGAGTTTACAAAGGAATTCTTATCGATTTCATACGCTTCTGGTTGCCATGACATAGCATGCCAATCAGTTGAAGGTTTCAATGAAGCCATTGAAACTGCTAAAGAAGCTGACTATGTTATCATAGTTGCTGGAATTGACACAACACAAGAGGGAGAGGATCTTGACAGAGATAGTCTTGTATTACCTGGTGAACAGATGGCACTTATATCCGCCATAGCCGATGCTAGTAAGCGTCCAGTGATTCTAGTACTCACTGGTGGAGGCCCCCTTGATGTTTTGTCTGCTGATAGAAACCCTCTCATTTCAAGTATTCTGTGGGTCGGTTACCCTGGTGAGGCTGGTGCAAAAGCATTGGCTGAGATTATATTTGGACTCGTTAATCCAGGTTTGAATGAATGCAGTAATCTTAATAACTCTGAAATTTTGATGACTTAATTACCTCAGAGTTGGTATTTTTGCTGCAGCTGGAAGGCTTCCAATGACATGGTATCCAGAGTCATTTACCAATGTGCCCATGAGTGACATGAACATGAGGGCTGATCCATCTCGTGGCTATCCAGGAAGAACATACCGATTCTACACTGGCACTAGAATTTACGGATTTGGACATGGCCTCAGTTACAGTGCTTTCTCATACAAGTTCTTATTATCATCACCAACTAAAATTAGTTTGCATAAAAGTCTAAAGGCAGAGAGATTAGAAGGTGTTGATGAGGTTCTAGTTGATGACATGCAAGATTGCAGCAAGTTGAGATTTGGAATGCAAGTTTCTGTGATGAACCTTGGTGACTTGGATGGAAGGCATGTTGTGATGTTGTTCTCTAGGTGGCCTAAAGTTCTACAAGGTTCTCCAACAACACAGCTGGTTGGTTTCAGCAGTGTGCACACTGTTTCTTATGAATCTATTGAAACAAGCATTTTGGTAGATCCTTGTCAACACTTGAGCCTTGCTCATGAGAGTGGAAAGAGGATATTACCCTTAGGCAGTTACACATTCAGTGTAGGGGATACACACCATACACTTTCACTTCAAATTTATTGATTGCATAGTTTTCTGTTTCTTTTCAAGGCAAATTCCATGTCTCGCACTTCGCATATTCTAATACCCTTTTTAGACAACATGCATGCATGTACTTGTTACACTATGAATTAATAAATGCCATGAAAAATTTCTATTCCAAATTTTCTGTTGACATGACCAAAATGTTCGAGTAGACAAATTCAACTAGGCTATATTTGATTGACTTTTTAATTAATTAATCAAATTTTTATTACATGCTTGCTTACTCTCTAGATAATTCCTTGAGGAAAACTAAAAAGTCTTCTGCTATAGATTTATGCCAATTGCCCCTCTCATGGTTATTTGTTTATCAAAGATAATGGAGGCCAAGTTTTCCCTCATAAACTTTTTTCTTTTTCTATTTTTTTTTGACAAAGATCTAAAGGGAATATTCCAATAAATTAAATATAAACGAGGCATCAAATTCACTTTGTCGCGTATAGGCAGACCAACTTTATTAGCCTCAGTTTATCATCGTAAACTAATTATTAAGTGTGTGTTTGAATTACAGTTTATAAATAAGAATTTGCATAAAATTGATTTTGCAAATTTGATTTTGATAAAAAGTAAGTTTGTGTTAAAGTGATTTATGTTTGCTAATCTTTATATCAAAATGGATTATAATAAAATAAATGTTTGGATTACACTACTCAAAATCACTTTTAGATAAAAAATTACTAAAATAAACATCAACTTAAATTATTTTTGTATATTATCTTATTATTTTAATTTAAATATTTCAATAGATTTTATTAATTAATTTTATAATAAAATTAATATTTATATACTAAAATAAAAATAACATATAAAATTGGCAAAATATATTTTTAATTAAAACTAATAAAATATAAATTTTAGAGAGTACTAAGAATAATAAAAAAATTAAATATTTATCTTGGTAGTAATTGAAATAAATCAAAAAAATTTTTATGATTAAAGGATAAAATTAGTAAAATGTAAATAAAGATTGATGTTGATAGCTAAAAGTCTGTTGGTGAAACGCAAAAGTTCAAAATTATTACTTCTTATAGACGTGATTTTGAATGCAAAATCACTTCTGCGTGTATGAATAAAAAATTTACTAAACCAAAAATTGAAACTTTCAAAAAATCTAAACTTACTTTTTCTCTTCCAATATGTTTTCCAAACACACCTTAATTAGTAGTGATAGCAGTAAGCAACGTCTTTAGAGATAGTAGTTATAACAATATATTATACAGGCTAGTAACAACCCTTAGTTATACCAAAGAGGCTTATTTATCAAGATTAATTTTATTATTATTTCAACTTTTTCTCTTTCATGCATGCTGAATTTTAAGGCTTGATTAGTGTAGGGGAGGCATGATCGGTGATCCTAATTAAACTACTAAGTCATGTCTCTGTTTAATTAATGATTTGAAACGTTCTGGCTTTGAAAATACCGACAGTATTATGCGTTCCGTGAAACTTCTTATCAGACTTACTAAAACTAATTAAAATGATTTTATTCGTTTAATAATTCAAATATTATGCTAGTTGTATACTGTGAATTGAAAATGGACCAAGTAAAACGTTGTGTGCCACAGCCCACAGTGCCAGAAATATCAACATCTCTTCTGTCTAATCGGTAAAGGTTAGAGTATAATTAGAATTAATTAGCATCAATTATAATTATTTAGTATAGGATATTATGTGCCAACGAGTTATAACTTAAATGGCATAGTCTCTCCATAGTCATTTAGAAGTTGCGGGTTCAACCCAACATGTAATATAGATTCTTATTTCATAAATATCTGATGCTTTATAGCTATAAAATATAACATTCATATAAACCACATTTTAAGATAAGTCGCGGATTCAAACTATGTTTATTTTAAGAGTGAAAAGTCAAAACTATACTAAAATACTTTATGATAAATGTTATAGATTACCATAGTTCTTTCATTTCTATAGACAATAATCCACCGAAATGCATGCGTCTCACTAAATCGAGAGAATGTGGTGGTGGCAGTGTAATCGTGTACGCAGAAGAATACGACACTTTGTTAATACTTAAGTGCACCTCAAATTAACAATAAGAAATCAACTGAGAATGCCGTTTCCAATTAGAATTGGAATTTGTGATGATCTCAGGTTGATGAATATGTATATAACAAATGTTACATTGCCCAACTTTAATTACTTGCAAGTTTAGAATAACGGAAGCTAGGGACAAGTTTTGATGAAGCTCAAAGTATAGCGTCTTCGTTTTAATTTTTAGACCAATTATATACTATACAAAAATACTAATGTAGCTCTTTTTTTTTTTTAAGTTTTATTTACTGGTAACTCCTACTGTCCAAGTCAATGGGGGGTGCATGCTCTTTCTGCCTCTCATTGAGCCACTTCTGATTATCGTGTTGATTTCTCATCAGTTTCAAAGTTGAAAATCTGAAAGGGAATTACTGTTAAGCATAATATAAGGATAGTTGCATTGACACTCTTGACAATACAATTATTTATTCATTTTATATTATTTAACTCTATCTCCACAAAAATACGTACAGAACAAAATAGTTCCTTTTTTTTTGTCGTATGTTTAATATCTTATTTTCAATCATGTTGCATCCATCGTTAGAGTGAAAGGGAAGGGGGAATGAAGGAAGAACAAGACCAATCAAGGACATTAATTACTCTCTCTAATTATATTAAATCACATAATCAAGTAAAGCAACAAACAATTAATAAATATTTAGCATCAGTGATAATAGAACCGAAGAAAACATATTTAACTATGGATTTTGTACATAGTGCAAGCTCCCTAGCTAGCTAACTCCTCTTCTATCTCCTTGTTAGGAAGTTCCTACACGTTTCAAGTCAAACTCTTTTATTCTTAACATCCATTCGAGTTCTATGATCTTCCATCTAACATTTGGATAAGTAATGATTTCAAATTCTTCCAATAGAAGAATTTTTATTGAGGTTCATGGTAGTAGTATACTGTAGGGTTGACCAAGGTGCCTTAGTTTTTGTTATCTGAATTAATAGTAGGACTAGTGAGTGTTGGTTGCATAAGGCAGAGAAAGAAGTGAGAAATTCAAGAGATTTGTATAGTGGCATGGCTTCATGTTTAGCAACCCCATGGGGTAACCTATAATGATGGAGAAATCAGATAATTTGGTATTATTAAGGCAGGTTGTGCCATATGTCTTATGTTTGTGCATATTTATCAGATCAGCTTCTGCAATTGAAGGTTAGTAAATATTACACTATGGTCATTATTACTAATGTGGAAAATAAAATCTTCTTTAATAGTTGCATATTTTACCATCCTTAAAATTTTAACAATATCATTTGATAGTTTTAGTCTGATTTTGCTTAAATAATTAGTCTTAAGGGGAAGGGTCAGCTTTGGATAAGATTGTATGATATGCAGTTTTTTTCTCTGCAGGATTTGAGAGCATAGCATGCTGTGCTGATTCAAACTATAAAGATCCATTGACCAACTTAGATTACAAAACAGATTATGCTTGGTTCTCTGATACAAGAAGTTGCAGGCCAATAACTAGTGTGTTAAAACATTCAACCTATGGAAGATTAAGAGTGTTGGAAGTTTCTATAGGGGTAACAGTGTTAGGTACAGTGAGATCATCATCGCAGGACTTGAGAATTGAAGGAGTTTTCAGAGCCACAAAGAACAACACAGACTTTTGCCTAGTGACAGAAGAGGGTAACCCTTATATATCTCAGCTTGAGCTAAGATCAGTGTCTGAAGAGTATCTGCAGGGTTTGAATTCTAGTGTCCTGAAGCTGATCAACAGAAGTAATCTTGGGGGAAAAGAAGATGACATAAGGTACATAAATCTCTTGAGAATCCTAGGTTTAGGGGGCACTAGGTGGCGTCGCCTACATGGATTAACATTGATTTTTGTAGAGAATAAATACATCAGTAGTTGCAATTAGTGTTATGTCCTACCAGGCTTTAGACCAATTCCATCTAAGTAACTGATGCATGAACCTATAAAACATGACACAGATTACATGCATCATTTATGATATACATATTTAATGTATTAATATTAAGTGATTTGTGCAATTTATAGTCTGCATCCTTATTTTGTTGCTCTTATGCTGTGAAATCTACAAGGACAAGAAATACTTAATAATCTTATAATATGGGCCCATACTGGTTTTAGGTACCCAATTGATCAAAGTGATAGAATCTGGAAAAGAACTACTACAAGTCCATACGCTCCTATATCATTCAATATTAGCATTTTGGACCACAAATCTAATGTGACACCTCCTCTGAAAGTTCTACAAACAGCTTTGACTCACCCTGAAAGGTTGGAATTCAATCACAATGGCCTTGAGGTTAAGGAGGATTACGAGTACCTTGTGTTTCTCTACTTCCTTGAATTGAATAACAGTGTTAGAGAAGGCCAAAGAGTGTTTGACATCTATGTTAACAGTGAGATTAAGAAGGCTAGTTTTGATGTATTAAGTGAAGGGTCAAATTATAGACACATTGTGTTGAATGCTTCTTCAGCAAATGGATCACTTAATCTAACATTGGTCAAGGCATCTGGATCTGTGTTTGGACCCTCTTGTAATGCTTATGAGATCATGCAGGTGCGACCATGGAAGCAAGAAACCAACCAAACAGATTGTAAGTATCATTGAAGGAATCATACAATGGCAATGATGACTTTAAATGTAAAAAAGAGAAATGCTTTCTAAACATAGATTTAAGTAACAATACTCATTCATTAATGGTTAGCATCATATTGTTCCTTTATATAATTCCACTTAGGTAACTAAAATCTATACTTATTTGTGTATGGTTCACTAGTGGAGGTGATTTTGAAGATAAGAGAAGAACTAATCACTGAAAACCATGATAACAAAGTCCTACAAAGCTGGACCGGTGACCCATGCATGCTTTTTGCATGGCAAGGAATATCATGTGATTTTTCCAATGGTGCACCTGTTATCACTAAGCTGTAAGTCCTTTTATTCTTCTTGAAAATATGTTGCTAAGTTCATCAAACTGAGAGCAAGAATTACATCACTTAACTGTGGCTTCTTAATGATTTGATGACCGTATAAGATGTATATTATTGTTGGTTTTGCAGGGATCTTTCCTTAAGTAATCTGAAAGGACCACTTCCATCCAGTGTCACAGAGTTGACTAACTTACAAATAATGTATTGCTTCCTTATAATAAGCCTTTGTTCAGTTGCTAGCATGTGTTTGTATTTTGGGACTCATTCCATTGGTGTATGTGCAGGAACCTTAGCCACAACAACTTCAATGGCTATATCCCCTCATTTCCAAGTTACTCAATGCTCACTTCACTGTAATGACTCTTTCCTCAATGAATTTTAACACCCAATTTTTGTTTTGTTTGCTCTTACCTCTTATTAGATATCGATACTTCAATAGACACCTACTTTCAAATGTTGAAAAATAACATTTTTTTTGGCTAAGAAAATAGTACTTACTTCCTCATCATAGAGCAATGTGCTGTTTGAAAATTTTCCAAATATTGATTAATTAGACTTTTTTTTTTTGGATCAGAGATCTGAGATACAATGATCTTATGGGGTCACTTCCACCGTCATATAACTCACAGCCACATTTAAAGTCAATGTAAGTTTTAGATTTTGCATTGTATTTCATCTTATATATTAAGATGTTGCTTCAGAATTCTAATCACTGTATGTTTGAGCAAACTCCATTATCTTGTATTCTATTATTACTTTGCAGATATTATGGCTGCAATGATCGCATGGACCATAAGCTTTCAGGAAACTTGAACATTTCAATCAATACAGAGTAAGAAGTATCTTCCTAAACAGGAAAAAAAGAGTAGTTTTGAGACAAAGGAAATAAAATTGAGTGTGCTGCATTGATGTTTCAGTAATGGAAGTTGTCAGAAAGGGAATGATTTTCCACAACAAGTAGCAATTATTTCAGCCGTTGCATGTGGCTCTTTCTTGATTGCTATGGCTGTTGGAACAATTTTCATTTATCGTTATAGACAGAGATTAAATCCATTGGAAGCATTTGGAAGAAAAAGCAACCCAATGATAACAAGTAGGCATTAATTATTCTCATATCCTCTAATGTTTGGTGTTCTTGGTCTTTTTGCATTATATACAAAATCAAGATTATAATTCATCTCCTCATTTTTAAACTATCTCATAATGTTACTTAGAGTGTTCATTATATCAAAGAACATTGCTATCATCATATGATTTATTCTGTGTAGCATACCATATTATTTTGGTCCAAGATTCCAATCCAAACTGCAGGATTTATTCTGACATGTATTTCCACAAACAAAATGCAGATGTGATATTCTCATTGAACAGCATAGACGATTTCTTGATAAAATCTATTTCAATTCAAGCATTCACTTTGGAATATATAGAGGTTGCAACCGAAAAGTACAACATTTTGATAGGTGAAGGAGGCTTTGGTTCTGTCTACCGTGGCACCCTAGAAAATGGTCAAGTTGTGGCTGTGAAGGTTCGGTCAGCCACATCAACGCAAGGCACCCGAGAATTTGATAATGAGGTGCACAAAACTTTTGTTTCAAATTTAATTGCAATATCAAAGTTCCAATAGCATTGTTTAAAGATGTATAATAAAGTGACAGTGACAGATAAAAGAAAACGAATGGAGTAACTTTTTAGATAGCATAAAATAATGCATATGCCAATCATGAAATTTCGTTACTAGTCAATGATTTCTAACCAAAATAAAATTTGATACTAGTGGTATCTACACAGTGCCATCTAACTAGTCTATGATGGTACTTGCAGCTAAACCTGCTTTCTGCAATAAGGCATGAGAACCTGGTGCCTCTTCTTGGATATTGTAATGAAAATGATCAGCAAATTCTGGTATATCCTTTTATGTCCAATGGCTCTCTACAAGATAGACTATATGGTAAGTACCCAATGATCATTTAAGCTGAAATGTTTTGATGGATGGGTTATGTTTCTAAAATTTCACTTGACAACAGGGGAACCTGCAAAGAGAAAAATACTAGACTGGCCAACCAGACTGTCTATTGCTCTTGGTGCCGCCCGAGGCAAGTAAATTTGATGTTGTATTTTTTACCAAGTGGTTCCAGATGCAAATATATAAAATCCATGCATCAGATTCTTACCTAACTACAAATTCATATACAAGATGTTGGGACCACAGGAATATTTACTAGATTTCTGGTTGAACAGGTTTGGCACATTTGCACTCGTTCCCTGAGCGATCTGTAATTCACAGGGATGTGAAATCAAGCAATATACTTTTGGATCACAGCATGTGTGCTAAGGTTGCAGATTTTGGTTTTTCAAAATATGCTCCACAGGAAGGAGACAGTGCTGTTTCGCTTGAAGTAAGAGGAACTGCAGGATATCTTGATCCTGAGTAAGTGCACTTCTAGGATTTTGCCTTAATTTATTATACTGATCTCTTAGTAACTTGGGGAACAAAATATTTATTTCTGCAGCATTCTGTGTTTATTCATGAAAGTTAAGGTCATCACAAATCTTCCTGTGCAGGTACTACACAACCCAGCAATTATCTGCAAAGAGTGATGTCTTCAGCTTTGGTGTGGTTCTTCTTGAAATTGTGAGTGGCCGGGAGCCTCTCAACATCCACAGACCGCGGAATGAGTGGAGTTTGGTTGAATGGGTACGGAACAACTCCAAAAGCATGAGACTAGTTTCACCTTATTGCACCTACAAATGCATTCCATTTTTGCTTAGACTTTTTCAATTCTGTGATTTTCTAATCATAGAACTTGGTGTGCAGGCTAAACCGTACATAAGGGCATCAAAGATTGAGGAAATTGTGGATCCTGGCATCAAGGGAGGGTACCATGCAGAAGCAATGTGGAGAGTGTTGGAAGTAGCACTGCAATGTGTTGAACCTTTCTCAACAAATAGACCGGCCATGGATGACGTCATGCGCGAGTTGGAGGATGCTCTGATCATAGAAAACAATGCATCAGAGTACATGAAGTCCATAGAGAGCCTTGGATCCAACCGTTACTCTATTGTCATAGAGAAAAGGGTGCCACCCTCGACCTCGTCAATGGTAGAATCAACCATCATACCTCAATCCTTGAACCATCCGCAGCCGAGGTAGTATAAGGAAAAAACACTTGGGGATGCACTTTCAGGGACTCCATAACGCATCTGGAAACTAAAATAATAGTTGTCTAGGACACTGGCATTCAAAGCTCCAGTTTTATTGTGACAATGTTTTCATCAATGCATTCAAATGGATAAACAAGTGGTAGAATTGCCACATACAACTAGGAAAAGATGCACCAACTTGCAAGTTTGATGACAGAATGCTCACTGTTTAACACAACTGCATTGACACCCCCTTCGTCAATTGTTTATGGGAGAGTACTACTGTACTAGTAGCAATATAGTTTGTTGAATTGAGCTAAAAGTTCAGACTCGGATTGTTTTCTTACACTTAGAATAGAGGCTGGTATACCCTTAAGTAAATCACGTTCTTGGGTATTGAATTTTTATTTGATCTGAGTAGTAAATAATTGTATGGTAGGTGAATACAGATTAAAAATATGACTAATTTTTTTATATGGATTAAATATGCGTTTAATACATTGTTATTAGAAGTGTGGGTGTTTTTCTTTGATATGGAGTTTTTTTTTAATTGATATTAATCAAATCAGACGGTCCAATTTATTTGAAAAAAAAAAATCAAGCTACAAATTGAAGGGTCTAATTTTAACTTTTAAATCTTTTATTTTTGAAAACAAAAATCAGAAAATCTAATTTCAATGTTAAAAATTTTTTAATTTTCAAAAACGTAAATCTGATAGTCCAATTTGTGATGTTTTAAAAAAAGGTTAAACAACATAAATCCATAAATCCATAGATACGATGTTTGAATACCACTGTACAACCAAAAAAGAAATCAGAGGCACCGATTTCTTTAATCCCATAGCATCGCAATCATATCTTGTGTCTCATCTTTTTGTCATACACACTCACATGCAGCATAGAAAAAATAATAAGCCTTAAAAATGTACCATGCGACATGTCTGAAAATCAGGTGGTGATTTTAAAGAGCGAAAAATGCTGTTCCTGTATTTTTTTTTTCCGATTTCTCAAAGGGGCTGGATTAAGAAATTATCAATGACAATTGGACTTTTTTATTGATGTTTTCTGATAGATTAAGGTAAGTAAAGGTTACTTTTTGTTCAGTTGCACAGATTTGATATGGCAGTGTGAAACAAGCCATCTCCAAATCTCATGTATCGGTGATAAAATAACATGATGTTCTGCCTCCGATCTTCACCAAACATTAGATACTATACTCAAGCTGCAGCTGACAATAGGCCATTGTGCCTGAGCAATGCATCCGGTGTTGGTTCTCGCCCCCGGAATTGCACAAACACCTGAATACAGCAGCCAGACACGTTTCAGACATGAGATATGGATAAACATCAAGACAAGTGGATATCAAAGATATGTTCAGATGTGTTATCTGACCTCTAGGGGTGCCTTGCCGCCTCCAAGAGCAAGAATCGTCTCGCGGAACTTGCACCCTGTTTCTTTAACAGCCTGTGTAAAGAAGCATCAACCATGTAACTAGCAAAGGAGCATATTCTAACTAAACAAACAGCGAATTCCAGATTATAACGGAGAAAAACATTCCATAGGTTTGAAAAAAAAAAAAAAAAGCGTGGAAATTTTGAAATTGACAATTGTTTTGCCATCAAATATACCTTGATGTCATCTAACCCAGCATCCTCAAATGCAGAGAAAGCATCTGCAGACAACACCTCAGCCCACTGCATCAAAGTCAAATTTACAAGAGTTTAGAATGTTTAGAAACACGTAAGTGAACTATATTGGCACCTCAAGATTTGAGAAATGTTGTTTAGTATTAAATCAACATATAAATACCTTGTAACTGTAATATCCAGCTGCATATCCACCTAAAAAATATAAAAGCAGACATTGAATTAACAAGAACTTTTGTAAGATAACTGAGTGATTTTAATAAATACAAGAAGCATGGCAAACCTGCAAATATGTGGCTAAAACTGCAAAGAAACCTGTCCTCTGGCAGTGGAGGAATCACTTGTGTTTTCTCAGAAACTCTCCGGTCAACATCATAGATAGATTCTGGTCCTCCAGGAACATATTTTGTATGAAGCTCTAGATCTACAGTTGCAAATCTTAACTGCAAATACAAAATTGGATATACATTAACAAACATATATAGGATTAATCAGGTAAAGACCAGTGTAAGATCAGAATCAGCATAAAATATATATTAGGTAGTTCATCTTGGAGTTACAATGACCCATGAAAATAGTGTTGTTAAATGTAATTAATTCTTTGAAAAAAAATAACTAAAAGTATTTTGCAAAAAAGTTTCACGCTGCAAATAAAGTATGTATTTCTATTAAAAATCTATTCCAACTGGGGTGTGTTTTAACAGTCTTGATTCAATGATGAAAATCCAAGACAACAATCACAAGATGCCATCAAAAAGAGACAACAAATTTCTAAAATAATGAGCAGAAATAAGACGATTAAGTGTTAAATTTTACCAACCTGCCGAAGACTTAGAGATCCAGCACGATAAGTCCTAGCTGCAACAAGCTTCAAGTATACATCTTCGGGGAGAGACTCCCCAGTTTCAAAGTGCTTTGCAATACCCATTAGAGTCTCTCTGAAACAAGAGACGACGTATCAAAATACATAATAGCAGTTAGAAAACCAATTTTTATAAACCAAAAGGCAATGTGAAACAGATCACATATGAATGTTTAAAGATGGCTCCGCTGACCAGAACAGTTGAACCAACCTGTCAAGAAGCACAATAATTTGGGTGCCCCGTAGATAACAATGAAATGAGAAGAAACGGATGTCAATTCAAGAACATACTTTAAAATACCCCAAAAAAATGGTAGCAAGGAAAAGATGCAGCAGATAATTAATTATATAAAGGGTTTCACATATAAAGTTCACTCTATTTTACTCTAATTGAAGGCTTAAGCAACACCCATGTACGACAAAGACCACAAAGGTATAAAAACCAGTAAACCACACACCGCATAATTCTTACCTATGATAGCACCAATTTTCCATGAACTGAGAAGGTAGCTCAACAGCATCCCACTCTATCCCTCGAATACCAGCAACCAAACCCTCATCCTGCTTGGTAAGCATGTGTTGCAGTGCATGACCAAATTCATGGAAGACGGTCTCAACCTGAGAAAAAGGCAAGTAAAAAGATTTGTTTGTTAGTGTTGTATTAAATGAAAAAGGTAGATTTGAACCTACATGTTATGCCCAATAGTAAAAAATCAATTTTAAACATAATGAGATTACAGTATTACACTTAAAATATGACCAAGAGTACATAGTCAATTGTAAAGATAGTGAGATTACATGTATGTTCAAACAAAAGCTTAAAGGTCATAGCCAATCAATAAATGTCAATCTATTACAAACTTCTTATAGTCTGGCCCTTGACAGAGTCTAAAATTTGTGAGAACAACATGACTAGATAATCTCAGTTACCATTGCCTAATCGGTTTGTTCCATTGTTTCACATATATTGATCACCGGTTTAAAAATATAACATGGATAAATATGTCAAGTACAGCTGACTTTACCTCACGGAATGTCATTAGGCTAGGCTTGTCCCCTACTGGTGGTGTTTGATTGCACACCATGTGGGCAACAGGTAACCTTGGCGAGATACCATCATGTGATAATACACGACTACGAGCAACAACTTCATCCATCCATGCACCTTGTTTTTTTTCAGAGGGACGACTGTATGGGTCAAAATAGAAGTATGCAATTGGACTACCTACAGAATCTTTAACACGGAAGAACCTGACATCCTTATTCCAAACCTAAATATGAAAAAGAACAATCTTGCATGAGTAAAATTAAAATACATTGACACCTAATATAAGAACCAAAACTGAATAAAAACAATTTAAGTTACCGGGGCTAGGCCATCAGCTGCCTCAATTTCAATACCAAAAAGAGTTTTTGCAAGGTTAAAGAGCCCATCAATAACCTTTGGGAGAGAGAAAAATGGGCGTAGTTCTTCCTAAAAGACACAACAACAAAGATCAGAGAATTCCGAGGAATATTTAATAAATTAAATTAAAAAACACAATTAAAAGCAATGGAAACTTGAACGGTCATTTTATCATTCTATTGAAACAAAAGACCAGAAAGCTCATATATGGTTGATATTAATAAAAAGGATGTGTATGAGCATATCAGAATTCGAAAAGAACAACAGACCAAAAGATAAACTTATCGTATGATCTATATTATGTCAACATATGCTTATTATATAGGAAAATGCCAGAGGGCCAATACTTTTAGTGGAAGAAAATGGAGAGTTGGCCAGTGCTGGCTGAAATGCAAGGCAATGTAAGGAAAAAATATTGGTCACCTAACATTTCTCAAATATACATCAGAAGACAGAAGTATAATTTTATTTTATTTTATTTTCTATGTTAAAATCACCAGAAGCATAAAATCAACAAAATATGAGTGTGTTCTTGATATATGATATCTCAAATTTAAATAATTTAACAAATTTTAGAATCAATTTTAACTGCAAGGGAATAATATGGACCAAGGTTCCATATACTGAATGGCAATAAGCAAAAGCCAATTGAAGATTTTTGGAGCTTCTTTGGAAAGCCTTGGTACATTAATAAGGTTGATTATGATGCTGTAGTTATGTATGTCTTTTTTCACTATAAATGATTAAAATTTTGGCCTTCCATTTTTTCTTTAAGAAAATAGGCAACCTTTATATCCAAGTAAAAAGGTTTTGCAGTTCATCCAACACTTCTTTTTTTTTTCGGTTTTTTTTTTTGTTTTTTGGGGGGGGGGGGGGGTCTCACTCCAAAAGTTGATGTCCCAATGTGTCAAATCGTCAGCTTCAGCTGCACCTTGACTTTTGGCAAATTCCTTAAGATCTTCAATATCTGTAAGGAAAAAAGAAAGAATGGAACAGGTACCAATTTTAAAAATGCAACGAGTTACAGGACAATTTTTAGAACTTAGTGTTATGCTTTGAATTCCTGCAAGAAGACACCTATGCCTTTTCCTTCTTGGAATATTAAATAAACAATATTGAATGGCTCATCCATTTAGATAAGTAGCCAACAAGCCTATAAAAGATGCCATTTTCCCAGCAAAATTAATGAAGCAACCAGTAAGTAACAACATAAAATTTAAATACTGACATAAGTACTAAATCTGAAGTGCATCAGATAGAATACCTTGCACGGCAGCATCCCAGGAAGCTTTGCGAAGCTTTTCCAGAAGTTCTTCTGCTTTATCAACAGTTGCCATTTTGGTAGCCATGCTAACCTGTGATGGATTACATATCAGCAAGCAACCTACAACAGGACTATATCCCTAATATGAAAATAATTTATATACTCATACCTCAGCATAGTTGTTGTAATTGAGAAGCTTGGCCTTTTCCAACCTAAGCTTTAAAATTTGATTAATTATGTCTGTATTATCCAAATCTCCACTTGAAGCACGCGTAACATATGCACGGTAGACTTCCTCACGCAAAGAACGATTACGAGCATGTTGCATTACAGCAATAAAACATGGAGCATCCAATGTGATAACCCATGGTCCATTCTCAGCCGAAGCATTTTCATGTCCCTGCATGTTTCCGCCAAGTAAACAACAAACAAAAGAAAGAAGAAAGGTAAATGTGAGATAAACAAAATGCATGTGAACAAATAATGAGTAATAAATGCTGTTTTGATTCCTTAACCTCTACCCCCCTTAAAACATATGTTAACAAAACCATAATTATCAAAATGATATACCTTAGACACTGCACTTTGAGCCGCCAACCCAAGAGCAGTAGCAGGTAATCCTTCAATCTCTTTCTTATCAGTGATTTGCTTTTCAAACTTTTTTGTTGCATCCAAAACATTCTCCTCAAATTTTTGTGATAACCTTTCTAGTTCCTGTGAATGGAATCATGATAACCAAAATCAATAAAAAAACCATCACCAGAATCTTCAGGTGTGAATGTCAATCACTTCTGTCAGAATTTGAGAAGCGAAAAAAAAAAAGGGGGAAGTAGCATCATTAAATTCTAATCGCTAGCGAAGCCTCCATTGGAATTGATATTATTAAAGAATTTAGGAGTTCAAGCTTCCATGTATTGACCCTTTCCTATTAACAATTTTGGAAAAAGTACAGAAGTATTAGCAGTTAATGCAACTTTATCTAGATTATTTTTATGTCAAGCATACTCATAAGTTGAGATTTCAAATTCTGGCTAATCACAAACAAAGCCTTTATTTCATTTTCCAACATCATTTGACAAAGGAACGGTCAACATACCTGTTCAATTTTGTTAAATTGCTCTCTTTTGTCATCTTCAAGAGAAACTCCATTAAGAACCGCCTCCTTTATTTGTGCTGCAAAGGCACAAGCAGTAAAGTGTAAAATGTGATAAAACGGAACTCATTCGACAAGACTGAAGTCAAATGCACGTGCATTATCAGATGAATTTTCTCATCTAACTTTTAACACCAATAAATTCAGTCAACTTAGTATCAGAACTAACATAGAGAGACAGAACAAAACAACATACTTCAATCACTTACTTTCAACTATACGCTTGCGAGCATCACTCAATGTGTTCCAATCAGGAGACTCCTGAATGGCTCGGAAGGCATTGTAAATGGGCTTGCTTTGCCCTAATCTAAGCTGGAACTTAACCTTCTCCGGCTGCAAACATAACGATAAAACATAAAGCTTAGCTAAAATACCAACAACGACTCTGAATTAGTGAAGTCTGAACTCACACTACAATCAGAGACAGATTTTTGAGAGAAAGCGTTCGGATTTAACCAGTAACGCGTGCACATTTGATCAAATTACAAAATTTACCAACCAAACCAATACGTAATTAGTATAAATGTAAGAATGCGTATCACTCTGAATTAGATGATAAATTGAGCATTTTTTGGAAGATGAAAAGAGTACCTGAACATCTTCAATGGCGGAACGGAGGTCGGAATTATCCTTAACGGACTTGAGGTGGTTGACGATGCCCCAGACAACGGAGAGGCGATCGAGGATCTTCTCCAAGGGTTCAACAAGTTTGGGCCAGGAGGGCTCAACAGTGCGTTCAAGTTCGTCCAAGTCAGCTTCCAGCTTCGTGAGGAGGCCGCGGATCCCCGGGCGCACGTGCTTCGCTTCCACCGCATCGAAAGGAGGGAAATCGAAGTCCTTCAGGAGTGGGTTATCGTCCTGTGTAGTTGCCGCCATTGTTGAATAAAGGAAATGAGAGTGTGCGTGAAAGAGTGAAAGAATGAGAGTTTTGTAACAAGCATAGAACCGAAGAAGAGAATTGATTCGATGAGTGTTTAAACTTTAAATTGAACTATTTTTTAAAATAAGTTTTCCGTTTTTTTTTCCTTGAGCTAATTTAACGTGAAATTATCCATGCTTTTTAGACAGCTGAACTACGAACTGAACCCTAAACCAAAAATCTTGCTGCTTCAGTTATCAATTCAGTTGTTTAAAAAATTAAAACATCAATAAACTTATACATTTAAGTGTGTAATATGTTTCTTTTTTAATTTTTACAACTATGCTCAACTACCTGTATACAATTTTTTTATGTACTCATATCAGTCTTGTTCTTCCTAAGGTGGAAATGAATGATTCTTTGCTTGTTCAAGTTAAAAAGAACAAACAGCATCGTTGTCAATGCTCCAAAAGATAAGGATTCTATTCCTATGTCTAAGTTAGAAAGATCGATTTTTTATTAGAAAATTTACAACGAAAAAGGTTGAAGCTTTGCCCAAGAATCATGCGAGAACATTCCTTTTCCACCAAACACATTGATTTTAACCGGCAAAAAAAAAAAAAGAAAGAAAAAGGTAGTAATAGTGTAATACCATTGAGGTTTAAGAATTTATATCAGCACTATTCTGGTGTCAGTGAAAGAGACTCATTTGATTTATAAGAGATATATTTATTTCCTGCAATCGGATTGTAATCGCGTAAAATGGGGAGGGAGGTGTCAACAAGCATCTATTCTGGAAATTTTGTAGTTGAAGCCTTTATTACATATGATATGCATTGATACATTTCAAGAAGATAATGATCAAGTTTTTCTAGATTCATACATAGACTAAATTTTATATGTTATCCTCTTAGCGTCCTGTAACATGAATCAAGAAACTGATCATCTTGAATTGCATGCCAATAAGACCACGGTGTGACCTGTCACAATGCAAACTGAATTCGTGAGAGAAATTTCAACAAGGATTTTGAATGTGCCAGTTTAAGAAACTTGATCTTCAGTTAGAAATGTCAAATGCAAGATTTCTTTATCTTGAAGAACTAAAATACAGTACGAAATCATCAAGGAACTAGAATGCCTGAAAACATGGTTACATCGTCAAAATGCATACCTATTGGAACATTTTCTCTCCTCAATCTTTGTATTTCATGGTTGCTTTATCGAAACCAATGGTTGGAAATTGCTTTGCATACTCTTCAACATCGTGGCGGAGCTTTGCAATCTCTGCCTGAAAGGTTGAAGATGACTCGATTGTGGCCATAAAGTCCTTCAATTTCGTTCCTGATAAAAATATTCAACAACAAACCACAAGTTAGCTTAATTAAGCAGCTGCAATCTCTCAGCAACAAGTTAAAATTTAAACCAGAATTTTCTGAATAGAAAACAATTATGCATATTGAAAGTTTTAAGAACCTTTGCTCTCTGCCTTTATCTTCACAGCCAATTTTACTGCTGCATCAAAAAACTCCGCTACCTTGACAAAATCCTCCTCAACAAATCCCCTAGAAGTAAGGGCAGGCGTTCCTGAAATCAACAAGAGCTATCAAGTTAATGACAAAAGACATTGAAATCTCAATATAAGCAATTGAAGAGTCTGTACCCATCCTGATGCCACCAGGAACCATAGCAGAGACATCTCCAGGAACAGTGTTTTTATTTGCTGCAATATGAACAGCTTCCAACACCTTCTCAACTCTGGAGCCATCAATTCCCTGCACAAATAATTGGGAAAGGCATTGGTCTCACTTTAACATTACTTAATAAGATTATTTAGGATAAAATGCAGTCACAGCTCTAGTTTTTGGATCTCGCATAATATAGGCCTTTTTCAAGGGGATACAAAATGTTCCAGAATTAAAGCACAAGCAAAGCTAGTAACTTCGTTTTAGTGTGGTATGACTATGGATGTGTACTTGTTTGATAAAAAGAAGTGACTCTTTTTGAAAAAATAGGTAGGAGTTTCTTCCCATAAGGTCAATTCTGAATATTGTCTCACTTTCTCAAAAGCTTACCAAGTGATATCTAATAACACAAGCAACTAGCATTAGATGCCATAATTATTGTGTTAAAAGTACACCCATCTAAGCTTCTATGAAAGCAAGCCAGATGTGTGCATTACCTTGTTCTTAAGATTCACCAAAACAAGATGATTCTCAGTTCCACCGGAAACCAGCTCATAGCCTCTCTCACTAAGAGCCTGCAAAATGTCAAAGATTCCATCAGTACATAACAAAGGCTATATATTTGGAACACTTTGTGGTATAGAATCCAATAGACACAACAAGAAATATTTGTCATTTGTAATGCACCTGTGCAAATTTTGAACAATTGCTGAGAACTTGCTCTTGATATGCCCTATACTCTGGAGTTGTAGCCTGCATTCACACGGGAAATGAATTATAAATACTGTACACAGAGCATATCTGAACATTCTTGCAATAGCAATATTTTACAAAGTTAAAATAATAAAGAACTCAGTATGGATTCAGACAATTTGGTTTCAAGAGTATCATTTAAAGATTTTGAAACTTATTCCTCCCACCCATTTGCATTATCCAATTGATATCATTCAAATTAGGTCAATCTCCAAATCCACCCCCAAGAAACCTTCATATTATGCTAAGATGAAAAAGCAGGGTACTACAAATCCAATTTATTGTCTCTGGCACTTGCAAATATATACATAAACGGTGAACCATAATAATATAATATGAATAAAAATAGACCTTTTCCATCAGAATCTGTCACAACTGAAAAAATATGAATCAAGAAACAAAGAGCATACCTGCTTCAATGCAACAGCCAAACCAGTAATGGTGTGGTTGTGCGGACCACCTTGCAGTCCTGGGAAGACAGCTTGGTTGATTCGGTCCTCGTAGTCATACAACACCTGAAAAAAAAAAAAGAATTACTGTATCGATGTTTGGCCAATGTCATGAATTTAAAACAGCACAAACCGGACCTATAAATAAAAGTGAAATTTCAGATTGAGAAAAGAACAAAACAAAGTCAAATGAATCTAAGCAATTTACCTCCTGTCCTTGTTTGTTAGTTTCTTTAACTCCCTTCCTGAAGAATATCATAGCTCCACGGGGGCCACGAAGTGACTTGTGAGTGGTGGTAGTCACTACATCTGCATAATCAAAAGGTGATGGGATAACACCAGCTGCAACCAATCCACTGATGTGTGCCATATCTGCCAACAGTATAGCTTTCTGTTTGTCGCACACCTGCAACATGCTCATGAATTCAACGTTGGGCCTTCCTGAAAATCATTTAATGTGTACAACATAAAATCTATAAAAACTAACATACAATTTGTTACCTTGCGTACACGTGCATAATCATACAGGCGTGCATAAGCACTGGCTCCAGCAACAATTAATTTTGGCCTGAAGAGTTTAGCCATGTTTTCCATCTGCATTTTGAGATTTTCATGTCACAACGATGATAATATTACACAAAAGGGTACAAAAAATATCGGATTAGCTTGAGTTTGATTTTAAGAGGTTCAAAAAATTATTTACGATGAAGTAAAATTGTTTGATTTCTAATTTATATGCATGCGGTCTGTAACTAAACTTGCTATATGTATATCAGATGAATACTTTAATTCGTGGCGACTAAAATAAATATGATCAAGCTAATTATGCAAATAGCAATAATCTGTTATTACGGAAGTAGCCAAATCAATACCTGGTCATAGTCAATGTATCCTGTGCTTTCATTCAATCTATATGGCATTGTCTCAAAAAAAATCGAGACTGCAGAAATCTTTTTGGTGTCAGTCTGCATCGTGACAACAGAAACAATCTTAGTCTATCATATATATAATTAAACAGAAGGCAGAACAAATTAATGAAAGAGCTTCTTGGATAGAGAAGAAAAAAGAAAGTTTGTTCACACATGTAATGAATCCTAATTAACTGTCACAATCACACTAAGCAATGCCAATAGTAAACACAAAGTCTCAACTAATAAGAATTATACATAAATAGATATGTAATAAGAGCATTAAATTTTTATGAATAACTACAAAGTGATTTCTATCTAATCCTTGAAGAAATTGCCAAAAGAAATTACCAATAACCCATGAACGTGATAGATTTCATTATCACAGGAAATGGTGGATGATGGAAGTTGAAAATACCTGGTATCCATGAGAAAGATGTCCACCATGAGGAAGATCAAGTGCCATGATTCTGTCATGAGGTTTTAGCAATGCAGTATAAACTTGAAAATTTGAAGGAGACCCAGATAGAGGCTGAACGTTCACTGCAGTTTATGGGTAATAACATATGAGAAAAATTGACACCTAAATATTTTAAAAGAATCTACTGAATATCAAGAAAGCTCATGAGCATTCATTTTGAAATTTAACCAGCAAAAAGTCTACAAGAGAATTCAACCTAAATGCTACTTCTGAATTCTGAATAAAAACTCGTGTGCCTCAAGTGGTAGAAGAAGAAAGGGGAAAAAAAATAAAAAAAAAGGTAATCACAAAGAATAGATCATGTCCACCTGCAAGCTTAGAACAATTAGAACAACAGGCCAATGACCAACAAGATGAAATAATGTGCAATCAACAAAGCCAAATAAAAGGGTATACCAATATAGTTATTGTGCAGTTACCTCCCCATTTAGCTGGATCCAACCTAAATGCCTCGAGGGCACGCTTCTGACATAGTCTTTCTGCCATATCAATGTACCTTGAGGAAGAAAGGCAACAATTTTTTAATTGGACTAGAAGCAGGAGTCCATAATAAAATCTAAAATGCTAGCCACTGTATATTATTGTGTTTGTTGAATTATCCAGAGGTGAACGAACACAAAGAAGAAAAGTGAGCGACATACTCATTTCCACCATAATATCTTGCACCAGGATATCCTTCACTGTACTTGTTAGTCATGACTGAGCCAACAGCTTGCATTACAGAGACTGAAGTGAAATTCTCTGACGGTATCAGTTCAAGCCCCTTCACCCCCAAAAAAGTGATATTCAGATAAGTCATTCTAATAAGTACAAGCTACTGAAAAAAGAAAAAACTGAGTTCCAATCCTTATGTAATGTTCTCCCTAGGTGCGGTAATTTTGAACAGAACCACGATTAAAACAGAAATAATTTTGTTGTTCCATGGTTTCTGCAATCACATTGCACGCAACAATTGTAGCTGCATAAATGAAGAGTCTCATGACCAATAACATGTGTATGTAAACAAAATTACCTTCCATTGCCTAGCTTTTTCGAGCTCAATTATATCAGCAATCTGAGGATCAACAACCTCAAGCGGGGCATTCAATTGCTTTGGCCACTGAAAATCCCAACAATTTGAAATCGAAACCATCACACTACAACCAAAATTAACCTTCTTTTTTTTTCCTATAGTAGAAATGAATTGAAGTGATATCTTACTGTAACTCCTGGTCTCTCTTTGTCGTAGACAGCTTCATCAGGCAACGATGACTACAACAACCAATTTTGGAAAAGAAATAAAGGAAAGAAAGGAAATTAGTGAATAAAAACGGCAGCAACTAAAGAGAGAGAGAGAGAGAGAGAGAGAGAGAGAACAGACCTTGTAGCAAACGGAAGTGGCATTGAAGAGAGGGCGGAGAGGTTTGTCTATGGAAGATGAGAGCCTCCGAAGCGCCATTGCCATCGCCATCTCTCTCTCTCTCAGACAGAGAGTGTATTTGTGTGATAGTTAGTTGTTATTGTTATCCATCTTCAGAGTGCCTGTGACTCAGTAAGGAGAGCCATGGCGCCACGGTTTGGGAAGACCCACCCTTCACACGTGCACTTCAATCATTGGCTCTATTTATAATATCATTATGTTTAAGTATTCAGATCTTGCTGATAAATTTTAATTCATTAACTATCACATTTTTTTACGTTTATATCCATCATATTTCGTGGACATAAAAAAATTAATAATTTATTTTTTATGTATACATAATATTTTTGTATTGATATATAGTTTGATTTTAGTATTATGATCTTCTGAGAAAAACGAAAGTTTTTATTCTATTTTATTTATGTTATACGTTAGTAATTCTAACATTTAAATTTTGAATACTGATTTTTAAATAATAAAAATAATTTACATTACTAATATATATATATAAGATGAATAAAATAGGGAGAAAAAAGACTTTAGTTTAGACTTGAGACACCTAATTCTCTGGTACCTGCATTTACAGGAGCATGCATGTTATGATGTATGTATGTGCAACTCATTGTCATTCATATTTTCATTATTTTGTGTGAAAATAAAATGAACATAACTTGAAAATTGAGATATTTATGCACACACATTGGAAAGTAAAAGAGGCCATGAAAGGCCTATCCACAATGGCATAATCCTCGCTTCTTGGCCACAACTTGATTAAGTCTGTCTGGGTGCGTTCAAAAGGCGGATTGGGTGTTCAAAATTCTTGAAAGTGATGCTGCCACTTGCCACAAATCCATTCAAATTCTTCACGAGTCATAACAAAGCATAGATAATCCCAAACTCAAGCATGGTTGTTTTCTTGTTTCCCTGAATTCAATATACACCTTCAAACCAAATTCGTACTTTAGCTAAGAGGTTAATGTTTTCAAGTGTATAAAATAGTAGACCTTTTAATGCATTAAAAAGTCTCAAAAAAAAAATAAGTAACTGATTCTTCTATAATTATAAAACATTACAGTATAAACAATATTTTCAGCACAAAGCTTAGCCGTTTGTTTTAACAATTTTTTTTCTTTTTGTCAATACAACACAGAACACACACCCACACTCCACTCACACACGCATTAGATACTCTCTTTTTTTTAGCAAAGTGATAACTGGTGTCTTTTTTTTTTCCTTTTTAAGGGTGGACATTCTTTTTGCTTTTCCGTTATTTGGTCTATTTATTTTTTGCTAGATTACGTATCTGGTTTGAGACATTCATAGAGACATGGATTTTGATCCAGCTAGTATAAGAATTCTTATGGCCTTTAACAGGGAACCATAAAGTTGGTCTAAGCCCAATAAGGTCTATAATATCTTAAATTGGACTAAAACCACAAGCCCACAATATGGCAATCCTACCCAGAAACGAAATACATTTCTCAATGACTAAAAGTCAAAAATCTCGCTAGAAGAAGGGCTTGAACCTCCGACCTTGTGGTTAACAGCCACACGCTCTAACCAACTGAGCTATTCCAGCTTTCAATATTATTGATAAATAAAACTAATATAATCTTATGAAATACAAAAATAAAACATTACCCTCCAAAATTTTTCACTCTTAACATTTCATTTGTTTCAATTTTTCATAATATTTAAAATAAATTTTAATTTTTTATTCATCATTAATTTTTTTTTCCAAATTCTCCCAAAACAATCTCCTTAGTCCTTAACTCTTAATAACCCTCCCAGTCTCCCACACACTCTAAATCTCTTCCCTTCACTCTCTTACAACGCGTATTAACACCACCACTACCACCCATTCCACGCGCCTCTGTCATGTTTACTTCATCCTCTTCCTCACATTGATATTCCTTCACCGCATTTTTCCTCTACCCATCATAATTACCATCGCTTTTTTTGTTACCGTTTTTCTTTTCCCTCATTTTGTCATCAGCCTTAGCTTTGCACCTTTGAGGTCGATGACGATTGTTGGAAGGATAGAATCGAAGAGCGCATACCCCCTATCCATTGCTCATTTGCTTATCAAAGTCGTTGTCCATGTCACCTCCACATCCATCACATCTCTTTATTTTTCACCTTCTTATCTCCACTTTCACTTTCATGTTTCTGTTTCTCTTCTAAGCGCTATCTAACATGACTTCTATATGATTGGGTTAGAGTGGTAGCCTGGTAGCAGCAAGATGTGGGATAAGATGGAAATGAAATAGGGTTGCTAGTAGTGTTGGGATTGTTAGTGGTGAGAGAATTAGCATGTTATGACTAAATTTTGAATCGAGGTTAGAGTTTTGAGTTTAGGATTGAAATTGGGGTTAAGTTAGAATTATGAATAGAGTTGAATTTGCAGTTAAAGTTAAAAAAAAACAATTTAATTAAAATTGTTTTTGATAAAAATTTAATAATAAAGATAAAATTAAAATTATTTTAAATATTAACAAAAAATCAAATTAAATATTAAAGATAATTTTAGAAGTGTTAGGTCCAATAACTTAATAATACAATATTTTTAGATTATTATTAATTATCACATCAATAATGTTACATTATTTCTATGTCATATTTTTTTAAATTGTACATAATATTCTTTTAATTTGGTAAGTGAATAATTAATTTATTATAAATTAAAATTTTATTTAAAAATTTATTATTAGTTAATAAATTATTATATACATAAAACAAAATTTAAACTTTTTTTTATGTATAACGGGTCCAAGACCCAGGACAACAAAAGATCACAGCGTAACGTTTTTGGAGAATTTCATTCCATTTCTATTCGCAAGCACTTGATGTGCGACCATAGTAGGGGGAGCTTGAAGTAATGGACTCCAGCTTCTTGTTCTTGCCCTGCCTTAGCAAGAGCATCTGCGCAGAAATTTGCCTCCAGGTAGATATGACGGACAACAACGCTCTCCAAGCTAACTAGGAGCTCTTTAATAGCTCGAATTAGAGTAGATTGAGAGTGTTTCTCCATTGATGTCTTTTGAATTAGCTCCACAGCACATTTAGAGTCAGACTCAACCACAAGTTTGGAGATTCTCATCTCCGTTGCTAATTTAATGCCGACATAAAAGCCCCAGATCTCTGCCGTAGTGATGGTACACTTTCCAATCTTCATGCTGAAACCTACTTTCACGCGGCCCTCCCGATTCCGGATAATGCCGCCACATGCCCCTCTACTTCCAGGTTGGAGCACCGAGCTGTCCATGTTCAGTTTAAGCCATCCCTGTTCCGGCGGTTCCCATCCGATTGATTCCTTTCTGATAAGTCTTAAGGTTTTGGTACTGACCTCTGTTAGGTTTAGAGAAAAATGATAATGATCTGCAAGATTAATTGCAATGCGATTAAATTGGGTGTTTGGTAAACTTTCTTCACTAAAAATAAGCTCGTTTCTGCTTTTCCAAGCTAAGTTACAGGTGGTGGTGAAAGTTATAGGCCAAGGTGTCCCATTAACAAAAGGAGAGGCTTCCAGAAGATTTTTTCTCAACCAGTCATGGAAGGATTGAGAGAAAAAGGTGTCCTGGTAATCTCTGGAAATGATACTGGTCCACACTTTGCGAATAAAAGGGCAGTCCCGCAAAACGTGGAGTATCGTCTCTTCGACATCATGGCATCTAGGGCAGGTACTATCTTCAGTTAATCCTCTGCTTTTCCTTTTGCTATTTGTTAAAAGAGCTTCACGAGTTAAAAGCCAATTGAAAGACTTCAATCTCTGGGGAATCTTTAATTTCTAAATTTGCTTATATATGTTACTATTCTCACTATTATCCTTGAAAAATGCATCATAGGCTATTCTAATAGAAAAATTTCCATCTGCTGCTAGAGCCCAACTCACACAATCCTCCCCTGTAGAGGCATTAGGGGCTTTTAGGGTGCGAAGATGACTGATTATCATCAGGCAGAACATGAGAGATTTTCTCCCAATCCCAATTCCCATGCTCATTCGCATAATCTTTGACCTTTTCTGCCATTCTGTTCTCGTCAAGGTTCATAATAGCAGCTTCTCGTAGTTTAGGAATTCCTGGAACCCAATGATCCTCCCAGAAAAAATATCCTTTCCATCTCCTATTCTCCAAACGAGCTGATTACAAAACTTATCCCAAATAGAATTGATTCCTTGCCACACATTCAAACTGCTAGTTTTTTTGTAAACTTTTGGAACCTTGCCATTCCCACATCCGTACTTAGCCTTCATGACTTTAGCCCACAAGGCGTCCTTATTATGAATGAGACCCCAAGCCAGCTCCATAAGGAATAACTGGTTAGTCTCGTGAGCTTTTCGAATACCCAATCTACCCTCTTCCTTGGTCCTACAAATTTTGTCCCAATTTAAAAGGTAGACATTCTTCTCCTCTTCATTACTTTCCTAGAGAAAATCCCTACAAATCTTATCAATCTTATTACAAACCACCTTTGAAAGCTTCATAGTTTGCATACAATAGCTAGGGATAGTGGATAGAACAGATTGGACGAGCGTAGTTCTCCCGGCGAGAGATAAAGTCCTCTTGTTTCAAGAAGACAGCTTGGATTCAATCCGATCAATCACAAATTGAAAGTGTTGCTGGTTGCATTTCTCGTGAATGAGGGAGACTCCTAGACATCTTCTTAGATTTGATGTGAGTGGCACTACAAGATCCTGGCTAAGCTATTGCTTGATGTTGTGGTTCACGTTCTTTGAAAAGAAGACACACGACTTGCTAAGGTTGAACTTTTGCCCTGAGCTATCACAGAATATTTGAAGGGTCTCCTTAATAACTCGAACCTGTTACAAGCTCGCTCTTGCAAACAGCACCAAGTCATCTGCAAAACATAGGTGAGAAATATTAGGTCCATTTCTGGAAAGGGTTATAGGTTCCCACTTTCTATTCTCTACTACTTTGTTAATCATATGTGATAATCTTTCAATACATAAAAAAAAGAGGTAGGGAAAAAGAGGGTCTCCCTATCTAACGCCTCTGGTAGGAGAGAACGTTTCAGATGGTGAACCATTCCATAGGAGATTCATAGTTCGGGATGAAATGCAATAAGCAACAATGTTGATAATGTTCTCTGGGATTCCATATCCTTTAAAGTATCCACCACAAAGTTCCAGTTTAATCTATCATAAGCCTTTTCTAAGTCAATTTTATCGCCATTAAGTCTTTGCCTTGGTTCCTGCTCCTCATAGTATGGACCACTTCCTGTACCACAAGAATATTATCCGCACTAACCCTGCCAGGCACAAAGCTAGATTGAGAGTTAGCAATAAGAGTAGGCATAAAATTCTTAAGTCTAGAAGCCACAATTTTAGTGATCACTTTATAACACACGTTATAGAGACTAATAGGTCTGAAGTGGCTAAAATTTTTCGGAGCTGGATTTTTAGGTATGATAGTAATCAGCATTTGATTGACTTCCCTGATGTTCCTCGGGTCTTGGAAGATGTCCTTGACCCAGCTGGTTAATGATTCTGCTACTATATCCCAGGAGTGTTGGAAAAATTTTGCTGGGATTTCATCGCTGCCCGGTGCCTTCCAACTTCCCATGTTAAAGATAGCATTTTTAACTTCCTCTCTAGAGGCTTCCTTCGCAAGCTCAGCATAGTCTTCTTTGTGAAGCTTGGGGAATCGGTTTTTAATAGGGTAGGGCTTATTATTTCCGTCTGACGAGTAGAGAGCCTTAAAGAAATTCACTCCCCATTTCTTCAAATCAGCAACATCATCAATCCAGTTACCTTCCTCATCTTTAAGTGCAGTAACTTTATTTCTTTTCCTTATTCTATTGGCCTTCTGATGAAAGTATCTTGTGTTTTTATCACCAAAGTTAATTTTATTACATCTAGACATTTGTTGCCAATAGCTTTTCTCTTGGATGGAAATGGTCTTATACTCCTTGTTGAGATCATTTTGAAGCTTTTCTAAGAAAGGATTAGGATGAAAAGATAACTTGTTATTGATTCCCTCTAATCTATTCAAAATTCGTTACTTTTTTCTAAAGATGTGTCCAAAGACGTCCTTGTTCCATAACCTTGCTTGGGCTGTGAAATTCCTAACATTTTGAACAAGCCCTTGAGTTCTATTCCAACTTCCTTTCACCAAGTTATTATAGTCTTTATGCAGAATCTAAGGCGCAAGAAATTGGAAGGGTTTATCCCTCCCATCATCATTAGCTACCTGAAAGTTAAGAAGGATAGGTAAATGGTCAGATTTTAATTTAGGGAGATGTTTCACACCAACATCAAGAAAACGATTAGAGAAGGAAATATTGCTGAAAAAACGGTCAAGCCTTCTCTTAATATTTCTTCTTTGCCAGGTGAAAGGGGGCCCTGAGAAGCCCAAATCTTTTAACCCACAAACATTTAAACATTTTTGAAACTTATAAGTATTAAGAGAAAGATTGGAAGATCCCCTGTGTCATTTATCGTAAGAGTAGAGTTGAAGTCCCCTCCTATACACCATGGGTCTGATATGCTATTAGCAATGTCCTCCAACTTATCCCATAGTGCATTGCAATTTTCTGCTTGAGGGATCCCATAAACAGCTGTGAAGAACCAAGGAGGTTCTCTATTCCATTGAACCTCCAAGTGGATAAGCTGTTTATGTATAGTAATGGGTTTGATGTTTCAAATATTTTTCTTTCATAAACACCAAATACCACCCGAAAAGCCTTCAGCTTCACTGACACACCAGCTATCGAACCCGAATTTTTTAATAATCAGCTCTACTTTCTTCCCTGAAATATGGGTCTCAAGTAATATGCAAAAGGTTGCCTTATACTTAGTATATAAATCAGTTAGCATAGAGTGAAACCCCTTTACAGAGGCTCCTCTGTAATTCCAAATTAAAATATTCATCATAAAAAAATCTAGATAACATAAAAATAAGACGAGGGAAGAGACTCCCTGGACAGAGAAGAGAAGAATTAAATCTCTATATGCCGAATATCCTCGGCATCACTTGCTCTTTGACTCTAGAGTTGTCATCATGCATACAACTATCTGTCACTTCAAAATTCTCTACCCTGGTATCATGTTCACTCTCAGGTGGTTTGTCTTTGGTATTTCCTATTTGACCTTCTACCCTTCCTCCCCCATAGTGGTGGCTATAAGGTTTCCCGTGTGATGGTCAAGATTGCCAAACAGAGGGATAACATTGCCCTCTTTATGGCTGTTGTAGATATTCTTCCCTAACCTGCTGAATTGTTTCCAGTATTCACTATGGCTTCCTTCTTTGCTTCTGTTATTTGATGCATCTATTGGAGTGTTGTCTTGCTTATCTGTATCAACTTGATTTTTTGCTTCAGAAGTGGAATTGTTTGTGCTGAGTTATTGTTTGTGTTTAGAGCTTCCTGCTTGATTCTGGTTATTCCTTCTACTATTATCAGAGTTCTTGCCTTTGTAGGTTTTACTTGTTGTATAATTCTTTGTAGCAGCATTATAGTTCTTCTGTTGGTTTTTCACGCTGGCATAATATTGCACTCCTTTAACGTTAGCATCATTTTTCTTTTCCTTATTAGAATGAATACTCCCTTCAAAATGCACTCCATTTTCCTCTTCTAGCTCTTGCTCCTTTAATGCATCAAATTTGTCTGCATAATCATTTCTTTTCTTTTTTTCATACGCCTTACCAGGATTTTGTCTATTCCTTCTCTGGGGTTTTTTAACCACCATCCATGGACCAAAGGGACTTTCCTTATCTTCCAAACCTTCAATATTCAAATTTTGATTGATTTGTGGGATTTGGTTCTGCTGAATATTCTCAACGGCTTAATTTTCCATATCTGCTCCCTGATTTTTTGCTATCATATTTTCTTTCCCATTTTGTTCTTGCTGACTCTACTTCCCTTGTCTCAGGTTTCCGGCATTGTCACCCCCTCTGTGGTGTCTCCGGTTAGAGTCTTCACCATGTTTTTCTGCATCTTGTTTGGTCTCTTCTGCCAATTCAACACACCCGTCCATTTTGTGTCCATGTCTTCCACAAGAGAAACAAATTTGGTGGAGTCCCTCGTATTCCAATTTGAAATCCTTGCCAAGGGCAGTGAATGATGGAACAAGCTTTCTTCTAAGATCTATTTCCACACATATACGTGCAAATTTTCTTCTGGAATGGATTGAGGTGAGCTCATCGACACGAAGCATGACTCCCAAGGACATCCCTACTTTCCAAAGGAAATGCTTGTTGTAAGGCTCTGTCGGGAGATTCGAAATTCTCACCGAGGTGGCCAATTTCTGCACCTCTGTTTTTTGTGGGATGAACAATGGTCTCCATCTTTGCACTAACAGATAATGGTCAGCAATCATCCATGGTCCTTCGAAAAGGGCATATCCATAATCCTCTTGACAAGAGAATCGAACCATGAAGAACCTTTCTTCGAAATCCATCACTCGGATAGCCTCATTTCTACCCCATCTACTGTTTATCCATCTTTCCATAGTTTGAAGGTTAATCCTCTTACCTAGAGGCTTCACAATCAGCGTCTGTTTCCATGACTTGCACCACTCGTCATACTCCTCCAGGGTCACTTCGATTGATGGTTTTGGGTTGAAGGGAGCCTGAGACTCTGTACCCAAGTCCCTGATTTCTTGATCAGAGAGATAGTCCTCCGCCACCATCTCAACAATATCTTCTGGGTTTAATTTATCTAGCACATCTCCTAATAGGCAATCTCTGTAAGAAACTTTGCAGGTTGGGTCATAGCAGTTTCAAGCACCATCTCCACATCCGGGTTGACCTGCTATCCGTCTATAATTACGTTGGGCTGTTCTCCTTGGTTAGATTCTTCTTCCATCACAACATCCCTCTGTCTTGTTGAAATTATCTTGACTTTCTTCGTGCTTCGTGCAACTAAATCCTCCTCCTCCGATGATTGTTTCTCGGTTTCCAATGAGAGAGTTTCAAGGTTCATTGCAAAATCCTCCTCCTCCTCTGATAACTTTTATACATGTAGCTGCAATTAGGGGTGTTCAAATCCAAACCGATTCAAATTAAACCGCTCATCTAATCCAATCCAAACTAAAAACCGATTAAAATCGAATTAATTCGGATTTGATTGGATTTTATTTTTTGCAAACCGCTGGATCGGATCGAATTTCGGATCTTCTTTTGATAACCGATCCAATCCAATCCAATAAATATTTTATGTTCAAAATATTATTTATTTATTTATTTTAACTAACCTATAATTTTAATTCTATTATTACATTATCGCTGACTTTTTAAGATATTGTTAAGACTTGTTACATCATTGTTGATTATATAAAATTTGATGTTGAGACTTGTTATATGTATTTAATTTTTTTAATTTACAAAACCGTAAATCTAATCTAATTCAAACCGCTTAAAATTGGATCGGATCACATCGGATTTTTTTTTTAAAAAGTCATCAAATTCAAACCGCACCACAAGTAAAATTAGTGTTCGAATTGGATGAATTTTTTACTCAAAACTAATTCAAACAGTACCGTGAACACTCCTAGCTGAAACAGTGCTTGATTTTTGGGGTAATAAAACGGCTTTAGGGTGAAAATTGAAGAGAATTAAGTTAGCCGAATTTGCTGTTACCGGCTGGCTAGTTTGCATGCATGTGGGGCAAACACTTGAGCCACCCCTATTCCCTCAACTCCAGATTTTGTTTTTGATATTAGAGTAGCAATGATGTTTTTTTAAAATGTGGGTTGATGGGGTGTTATTCTCAAATGTGGAACCGTTTAATTAGATAAAAAAAATTGGACCGTCCGATTTGTATGGATACAGAAATCAGACCGAGTGATTTATAAAATTGGACCGAGAAATTTGTGAAAAAACAAAAATTAGACCGAAGAATTTCTGTTAAAAAAAAATTTAAAATTTGAAGTATAGAAATTGGACCTTCCGATTTATGTATCTTCCACACTTTTAAAAAATACCAAAAATTATAATATTAAAATATATCACTACTTATACTTCCATATAAAAAAAAAACCCCTCAACCCAACATGTGCATTGTACATTTCCCAAGTCAAACCCTTATCTACCCACTTAGCTTGCATTATTATTGGTCATGATGTATCACGTATGTGCATGTCCATTACAAAATAGATATACAAACCTAAAATCTCAAACATACAGTAGCAATAGCTATTCATAATGCTAAATAGACAAATTAATATGTAAAATTTGTCTTATTTAATATTTATTAATTATTATTATAATAATTAATAAATAAATAATTAATAAATATCAAATAAATTTTATAAAATAAATTTTGATTATCTTTTATTAATTTACGTTGTTATCAAATATTTTTTATGTTTATTTTTAAATTATTACGTCATTACTTATTCAATTAAGATAGACCATTCAACAGTTAGATTTAGATACACAAACTAAATAAAAGTTATCTAAAATATTAAGAGAATGTTAATTGAGATCAATGTTTATAAATAAAAATAAAAAATTAAATTAGTATTGAATAAAATAATATAAAATATTAATTATTTATAATATTTTGATATGAATAAATATAGAAAATTAATTTTAATAATTAGTTAATATTAATTAATTTTTTAATTATAAAATTATATTTTTTACTTTAATTTTTTGGAGAAGTTGGCACTTCAAATTAGAATTTAAAATTTATAATCTAAAATTTAAGACTTTAAAATTTAAAATAAAAAATTAAAAAAATTAATTAATATAACTAAAAAATTGACTTCTACGGTCTTTAATTAAACTATTTTTTTGAACAAGAGAGCTCAATACAATAAGTAGAGTAAGAACAATAAGTAAACAAAAAAGTTTTAAAAAAAACCAAAAAAAGCAAAAGAAATAATTGCAAACAAGCTCATCAGCTATTTTTTGTCTTTCTTCTTCTTATAGTGTACTCCTGATTTTTTACTCCTAATTTTGTACTTATATAAACATCTCCAACCACTCCAAACTTACTAAAATTCTGTCAATCCGACTACAAGATTGATTTCTAAACCATGTAAACTTTCGATCTTTAAACGGAAGTCCACCAATTACATATCTTCTTGTATCCAATTCTTAGAATCATCTAGTCGCTCTTAATCTAACAGCATCCTATCTCTCATCCACCTGTACAATTTCATTGAAGTCTCCCATAGAGATTGACATAATCCTGTAATATAACTCAATTCTTCCCACACAGTAAATTTCTCTTCTCTTGTATGAGCCCCACACACTAAAGTAAGCACAATTGAAATTATTTTTAATAAGACTCCTTCAACACACAATCAACGTATGACAATGACTCATTTTAAACATTATTTCACCCCAAATTAAATCATCCTAAGCACCCTTCGACCCAGCATATTCCCATCCCCCAGCATCATTTTCCAAATTCTTATTACATCAAACTTTGTTACTACTTGTCTCTTAGTTTCAAACAAGCCTAACATAATCAATTTAATTTTTTTTCTTGAGGTTTTTGACCATGCTCAATATTCTATCACTGTTCAACCCCTAGGGTTCCAAGAACAAAATTATTTTAATAAATTATTACATACCTTTTTTTATTTTTGGGTCTGTAGCGTCATACTTTTTCTTTCTGTTTTGTCAATATTCTTTTTTGAGCAATTTTATCATTCTGTGCTTAGAGAATAGTCATGATATCATCTTCTTCATTATATAAAATTGCACCTAATTCCAACGCAAAGTCCCAAGTTTTTCTATTTTCAAGCATCTAGTCCTCCAAAATACTGTCTCTATTTTCTTTACTTCCTTCATTCTTATCCGAACCACCATCATCAACAACCCTCTTCCTAACTACTTCTTCATCGTGTTCCGGAAGCTCTCCCTCTCCCTTTGTTAATGTTTTTCTTTTTGTACCAGAACTCATGCCCCTATCATTCATAATGTCATCCCTATCACTCGTTCCTTCATCAACGTCTTCCGCACTATCATCATCAACATACACACCTAACACACCAATCCCTTCATTCAATGTCACCGTTGGGAGAGCAGCGGCTTGTTTCTCCACCACCAACTCCTCCTCGATCTCACGACCCAACATAGACGACGTCAGGGTTGCGCATCTCCCTTGCTACATTGAGCCTCCTCTACCACGTTCAGCCTTCAACTTCCCTCCTTCAACACCGATTCGTTCTCCCTCGGTCACCTTCGTGCCGGTCTCCAACGAAAGTGTCGTAGATGTAGCTTCTTGCACACTTGCCGTAGAACCTTCTCTAGCGTGCCCATCTCTATCGTAAAAACCGTGCTCCATTTTCATCAAGCCTGACTCAGGTTTTAGACCCAATCCAACATCATCGAACCGGTTGATTGAGGAAACCGGGCCCAAGGATCATTCCCTATTTTTTTTACATCCTTAAATTGTTGGGTCTAGCACCAAACCTACAAAGAACCTTTTTTTCTTATTCCTTTTGCCTTTCTTTTTCATCCCATTAAAGTTACCTTCATAAACTCATGTAACTGTATTTTCAAAGTCAGCTTTATAATTAATATAACCAAATCCCACACAATCCACTCTCCCTTTCATTCCTTCATAAATTGATTGATATGTTATCGTTTATACCTGATTTTGTTTTAAATGATCGTTAATCCACTCGTTCAAAATAATTTCAGAAATTACCAATCTGCCCTTATCTTTTTCGTCTTTCCTCAGCTCTCCCATCACCACATCGGTTGCCTAGTAGTTGAAAACCATCGATTTTGTAACCCGTGTACTCTTTAAGCTCACACACATAGTATTTTTTTCATTAGCTTCTTCATAACAATTCAATCCAAAAGCCTCTTGTCCCACTTCTTTCACTAGCACATCAAATCCACTGATACCTACTGTGATATGGACCCATTCATTAATCATATCTATGATACAAGTATCAATTTACACTCGTCCAACAATAAAAGACATGCACGATTCTGTCACTTTGTCACAACTGACTACTTCCCCCCATTGGCTTCCTAACATACTAAAGGTATCTGCTGACCACGCATGTAACGAAATTCTGTAATATTCCAACCACACTGTTCGAGTTTCATATCACTCCGTCTCGTCTCATCTCCATATACTATGGAAGAATTACAAGAGACTATTCATTTTAAACGTATATGCTTTTTCTGCATTCAATACAGAATCAAAAGTCAAAAGAACTTTAAACACTTCCAGTTCTCGTACTTGGACAACTTGAGACAGATTTCTTCCAATCATCTCCTTCAACGAACTAAAATCAATTGCCTTCGTCGTATCGCCGACCAGACTTCTTTGTAACTAGTTCAGATTCTCTTTCATTATCAATACTTCCACTTTCTTCGTCCACCCATTTTTATGTGTGTCTGGTTTTCCGACTATCACTTCCTTCCTAAACTGCCTTTCGGACTTTTGTCTCAATTATCCTTTTATACTTCGCTTCTCTCGCATACACAACTTTTTCTCTCAATCTCATACGATTCATTTCTGTTATAGCTTTCAGAGTTTTATTTTTTATTGTGTATCGGATGAACGCAAAAACATATATATTACCATCTTTTTGTTTTCGTGATAAATAGATAGATCAGATGTCGTTAATGCGTCCAATCCAATTAAACAGATGGAATAATTTATTTTTTGAAATATTTTTAAGAAAATTATTAATAAAAATAGAAAAAAACTCATTTTTTAACCATTAATACTCTTCTCGATCCCAAATTTTAGGATATTTTGCATGTTCCCTAATTAAACTATTTTCATAAATAAATACGTCGGTGGAATGCAATGCAAGCCTCACATGCAGCAAATGGTGGAACTGTATATGCAGCTCGTGACTGATTGCACCAAAATCATATACATATACCCCATTACCACCTACAAATATTGTTCTCTCTTTAATTTATTTGTGATGTTTAATTCCTTGAAAGGTGTAGCTTCCACGCATTTTATTATGCTCATGGTTTGACTTTGAATATAAAATTTAAGTTCAATTTTCACACTATTATTCACAATGGTTTTTTTCTTTCTTTTTTGGTGTCTTATTGACAATGGTCTTTGCAAGTAGTAAATGAATGCTTTTCGATTCTTTGAATTTTTATTCCACTTTTTTGACCGTTGCTCACTTTCTCCTTTTTTTTTTTTTGTCGTAATATGCTCAGTCAAATCTCTTACTTAATTCCATTAATTAGTTGGCCAAGATTGTCTTCGAACCTTTTTATTTTTTTATTGGGTTATGAAACACATATTTTAGTTTTGTGTGATATATCTTGCATTTTGAAATAATACAACAACAACGTAACAAAGCCTTGTCTCACTAGGTGGAATCGACTACATGAATCAAATGACGTTATTGTGTTCTATCATGTATCATGTTTAAAGAGAAACTGTTTACATGTAGATCTCGTTTGACCACCTCATGAATGGTCTTCTTAGGTCTTTCTCTGCCTTTCGCCCCTTGTCCATCTTCCATCTCATCCACCCTCCTGACTGGTTGTTCTATCGGTCTTCTTCTCACATGTCCAAACCACCTGAGACACGATTCAACCATCTTTTCCATAATGGGTGTTACTCCAACACTATCCCTTATATCTTCGTTCCTTATTTTATCCAATTGCGTATGACTACTCATCCATCTCAACATCTTCATCTTTGCCACACTCAGCTTATATTCGTGCTCCCCTTTGGCCGCCCAACACTCCGTACCATAAAGCATAGCCGGTCTTATAGCGGTACGATAGAATTTACCTTTAAGTTTTAAAGACACTTTTTTGTCGCACATAAAACAAGATGCACTCCGCCATTTTTACCAACCTGCTTAGATCCTATGATTTATATCCTGTTCAATCTCTCCATTATCCTGTATGATGCACTCCGCCATTTTTACCTTTAAGTTTTAAAGGCACTTTTTTCGTAGGATATTTTCTCCAATCTTCACCTCTATATTAGGGATTTTCCTTCTCAGACTGAACTTACATTCCATATATTTCGTCTTGCTACAGCTTATGCACAAACCATACACTTCTAGATCTTCTCTCCATAAGTCCAACTTCTTGTTTAGGCCTTCCCTTGACTCTCCCATAAGGACGATATCATTGGCAAAAAGCATGCACCATGGCACAGGCTCTTGGATGTGTTCTATGAGTACTTCCAATGTGAAAAGGTATTGACTTAAGGATGATCCCTGGTGTAATCCTATACCAATAGGAAATTTCTCTGTCGTACCACCTTGAGTCTTTATACTAGTTGTGGCCCCAATATATATGTCTTTAATTGCACGAATATATGCGATTCTTACTCTTCTCTTTTCTAAAACCTTTCATAAGACCTCCCTTGACACACTATCATACGCTTTTTTCAAATCAATAAATACCATATGTAGATCACTTTTATTACTACGATACCTCTCCATCATGGTATGACTCATGGCTTGATCCCTCTATAGTTTTCGCAATTTTGTATTTCCCCCTTATTCTTGTATATAGGTACCAACGTACTGTTTCTCCACTCATCAGGCATCTTCTTTGACTTTAAAATCTCATTAAAAAGTTTGGTTAACCAGTTGATGCCTTTTTCTCTAAGACCTTTCCAAACCTCAATCGGGATATTATTAGGTCCTACTGTCCTGCCATTTTTTATCTGCTTTAGAGCCTCTTTTACCTCGAAGTCTCGAATCCTTCGATAGTAGTCAAAGTTTTGATCTTCTTCCCTTGTGCATAACCGACCGAGGCTCGAAAGAGTCTTCTGTCCCTCATTAAATAACTCATAGAAGTAGCTCTTCTACTTTTCATTAAACTTCTCCTCTTGAGCCAACACCTCTCCATCCTTATCCTTTATGCACTTAACTTGATCCAAATCTCTCGTTCTTCTTTCACGGCTCTTTGCGATTCTATATATACCTTTTTCTCCTTCTTTCGTGCCCAAAGACTGGTAGAGACCCTCATATGCTCTTGTTCTTGCTTTACTTACAGGCACTTTTGTTTCTTTCTTAGCCGCCTTATATTTTTCCCAATTATCTGCGTTGCGGCATAAAGATCATTCATTAAAGCACTCCCTTTTTATCTTTATCTTTTTTTATACACTCGTATTCCACCACCAGGACTCCTTGTCTCTTGGTCCTATTCCTTTAGATTCACCAAAGCTTTCTTTTGCTGTTGTTCTAATAACTTCTGCCATCTCCCTCCACATCTCTTCCGCGTTTTCGATCCATTCCCATTCCACTTTGCCTCTTCTCCTACCCGTCTTAGGAAGCTTCTTTGTTCCTCACCTTTCATCCGCCACCACGTCGTTCCTGGGTTCTTCGTATGATGTCTTTTTCTCAACTTTTGCTCAATGCGAAAATCCATGACGAGCACCATATGTTGTGTTGTCAAACTCTCTTCCGAGATAATTTTACAATTAATGCAAAATTTTTGGTTGACTCTCCTCAATAAGAAGAAGTCGATTTGAGAGCTTGTCATGCCACTCTTATAAGTTATAAGATGTTCGTCTCTCTTTTTAAAACATGTATTTGCGATGAAAAGATCAAATGTTGAGGAAAAGTCCAAAATAGTTTTACCCTCAGCATTGATCACTCCGAAACTATGACCTCCGTGAATACTCCCATACCCAGTCACTTCTCTCTCAACATGGCCATTTAAATCTCCTCCTAAGAAAATTTTATCTCCCGAAAGTATGTCTTGAACCAAACTTTCTAGATCCTCCCAAAACCTTATCTTATGTTGTTCGTCCGAACCCACTTGCGGTGCATAGGCACTAATCACATGGAAAGCACATCCTTCCACCACAAGTTTGATAGAGATAATCCGATCTCCCACCCTCTTGACATCCACTACGTCCTTTTTCCACTGCTTATCTACAATAATTCCAACCCCATTCCTATTCTTCACCTTTCCTGTATACCAAAGTTTGAAACCAGAAGTATCCAACTCCCTAGCCTTCGCACCAACCCATTTTGTTTCTTATAGGCGCATAATGTTAATCTTCCTCCTTGTCATGGTGTCTACCCTCTCCATGGACTTTTCAGTTAGAGTGCCTATGTTCCATGTCCCAAATCTCAACCTTCTGTCGCTCCGACCTATACCTTTTACTTTGTGAACTAGCTTATTTACTATCGTCCGTTCACGAAAACGCGAGAACCCTTGCTCATTTAACACTACATCCGAGCACCGATACAGCGGCTCTTGTTCATTTGACACCGTACTCGAGCCATACAGCGCGTTACTTCCAGGCAACGACGTAGTTTTAGCGCAATAATGTCTTTGATTCATGTCATGGGGATTCGACTATAAAGCGATTTTTTTCTCTCTTTGTCCGATTTTATTAATATGCAAGAAATATTTTTGTTTTGTTTAATGAGTTTAATTTTATTGCACTATTTTATACAATAATTATGTAATTGCATCTGTTCTTTTAGATGATTATTCACACAGTTCATGTGAAATATAGTTATTTTGACTGCGTACGCACGTGTAAAACTATTTTGATTAATATCTTGCACTTTTTTTTGAATTTGATCAACATTTATTTGATGAATGTGAATTTTTTTTATTTCTTTATTGTGTAGTTATGTAGATGATCTATATGACTCTGTTTTAGTAAGCTCACTTAAATAAAATGCATGGATGTGAAAATAGAAATAAAACCAAATTTTCTTATAAAAATATTTGTTAGAAAATAAAAAACAATCTAGAACAATTTAAAATTATTCTATTTTGTATTTGTTAATTACTGTTCATTTTATTTTTATATTTTTTAATTATCATTAAAATAATTAAATAATATTTACATGTAAATATGTGTAATTACGAATATACATACACAAAATTATAAATATTAAATAAAATAAAATAATTTTAAATTATTGTTTCTCTAATATTTTTGTTTTAATAATAATAATAATAATAATAATAATAATAATAATAATAATAATAATAATAATAATAATAATAATAATAATAATAATAATAATAATAATAATAATAATAATAATAATAATAATAATAATAATAATAATAATAATAATGATACAAATTTGTATCAAGAACTAGAGAGAATTAGAGATAATCAGAGAGAATAGAAGAGAAATCCTTAGAATTAGGGGCAAAGAGAGGAAGTAGACTTTTCAATTACATCATGCCTATCCCACATTATTACATTATACTCCTATTTATAGTATAGTTCTCTAATTGGGCTAGCCCAATACTAATTGTATCATTACCTTACCCTTCAAAACAACCTTGTCCTCAAGGTTGCGAAAAAAAAATATAAATCCTAACAAAAATTATAAAAGCTAATTACAAGTAATAAAAAAATTAATATTTCGAAAACAATATTTTCTAAGCTACTGTTAAAAAGAATTTTAACCACCAGGATCCCATTGAAAAATTTTTTGTTCAATCCAAAACCAACAAAATAGAATTGCTGCAGAAATCTGAAAATAGATCAGAAAAACTGAAATCCTTAGAATTGGGCTTGAAGTTATTATACCATCCATCACATGTTGATTTTGGGCTTCAGAAATTAAAATTTGGCCTGGCCCACAATAGAAGCCCAACTCATTGATAGGCTTCAGGATCTCTTCCTCATTCTCATGGAAGAAGAGAGACGCGTTGTTGTTTCTCTGTCTTGGAGGTGTACCCGCCGCCGCCCCTGCGTCCAACTCGCAGCCACCAGCCGTCGCGAGCTTGCATGGAGGCACCGTCGCTGCCGTCCAACTCCCGACCCTCTACTATTCGCTGTTCGAGTTCTCCCTGCCTCTTCCCGAAGCCGCCACTCGCCCCTGCAAGCCCTCGCCGCTTCATTCTCCGTCTCGATTCCAAGGGAAGACCGCCACCAGGAGTGGTGGTGGATTAGCCACGATAGGAGAGGCTTGACGGAACCCCCAAACTCCACGATCTCTGCCGCGGATGGTGGTTCTGATGGCGTGAGCACGCACCCTTGTTACAGGAGCACCATGGGCTTCTCCCTTCCGTGCCGCGAAAGCGCCGACATCGGCACTGCTCCTCGCATCGTCATCAGTGGCGGTTGTCCGCGGGTTCGGCGCCTCCCAAGGAAGATACCGCCAAGCGTCCTCCCCTCCCACATCTCGATTTGGCTGCAAATCTCCTGGGTGCGTCATCGACGAATCAAACCAAGGTTGATCCCCTGCAGTCCGCACAATACCTCTACCACCTGGTTTGTTTGTGAATTCTGTATTGTTCTTGGTCATAAATCTTGTAATTGCACTAGAATCATTTGTCACTGAAATTGCTAGATCTGCTGTGGTTGGAATCCCTGGAATTGAGTTTTCAAATGTGTGATCTGCTGGTTGACATTCTACTTGAACTGCAAGTTCTGTTGATTCTTCAAGTAGAAATTCAAAATTGAAATCGAATTCTTCTTCTGCATCTATCCTTTTTTAATTTTGGCATGAATTTTATCGTTGTTGTTGAAATTGTATTACTGCTTCTTTGGAATTACAAATTGACACTGGTGAGCGCTGAATTGTTGCTTGGTCTGGAGTTTCTGTTGATTTTTCTTGTTGTTGCTGTGGTTGGACTAGGAAACAGAAATCTGATTCTTCTGCTTCTTCTTCCTCTTCTGTGTGAACTGGAGTCATGCTGAATTCTGGAAAATTGGTTGTTACATTATCCAATGCTGCCTTCTCATAATCTGATGCTGAATTCTGAAATTGCAGAGCCGTAAGTGTAGAATCGTTTGCCTCTGGAGCTGTTGAATCATTGTTGAGTGGTGAAAAAGTTGAGGTTGATTTGGCTTGAATCTGGCATATTGGAGGCCGTTGGAGTCGTTGATGATTTCGGAAGGTTGCACAAATTTTGGTGCAGGTTGCCTGAATATCTGCAAGTATCTTGGATTGTTTATTATAATCTGAATTCAAGCAATCTAAGCTAGTTTGAATCTGATTCCAAATTGCGTCATCATAGGAATTTGGCATGGTGTTCAACGAGAGCACCATTTGATACGAATTTGTATCAAGAACTAGAAAGAATTAGAGATAATCAGAGAGAATAGAAGAGAAATTCCTAGAATTAGAGCCAAAGAGAGGAAGTAGAATTTTCAATTACATTATGCCTATCCCACATTATTACATTATACTCTTATTTATAGTATAGTTCTCTAATTAGGCTAGTCTAATATTAATTGTATCAAATAATAATATCAAGAACTTGGATTCAGTATAATTTTTTTGCTATACTTTCTCTTTCTTTTATTGATAACGTAGAAAGTCATTGATACTATCTCTTTACTTGAACAAGACAATACACGTAAAATATAAAAGAAAAAAACACAATGAATCAACTTTTAGTTGTTTAGGATTTAAAATTTATAATTTTAGTTATGAATTAAAAAATTATGATTTATGATATAAAATTTTAAATAAATAAAATAAATTTAAAATAATTAACTAGTATTATTGATTAAAAAATTCGCTCCCTACCGTCTCTAGCATTACTCATAAAAGAAATAGAGATATTTATTCTCTGTTTAATAAATAATGAAGTGGTAGATTGACGTGAATAACTCATCATTATTGGCTGTACCAATTTTTTTTCCCGCGATCCTAGATGTCTTCACATATAAATTATCAATAATTGACTACTCAATCATAACCAAAATATACATAAGTACATAACACATGGGCAAGTGAGTCTGGCAGGACCCTTGTCCCTCATTTATTTTAGTGTGGTCCATACATACATATAAGATGAACGAGTGATGTTAGGTAATTAAAAAATAATTATAATATATAAATATTATATAAAAATTTTTATTTGTTTAATAAGTAAGTGATATATATTTTTTATTTTTTATTTTTTTATTATTTATTATTTTGTTGTATATTTAGAGTTATTAATGTTTTATTGTAAAATAAAAAAAAGAGAATAAAATATAAACAAAATTTAAAAAATAAATTTTAAAAATAATTATTAACTCATTATATATAAAATCAATAAATAAGCATACATATGAATATTAAATAAAAATATTAGAATAATTAAAATTATGACCTATTAGTGCATATATGAGATAATTTGAAAAATACAATAAGACGTATAGTTTAAAATTTGATAATATTAATTATAAAAATTTATTAATTATTGACATCATATTGGTAAGAAATTATGAATATTATGAGTACAAATTATGGATGTTATTAACATGAAATAATGGATGTTATGTGTATGAATCTATGGATGTTATGAGTAAATTTATCAATTGAATAAATTAATTTAAGGATTTAATATTTTTTTAAATTCAATTATGATAAAATTTAAAAACATCTGTGTTAATTTTATAGTTAATTATGCAATAACTAGAAAATGATATGTGTATTAAATTCAATTGTTTCTTTTGTTTGGGGTCTTTGACCCCTTTCTCATCAAAAAAAAAAAGAAAAAAGAAAATGATATGTGTATAGATGTAATATCTAATAAACATGAATTTAATTTATAGATATTAGTTGTATGTAATTATGGATGTTATGTATATAAACGTACGAATGTTATGTGTATAACTTGATTAGTACAATATAATTATAAATGCACATAAAAACACACAAAAAATTAAAACAATTTTTATTATACCTCATCAAAGCTAGTGTAGTTTTTCATATTCTCGAAAATTGATTGACTGGCAATAACCTCGTCGGGTGAGTCCATCTGTTATTCAAATTCTTCAACACTTTCTACCATAGGTACCGTATTAAGGTCGAATTCAAATGTCATACTATTTGTAATGATAAAGATGATTTCTTATAAAATTCTTTGACATATTCTAATTGTGCTTGCAATGGTATTAGAGTTGTGAATTTTGAATGAAAATAATTGAATTAACGGAAACAAAATCATATTAAAATAGCAGATTTTGTATCTCTCCATTAAATAATGATAAATGACTTAACAAAAATAGAAAATTAATTACAATAAAAAAACGATAATGATAATAATAATAAAATAAAAAAGGGTATAGGATAATAATCAATTACAATTATTGAATTTATGTGATATTATCGTATTTTTATTAGGCGAAAGAATAAAGCAAGAATCAATTACAATGATAAATAATAATCGTTATTAATTATTATTATTAATCTTTATATGAACATACCAGAAGAACTATATATGCTATTACGTGTGTCTTAAGACAATTAATGTCATATAATCATTTTTATTTTATTCTTAAATATAAAAATTAAATTATAAAAGGGAATATTAAGTATTGATTACAAAAATGTCTAATAGTAAGAGATATAATATTATAATTAATATTATTAATAAGTGGAGTTGATAAAAATATGATAAGTGGAATGATAAGTAGCCAAAAATAAATATGATACTAAATACTTGAGTTTGTTATTAATTATAAGCTTAATTTTAACCACAAAAGTGTCAAGTGACAAACTATTGTTTTTAATTAACGAGACAAAATATCCGAATATGGCAAACAATTAATACATGTTCAATGTTCAGATTATGAAAAAGAAAAAAAGCTTCATAAAATAGTTATTTAGTTATAATTAACACATATGTATGCAGGATAGTACTAAGAGGCCTGTTATACATACAAGCCTTTTTAGTTTACAAGCTATACAAGTTGCTCTAAGTCTAAGAAAAAAATACGCGCTCCTTCAACAACACGTTCATTCTTTGTCTTCTTCCTCAATCAAAATGCAAACCATCAAAAAAAGAACACGCATCCCTTCCACAACACGTTCACTCTTCTCCTTTTTCCTCAATCAAAACGCAAACCATCAAAATTCAAGGGACATTCGAAATAAACTACTACGATTCTGCAAAAACGTTCCAACTTCTCGCAAAAGAAATAAAAAAGAAAAGATACAAATCTCTATAAAAAAATCACCAGAAAAAAGGAAGAAACATTATTCAAGGTACTTTTCTAGATTGTCTCTGCCATGTACTTCATACTTAACCAGAAAAAAAATTAAAAAATTTCAAGAAAAAATATACTGTCTTCCCTCGTTTTGGGTGTATTTCTTAAATCCTACGGTGTATTTCTGTAATCGTTTGAGTGTATTTCTGAAGTTCCATTATCTTCAAAACGATTTCAAAATTTGATTTTAGAAACAAAGAAAATCGAAAAAAACAAAGCAAAGAGAGAACGCACGAAAGAGATCCAACAAATTTGACAAGAAACTCAAAAAAAGAAACGAAATCTTTTGAAAAATGGAAGTTATATATTTGTGCGTTAATTAATTTGAATTGATTTAAAATTCTATTAAAAAGGCACGCAATATAAGCAACGCGTATAATTGGTGGGTTTCGTTCAGACTTGTAAATACAAAACACTTATATGTAGAGATTAATCCTAATACTAAAATCTAGATATAAATGGTAATAAATTAATCCTTAGTCCAATTCAATAAGAAACTAAAAAAAAAAAAGAGAAGATGGAATAAAAAAAAATCATACATATAAACCCACCTTAAAAACAAAGATCGAATAATTTCACACAAAAAACATAAGAGAAAGCTAAAATGGAAAAGGATGTCATAGCATCAAAGAGAGGTTCGTACTTAGGATGCATGTTGTCACCGCCATGTTTTCCAGTGCACGATGAATTTCAGTACTCAAGAATCCACCATAAAAGCAGCAAAACAACCAGCAACAAGATTAGAGGAAGAAGGTGGAGGAGAATCCTTAGGAGGTTCATGAAGGAGAGCAAGAAGACAAGCATGTGCATTAGTGGATGTGGATCCAATAATAATAATAATAACAATAAAGCTCTGTCGTTTCAGTATGATCCTATCAGCTACGCTCAGAATTTTGATGAGGAGGCTAGAAGGCTTTCCCATGTCTTCCAAGATATTAGAGGTGTGATTATCTTCAATTCCTTGTGATACTGTAATTAAACGCTTGTTTAATTAATTTTGACTATCTCAGAAGGACAAATTGTATTCCCTTTTCCTTCTTATCAAGTACCAAAGGATCTGGGGGTATATATGTACAAATATATATATCTTAAAGGTTGTAAATTAAATTATATTTCTATAAATTAAGAATTTCAACGGTTTTATAAACTGGATCTACACCATTGTTATCATGATCCAGATTTTTTTTTCTTTCTTTTTTGTTATTTATTTGAACTTGTAAATCGCTTCAAACATATCATTTATGTTTTTATGTTATAATATGCTCCCTACTGTTTGAGAGATTCAATTATTTGATAAATGATCTATAAATATATTTGTAATTGTTCATTAAGCAAGCTTGAGATAACGTTATGAAGTGTATTTAATTTGTTCGTTGAGCTTGAAGTATCCTACGGTTATTTTGCTGCAATTAGTACTAATTGGAGCTTGAAGTTAACTGTGTTATTGGTGACTGGTGAACTAATTGTTGACAAATCCAACCGAACATTTTTTTTTCTTCTTCTGTCTTTTTTTTTTCTTTGAAAAAAGAAAATGAAAAATGAAATAATTTATCTACGGATAGTACATGCTTTTTTTTTAATCAAATGAATTGGACAATCTTCAATTTTCAATCTTAAATATTACAACATCACAATTTATTCAGTATACATTCATTCATATAACATTAAAGAGTTCATATTCAATATTTAACGTATTCAACAAAGTTTAAATCCAAATATAACATATTAAGAGGCATATAATTTTTTTTTTTATCAGAGTGAGAGATTAGGGATTTTTATCTCTAAGAGGCATATAATTTATCTCTAAGAGTTATGCCTCAACTGCATAGTACAGGTTTATACTGCTATTGTATTTAAGTGTTTTCAATATTGAAATAATCTATAGCCCATTTTTATAATATATAGCCCAAGTTACCAAATAGGAAAGAAGATGGGTTAGAGGAAAAAAATATACCTGCTCTGCCCAAAAATAAATTGGATAAATGCTAAGACAAAGTTAGACTCAAAACCTTATGTCCAAATAAAAAAGGTAATCTGAATCTTGTGGTCGAGGCCTTTTGTACAATGATAATTAATTTGTCCAGTACGTGAATAACCAGATCATCCAAAATCAAAATCTAACTGAGATCGTACACCCC